>NW_026054654.1:0-486081 GCF_022830035.1 Ophidiomyces ophidiicola
AATCCTTGAAAGAGCCTGGGCTCATAACTATTGAATGACACAGAAGCATGTGATGATCATGTGACTGAGTGTCTATAATATTGTGTCTGGTCTTGCTCCTAACAAATGAGACATGGATACTTATAGATGAACATGCTATAACTGAGGCTATGGGAAAAACATATGAAAAACCTCTAGCAAACCTCCACCAGCCCAATAGACAAAGATAATGAAATTGGTACCATGGTCAAGAGAAGAAGGTGGTGAACCTATGGTTCTCCAGTTCCTTCTTTGGAGATCTGGTCATCTGACAAGTCACCTGACTCCTGCTCAACAGGAGAATACACCACATGAAAGTCATGAGACTGTTGATCAGCCAATAAGATTGATGGAAACAATGACTAAGACACTAACTGACCAATTAGAAGAGACATGTGCATTGCCAACACCAAAGTCTACATCAGAGCTGTCAGCTCCAGACATCTACATCCAACTCCTTCCAGATGGTCCAACAATGCCATCAACTGAAATAGAGATGCTGGATCAACTTTCATTGACAGCCAATCATTCTGTTATGGAAGCTACAGAGGCAGTGAGTGGTGTTGTAGTTGAGCCATTTGAAGATATAACATCTACTACACTTTCTGCCACTAGCTCTACAGAGACAGTGAGCATAAATGACAGACAATTAATAGCCAATCATTCTGCTGCAGAGGCAGTGAGCACTAATGATGGGATTTCAACAGTCAATCATTTTGCCACAGAAGTGGTGAATGACTCAGCTGGTGCAAGCTCAAGTGTGGAGCAACCTCCTAGGTGAAGTGCTAGAATAAAGCACCAAAACACAGATCAAATTGACAGATGAACAGCTTATACAGCAATTCTGCAGCAAACAGCACATTTGGATTTTTTTTATAGAGACTATTTAACAGCTTTTACAATTACAAATTCTAGACTCCACAGAGAGAATCTTCCAAAGTCTTCAAAGCATTATTTTTCAATGTTGCAACATCTGCATGCTGGTGACTTTAAGACTGCCATGGATGTGGAAATGAAGAAGCTATGAATGAAGAAATGCTTTGAAGAAGTAGAAAGCTCAGAAGAAATATGTCCAATTTCTTTAATGTGAATTTATATGTACAAATTTGATGTTAATGGTTTTTTGAAACATTATAAGACAAGACTCATTTTTCATGGAGATCTGGATACCAATAATAAACATGACATCTACACCACTACTCTTGCTGTGCAAATATTTCGCCTTTTAATGGCTATAACAGCTTATTTTGAAATAGAGACCTTCCAGATTGATGCTGTTAATGTGTTCATTAATGCTTCATTTGATAAACCTGTTTATTGCAGGCTGACAGAGGGTTACAGTAAGAAAAGAGATGTTTGAAAGATTCTACATGTCTTATATAATCATTCTGAATCTCCATGACTCTGATACAAAGACCTCACTTCAACACTCTAGAAACTAAAATTTCATCAGATTTGTGAAGAATCATGCCTATTCATTGGTAAGAATATTATTATCTTCTTTTACATGAATGACATAGTATTTTTATATCACAGAAAGAATGTTGGAACATTTGAGCAGTTATTGAAGAATCTACAGATGTGTTACAAGCTTCAAGAGATTGAAGAGCTAGAGTGGTTCCTAGATATTCATGTCTTACATGATAGAGATGCTCAGAAGCTTTGGCTGTGCCAGGATAGTTATATTGAGAAGATTGCTAATAAGTTCAATCTTATGGGGTTGAAGCCACCATGTACATCAATGGTAACTGTGGATATAGCTTTTTATACAGAGGTGCAAGATAAGCAATGAATACATGTCTACCAACAGAAGGTTGGTTCAGCTCTCTACACTGCTATTGTAACATGGTCTGATATTTTGTTTGCTACTGCAAAATTAAGTGAGGCTTTGGTTAATCCAGAATCAGAACACCATACAGCAATTGAGAGAGTTATCTCATATGCTTTTTCAATGAAGTATTATGCTCTTGAATTTCATGCCAAGAGGAAGTTGAATATTCAGAGTGATAATAACAATGCTGTAAACATTCATTTAATAATCATCAGTGATTCTTCTTTTGCAAATGATTTGGGCTCTAGACACTTCTCCCAGAACTCCATATTTAAGCTCTTTGAAGACTTGATTGATTGGAAATTCTTCAGACAAAAGACTGTTACAATGTCTTCAATGGAAGCTGAGCTTTTAGCACTATTCTATACAGCAAAAGAGACCATGTGGTGGAAATGCTTATTTAAGAATATTATGTTGAAATTAGAAAGAGATTTTGATATTTTATGTGATAATTTGCAAATGATACAGTTACTGATTTCAGCAGCTCCACAACTAATTACCAAGCTCCACCACATTGATATTCATCATCACTGATTATGGGAAGCAGTTACTAATAAGGAATTGAATATTACCTGAATTGAAAGCAATAATATGTCTGCAGATGGCTTAACAAAGGCCTTACCTAGACAGAAATTTGAAAAATTCATTAAGCAATTGAGGCTCATGGATATTGATTATTTGGTAGAGGGGGGTTCACCACCTACACTGCTGCCAAAGCTACAGAAGTGTGTTGAGCAGAAGTCAGATGACTTGTCAGATGATCAGATCTTCAAAGAAGAAATCAGAGAATCATAGATTCATTATCTTCTTCTCTCAACCATGATACCAATTTCATTATCTTTGTCTATCAGGCTGGTGGAGGTTTGCTAGGGGTTTTTCATATGTTTTTCCCATAGTCTCAGTTATAGCATGTTCATCTATAAGTATCCATGTCTTGTTCATTAGGAGCAAGACCAGATGCAATATTATAGACACTCAGTCACATGATCATCATGTGCTCCTGTGTTGTCTGATAGTGTTGCTGGTTAAGGCTTAGTAAGCCAGGAACATGAAAACTTTTCACTGTGAAAGACTGATGAAGAGCCACCAAAACTGAGTGAATTCTTAATCAGTTTGAGGATGCAAGTATTTTCCTCTTGGGTATATATTCTTTAACACAAATGCAATCAATTTCCAGCATTTCAGGGCTGTAGTGGAGATGATTGTGTTGTGGTGACCAGACAAAGTGCCTAAGTAGCCAAAACTGGCAACCCAGTCTTTGGTGTGAGATTTTCCACCCACCACAGTGAATTGCTGGGCAAAAATGGAGAGAATAACTACATGAAACAAGAGCTTTTCAATGAATATATTTTCATTAAATTTGACTTAGAATTGATGGTGTTCCATATCAAGTGCTGTTGATGTTTCCATAGATGTGTATCTTATGTTCATTGATTGCTTTGACTAGCTTGGAGAGTTCTCTGTCATTAATCAGTTCTTTTGACTTAGTTCAGTATTGATTGATGAAGTTTGCTTCTGCTTCTGAATTCACTAAGATCAGAACTGTTTCTTTCTTCATTGCTGATTGAATCCATATTGTGATCAGAAATGACATGAGACTTCATCACTTTTTGTGTAAATCTAGAATCATCATGGCATTAATGAACTCTTTTACTTATTTTTTGACATGATGCCCATCAGTTTCTGTTTTTTGAGAATCAAGCAATCTTCAGTTGCATGTTCTTTTCACTTATGAAAAGTACAATATGATACTGATTTGTTATCAAACTTGTACTTTCTGCTGCTTTTATTCACTGAGAAATTATCATACTCTGAGTTTTAATCTGTTTTATTGTTCCATGACTTACTCTTTTTCTTCTCTTTGTAGTAGATTTTCTTACTACCTTTCTGGTAAAAGAAGAATGAAGAAAATGTTTTGGGTTTTGATTGCTTGTATTTTTCTGAGATGTTTCTCTCTGCAGTGGCAAGTCTTTATATCAGTGTGTCATAGTCAAGTGCATTAAAGTTATCTGCATACTTGTCATATTCCACATATACTTCACTGAGCATTTTTAAATAGAGATGTGATTTTCTCTGATGTTCATTATATTTATGTTTCAGTCTGTGTTTCAGAGTCTCTAATTGCATGATAAAGTCATGTATTTTTTGATTTTTCATCTGCATCAGTGTCAGATATTTACATTCTGCATCTCTAAGAGTACATTTTGAATCCACAATTTGACATTTCAATCATGCTTTAAAGTCTTTTCATGAGTTTCTTTCCTCAGAGTTCTTAAAGTTATGTGATCACTTGGTCAATAACTTTGATTCAAAGTGTTAGACAGCTTTCAACATCTTGTGTTTATCATTGTTCTTGAAGTATTTCTCTTGATAAAGGTGGAAGACTTCAGAGACAGTGATAAACTCTTCTAGATTTTTGAGATTCTGAGCAATGAATTTTTTTTTCACTTTTTGAATTGAAGCATGCACAGAATCTATGTCTTTTGCATCATCATTGTCAAAAGAGTTCTCTTTTTGTGCTTTCAGCACTGTCACTCATGCATTCATTGCACTCTTGATGTTTTTCATGATTAATTTCAGAGAAATTGATTATGTTCTAAGTGTCAGATTGAAGAAAGACATTGAAAATGTTGTTTCTTGATTTCATTCTGCTCTTTTCTTCAGTGAAGAATTGTTGGAGATTTCATTGTTCTTAATGAAATTTTTCAATCTTTGAATCTCTTGTTTTTTCTTGATGATATTGAGCTTTGTCTCAAGCTTCATGATAATTTGATCTGCATCATAAAGAAGATTCTGAACTGTAATATTCTTCTTCTGTTTTAAAATGACAGCTTCTGATGTCTGTTCTCTTGAAGTTGCTCTCTCTGAGATGTTCATCTTCATTGACTTATTTAAAGCATTAATTGAGTGTTCAACTTGTGCTACTGATGCTTCTTAATTACTCATTGAAGAAGTTTCAGCTATAGCTTCTGATGCTATAGTCTGGCTCATCTATTTCTCTTGAGAGACAGTGATAGAGGCTTCAGTCTGTGAATTATTATCAGAATTTACATTCTGTTGTCTCTTTCTAATTTCACTTCTGGTTTCAGCCATAATATCTAACAGCATGGATTTGTGTTTGTTGTTGTGTAAAATGTGTCAAATTTGGGGGGGTAGAATAGAAAGAAATTTTCTAACTGAGTAGCTTAATGAATCATTTCATGTTGAGATGATGAGAACTGTAGAGTGACAGTCTATAAGATAGATGTTAAAGAACAATGTATCAAGCTTACAGTGTAAGAAAGATAACTAAGTTGCACTTATAGTATTTAAGTAGTATTGCTATATGTGCAGTAAGAGAAGAACTCATCACTGATCTTCTGTGAAAGAAGGCCAGTGTGGCTTTAAGTACTAGTGAGATTAGAACTATGCTAACTAATAAGATGCTAGCTCTTAGGACAGGTCTAGTCTACAGTGAGCATGACACACATCAAGTCAAAATGCATATATACCTTTATATATGAGTTGATACTAAAAATAGTATAAAATAAGTTTTTCTTTTAAGTTTAGAGAAATTGAGAATTTCTATTTCCAATTAAATAATTTCAATCTTTTTAAGTTAAGTTCCATTCTCATCTCAGTACTTGAAACTTAAGTTTCAGTTCTATTTCAGTTTGAACTATCAAGTTTCAGTCCCATCTCAATTTCTCATTAGTGCATTAGAAATGAAATTCCAGTTGGAAAATCTCTGTTTCTGTGATCAGTCTACTTTAGATACTGTTGTGGCAATATAAATTATCTTTCTCTCTCTCATGCTTAGAACTCTTCATAATCACTTCCCACTCAATCTTATCTCACTTACAAAGACTGATGAATCATTGTCACATTATTCACAACTTTAAATTCTCACACAAATTCAATTCAGTTGATCTCAATATCTTCCCAAAATTTGAAAGTTAGTCCCAATTTCAGTTCAAAATATAGATAAAAGTCCCATCTCTAGATTTCCCTAATTGTAAAACAACTTTAATTTTTTTTAGACTTTATTTTGAAAGTGTATTTGTACATCAAAATATGACAAAATTGAAAAATTGATACATTAAGTTAAAATATATATACATGATTTTGATACTAAAAATAGTATAAAATAAGATTTTATTTTAAGTTTAGAAAAATTGAAGATCTCTATTCTCTATTTAATAATCTTAATCTCTTGAAGTTGAGTTTTATTTTCATTTCAGTACTTAAAACTCAAGTCTCAGTCTCATCTTAGTTTGAATCATCAAGTCTCAGTTCCATTTCAATTTCTCATTAGTTTATTAAAAATGGAATTTCAGTTGAAAAATCTCTGTCTCTGCAGTCAGTCTAGTTAACAGTTCTTTAAAATTAGAATTTCTTCATCCATCACTATTATATTATATATTTAACTGCTGTTATCACTGACCCACATTATAAAGTTATAACTTGCCAAGCTCTGATAATCTGGTTATCATGGCAGCTTCCCTAACAAATCCATTCAGTATAACTCAGTTATCAGCCAGCTTGGCAGCATGAGTTAGAGTTTGTGTTATATGGGGCTCCTGTATGGTGATTGACAGATGTGTAGAAATTACTAGACTTAAATGATGATGATGTGTACAGTGTGCAGTTGATTATTCATACAGTAGATCTGCTTAGCTTCACTGCTGAATATACAACATACATCCAATCACTACTGATTCCAGACACCACATAGAGGTGCAGTTCTTTGCCTGAGTGCTGCACACAGAATCTGTACAGCTAGATAAATCAAAAAAAATTAAATAAGTTATGCCAATAACACCATACACCACCTGGACAAAGAAAATAAGAAGAGAGAAAACACCATATATCAACTCAAACTTTTATAAAAGCAGAAAGCAGAACACAGAAAGAAAAGAATACTAACTCATCACAGCTACAATTGTATGAGACTAGATACAATCTGAATCATAAAAGACTAGTTAAGTATGATGGAATTGTCAGCAACCACACCAGAAACTGGAAGCTGGAGCTGAAGATCAGCAGTTAGAGAAAGAGAAGAGAGAAAGAGAGCTGTGCCAGAAGACATAAAGAATTAGATCTCTGTTAAATTATATATTAAAAGTTCATCTGATAGTTCTTATATGAAACAGTGACTTGCATGATCACATCACTTACAATTATCACATGCTCTGTCAAAGTGCTCTGTTGTATGACAGCACTGAAAAAAGAATATGAGATCAGAAGATTTGACTGCACATGCATTGCAAACAATCTGCAACTTTCTTTCATGAAAGTTGATCAGAATTTCATTGATGTATAAGAGTTAATGAGATGTAATCTGATGAGAATTTAATCACTCACATATAAACTTAATATTACAGTCTACTGTCTGACAGTGTGAGCAGAGCACAACTCTGTGGGCTGTGGCAGAACTGATCAAAGTGTGACAAGAATGTAAGTATAATTCTTTATGAGCTGAGATTGTCAACTCTTGTGAATTACACACATAGCAATTCTAGTGCAGCAACAGCTGAATTGTATAAGATCAGAGTTCTACAACAATCAGTATGTATGCATTACATCATATGATACACACAGAGAGTACTTACATTGTAAATGACAGATGAGAATAGAGACAAGAGTTGTTGTTGTAATACTGCAATTCTGTTAGCTAACTGTATGTACATACTGCATCAATCCATGCATGAGTGTGTGTACAAAGTCTGGGCTCACTTGCTTGCTCAGAGACAGATCATGCATGAGTGTGTGTATGAAGTCTGAACTTGCTTGCTTGCTCAGAGACAAATCATGCATGAGCACATGTATGAAGTCTGAGACTCTGAACTCACTTGCTTGCTCAGAGACAGATCATGTGTGAGTGCATGTATGAAGTTTGGACTCACTTACTTACTCAGAGACAGACCATGTGTGAGTGTGCATATGAAATCTGAGCAGACCACATCTTGGGCTTGTCTGTATATCCATCTTGCAAGTGTGCAGATGAGAGTATCAGTGAAAGAAGAAAAGAGAAAGCTTACTTATTGTAATTCTGACTGTGCATATCAGCTTTGCAATTCAACAAGCAGATAGCAGAAAGACTCATCAGTTGATAACTGATTAAATAAATCAAGAAAATACATACAAAGCAATTAGTAGTCTTCTTGAGCTTGTACAAGAGTTGAAGCAGCAGAGAGAGAGAGTTACTTACTGACATATGATGCTTAGAAGAAGAGAAGAGAAGAGAGAGCTTCACAATGTATGAGTAGATAATATAATTGAATGCTCACATTGAATCTAACTCAATTAGAAAGAGACAGATATATATAACATCTACATAATCTACTTTTAAAAGCTCATATAAGTTATTTAATTACTTTGTCTTCTGAAAAGCATACAAAGCAGTTTATTAGCTAGTCATTATAATATATATATATATATATATATATAATTGAACACCAAACACCCAAAGCTCTCTTTACAAGTGATGTATCTTTTTGAGAAAGATAGTAAAATCATGAAGAGTAAGTTTCTGTCTTATCTGAATGAGCTTTATCCACTTCACAATCACTGCTGTATTACAGCTCTGCTTCTGACAGCATACAATCTCATTAATGATTGTTTTTCTTCAACTGAACATCATTGCATTATATTTACATCAGCTTGAGCTCTTCTTCTTTAAGCTTCATATGAATGATTCTCTTCTTAAGTCTATTATTCATTCACATCATAAATCTGACACTGTTTCTATATTCTGTGAGAGTTTTTATTTCTGTGAGAATTGGATGATTGCAGATAACATGGCAATGACTTACAGTCTTCATAAATGAGGTTAGATTGGGTGAGAGATGATTATGAAGAAATCTAAGCATGAGAGAGAGAGAGATAACTTATATTGCTACAACAGTATTTAGAGTCTCTAGATATGTTGCCACTGATCTTCATAAAGAAGCATCTGTGACAGATTTTATGTGTTTAGTTTTGCTAGTGAAATCATGTGATCAGTCATGAGATTTACAAATTTCAGATGCCATGAAGCATAATCATCTAAGCATCAAGAAGATTTTATGAATCTCTTTTAGATAATGAGATGAATGTAAAAAGATCACAGTGTGAAGTCTTACAGATTTCTCTCTCTTTACAAGTCTTGATCTTCAAGATGTTGATGTGATCAAGATCACAGTGAGAGTGACAGCTTCACTGTAATTGTAACAATTTTGTACAAAATCTCTTTTTGGTGTGATGAATGTAAGAAGGCTGCAACACAGAGTCTTAATTCAATTTCAGTTTCTAGATGTAGATGTGACAGTAAGATCACAGCAAGAGTGACAGCTTTTCTGTGATCATAATGTAGTTGCTGTAGTGACTGTTATTTCTGATGATTCATCTAGTGATATTCAGCAATCTCTTGAATATAAATATCTCTTTCTTGATCTTCTTTCTCTCTCTTGTTCTTTTTCTTTTTCAACAACATTCTTCTTTATTTTGATAAGAGTTTCAGACAAGCATTCTCTTCTTGATGATTACAAATCTTGAGAGACTTTGTAAAGAGCTTTTCTCAGTGCTAACACATTATGCAGAGAGATAATTTTGCTGTGTCTCTCTTCTGTTCAAAATTAAGATGTCAAAACATGAGCAACAATGACTCAGTAAGTTTAAAAATAAAACTTCAATCAGTCACTGTTCAAAACTCTTTTCAGAAGTAATGAGAGAGATGTCTTCAGAATCTTCTGCTTTATCTGAAGCAGAGTTCTCAATCACTGTCATTTCTCAAAAAAATTAAAGTGAAGAGGCATCATTGCTGTTAATCTTCATTTATGCAATAGAGAGTTATGTCTCTGAAGACTTTGAGATCTCTTTTCAGACATCACAGCTCAGTTAGTCTGATTTTAATTATGATGATGTAAGTGATATTCTTTCATTTCTTCTTCTTTTAATGCTTCATAATTGCTTTTACAAAGTCTAAAATATTCTTTACAAAATGTTTTCTCACTTCATAATTCTCTTTTCTGTGTGCATGGCTGATGGCATATTCAGAATGCTAATATTTAAGCTTAGTGAGAACACTTAATGATGTCTACTGTGTCTAGTAACAATTCTTTTTCAACTACTAGTTTCATTGTCTCAGTTGATCAGATCTTGAGAGAGAATGATTACTCATCTTTCAGATCTGAAATTCTTGTTGATAATGCATCATCTCATTTTTCTTAATCTGATTCATTTCTATTACATTCTCATTCTCAATCTGTGCTCTTTTCTATGCTGCATTCATTCTCAAGCATTGATTCTGTCTTCAATGCACTCAAGATATGTTAAGTTGCTTTGTAATATGATTTATAAGACAGTTTCTGCTTCATAAATTCATTTATAAAATGATATTGAGAGTTTCAGCTAATGCTTTTCTTTCTCTAAAAGTCAGTCTCATCAACTTCTTCTCTGTCTGCTGTATCTGCTTCTGCTTCTTCTTCTGCTCTCCAGTCTCTGTTTCAGCTGTTAACTTATCAGTCAGAACATCAGTTACTATGAGCAATCTTCTGCTCTTAATTTCAGATCAGAATTCATCTGATTGTGAGAGATGACTTCTTGCTTTTTCTTTTCTTCAGTCTGCAACTCTTACTGATTCAACAGACTCTGTTTGACTGAGAGATAGAGCTCAGCTCTGGAAAGAAATTCTGATCACTATGACAGACAATTATCTTCAGCAGTTATGTACAGCATGCTGAGATAACTTAAATTCTTCATTGAGACAGTGTGTTGTAAGTTCTCTTGATAGAAACAGATGCAATAATTGTATCTATCAGACACACAAAACTTATTCTTTCAATTTTTAGAATTGTTCTCTTGTTTTCTTTCTTTTATTACTGTGAACTTTAATCACTAATAGTCTAGTTTTCTCTTTTTCTTATGAGCTTTGACCATTAATAGTCTAGTTCTTTCTTTTATCTTAGAGTAAATTCACTACTTCTGCTTCATGAACCACTTCTTGACAGTTGTAAATGCTTTTACAGACTGAGTTTTCTTCTAAATCAATTCACTATTCAGATCACTGCTCTTCTGCTTCATGAATCATTTTCTAACTGCTTTGTAAATGACTTTATGAATTCAACAAGACCTCTCTAAGTGCACATTCTCAGAATATGACATAGACTGAACTTGTCTGAATGTTTTCTATGAAACTCAAACAGCTTCTTATCTAGATGTCTCACATTCTTTAAAGACTCTCAAGTTCTTTTCTCATATCTCTGCCATCACACAAAATATTCAATCACTCAGCCATTCTTACAGAAGTCAACAATCTTCTGTATCTGATACTCTTGCTTCACAGAGAATGTCTCATGAATTGAATGATGTGATTGACTATTCATCTCCTCTCATTTCTTGTGTTTGATTAGAAGAGACACATGAAACACATTATGTACTTTCAGTTCTGATGATAGTTTCAATCAATAGATTTGAGGTCTCAATTTTTCCACAATTCAGCATGATTTATGTCAGAGAACATCTAACTTCTTGCTAGAATATGCTGTTCTAATGTTATGAAGATCTAACAACATCTGATCATCTTCATAAAATGATATCACAGTATGTTTCTTGTCATAATAGCTTTTCTGATAAACTTACATCTTTGTAAGACTCTTCTGAGCTGTCTTATGCAGCTCTTTCAACTGATCTGTCAGTTTACAAGATTTAGTTGTGACTGACACTGATATTTCTGCTCTCAGAAAATTCATCCACAGATGACTTACTGTTAAAAGCTCAAAGAGACTCTTCTCTGTTGAGAATTGTTTAGAGTTGTTGTAAGCAAACTCTGCATGAAACAATTTTTTAATTCAGTCATCTTGTTCATAATTGATGAAACTTTATAAGTACTGTTCAAGACTGTTCAGTCTTTCAGTCTGATCATCTGTTTGAGAATGAAATGCTGTGCTCATTTTTCTAAAAACTTTAAGAAGATATAACAGATCTTCCCAGAACTCATTTGTAAATATTGATTCACAGTCAGAGACTATGCTTGAGAAAAGTTCATGCAATCTGACTAGCTCACACATAATCAATTCAGCAAGTTGTTCAGATGTCAGCTCTTTTCTGACTGGAACAAAGTGAGACATCTTTGTAAACTGATTCATAATGATCAGAATACAGTTGAATTTCACTTTCTCAAAATTTTGACTTGATGAGAGATCTGTAATCACATCCATTGTGATGTGTTTTCAAGACTTTTCAGAAATTGGCAAAGAAGACATCTCTTCTTGTGATTTCATTCAGATTCATCTAAATTTTAAGTAAACATCACAGACATTAACACATTCTTTCATAAGCTTCTTCATTCTTGATTAATAGAATTTGTGTGCTAGCAGTTCATAAGTTCTTTCACTTGCAAAGTGATTCATCAGAGATAAATCATGATGTCTTTTAATTAATTCAATTCACAGAGCTTTACTTATGAGTATATAGAGACACTCTTTCATAAAGAGACAGTCTTTCTTCTCTGTTCAGTTTGTGAACTTAATTGAATCTAACTAAAGACTCATTCTAATCTCTATTGCATGATTGTCATCAGTAAGCATCTCAGATAACATTGTCATTAGATTCAGAGATGCAGTCTTTTATGAGTCTGTTTCATTCAGAGCATTACTGAGAATGAGCTGCTTAACATCTCATAACTCATTCTCAAATTTTTGAATACTGTAAGTATCACTCAGAAGCAGCTTTGTATAAATCTGCTCTGATTTATAACATGTCTTTCTGTTCACAGAGTGTGCATTTTTGTTAGACAAGACATGTTCTGAGTCTTTCTTCTCAGCTCACTGATCAGAATAGATCAGCATGAAACAGAGCTGCTCAGCTGCTTCATGCTCTTAAGTATTCTCATATTTCAATGCTTCAGTATAGTCTGATCTTTGCAAAGAACCATCTGCTGAATTCTTTTATTCTTTCACATAATCAATCTTAAATCAGAAAGCTGACAACTTCTGAATTCATAACACTTATTATTTTGACAGCTCTTGTGTGATTTCAAAATGTCTGAGACTGTCATGATCAGTCAGAACAGAAATGAATTAAATTAATCTCTTTAGTCAGCATCTTCATTGACAGAATGACTCAACTATAATCAGCAATTCTTGATCATAAATGTTATAGTTGTATTCAGCTGAAATCATCTTTCTTGAATAGAATTCCACTGATTTCCACATACCATCATTCTGTAGCTGAGAGAGAATTTCACACACAGTAAATTCAGATGCATCTGTTTTCAGCTTGATTTTCTTCTTTGAATTAAAGTGATATATCATCACTTGCTTTGTAAATGTCTTCTTTAAGTCATAGAAGAATTTATAAGTCTCTTCTGTAAGAAAGCTGAGTGAACTGCTCACTTCTTCACTTCTTCTTCTTTTTTTTCTGAATTGCTTCTTCCCTGACTTCCTGCCCTTTAACATGCTAGTTAAACCAAGCATGAGCTTGGAGAACTTCAGAATGAACCATTAGTAAAAGTTAGCAAATCTCAGAAAGACTTAAATATTTCAGCAATTCTTAAACTCTGATCAAGAAATGATCATATTCATTCAGACTTTTTTCATTGAGACATTTTCTGACAATATCACATATCTCAGAAAGTCTATCTTCATAACACTGAATCAGTACTTAAATCTCTTACAATAGAGTTCAGTTTCTTTCAGTGTCTTGAGCATTTTATGAACATGTTCAGTGTGTTCTTTCACATTCTCAGAATACATCACAACATCATTCAGATACATCATCACAAAGACATCTAAGTACTCTTTCAGTGTCTTGTTAATGTATGACTGAAACATCACTGATGCATTCATAAGTTTAAATGAAATTATCTGATATTCAAACATTCTCAGTGAAGTTTGAAAGACTGTTTTCCATTCATCTCTCTTTTTTATTCATAGATGATGATATGCATTCTTCACATTCAGCTAGATATAGATCTTAGCTTTTTCAATCTGATTCAGAATGTCTTCAATCAGTGAGAGTGAATATTGATTCTTTACTGTCTTTGAATTTAAGTTCTGATAATTCACACACATTCATAACTCCCCATTCTTCTTCTTTGCAAACAGAATGAATGATTCAGCTGATGATCTGAAGAGTCTGATGAATTCACTTAACAAGATGAAGTTGACATACTCTTGTAGAGTCTCTGTCTCTGTTTCTGAAAGTCAATAAATGAGGCTAAACTTTGACACTGCTTTCAGCAATAACTCAGTGTCTAGATCATTCTTCTGATGAGAGGGCAAGAAAGCATCTTTTGCATCACTAAATGCATTAATTAAATCTTTATAACTGTCTGATATCTGCAGTTTCACATTCATGATGATAACTTATTCACTTTTACAAACTCTCATTACATAGAAGAGTTTACCACCATCAATAAGTTCATTTAGAGAAACTAACTTAATTTTTGTCATAGAGTCTAATTCACTCTGTTTACAAAACTCAAGTGACAGATTTTCAAATGAAACAACAGAATCATGACAGTATAGTCAGAAGAGATCTAACATTATGTTCTCAGATATATTAACAATCAATGCTTGCTCATTAAACATCTGTCAATTATTCATAGTATTTTGTGTCTCAAAGAAAATGTTCATAATTTCTTCAGATACTAACTTTAAATGATTCTTTTCTGCAGTCTTCATCTCAACATTCATCTTATGAATCTTCAGATCCAGTCTTACTGCAAGCTTCAGACTTATGATCAGAAAGAAATATAGTGAGTCTGTCACAGCAGTTCACTTAACTTCTTTTTCTATTTCAGAGTTACAAACTCTGATGAACAATGTGATTGAGAAAACAGTTTGTAGTTCAGACAACTTTAATTGCTTGATATTCATTTTATCTACAGACTGCTTCTCAAACTTCTATTTCTTCTTTGACTTGATGCACTTATTCACATAGTGATCAGTCTCATCACAATTGTAGCAAGCATTCTTATCTGATTTTCCACCCCACTTTGAGTTCATAAACTGAGAATTGAAGATTTTCTGATGTTGATTTTCTTTCTGTCACAATGAGATTCAGATCTTGTTTCTATAACTCTGATCTTGTGATTCATGGACTCAATTTAAATAGAATGGTGTTCCATCACAGTTGATGTTTATCTCAAGATGAATTGTGACTTCAGATTGAAAGTGAAACTCTTGACACTAGATTGTAATTGCATTGCAACTGTCTGAATCTCATTCAGTTTCTCTGGGAGATCTTTCTGTTCATCCAGCTTATTGTGCATAGATTTGTCATATTGTCATAGAAAAAGATGTTTAATGAACTTATTCACACTCTGTGTCTCTTCACTCACTTATTGCAAATGTTGTTGGAATCATTACAATCAGTCAAAATCTGATTCATCATCTCTTTTATGAAGATCTAGCTTTAGTTCTATTGTATCTATTTCCTTTAATAATTCACTACATTTTTCATACATAGCATATTTTAAGTTCAGTTCAGATGTTCAGAGTGAAGTTCTGAGCTGAGTGTGATTTTCAAAGATCTTTCTCATTATAGTTCAATTCTGTGACTGCATACTTCAGAGTTTCATTGTTCTTCAGATCACTAGCATCTCAGATGAATTCTATTTGAGAGATAAACTGTCAGTAGACTGCATAGTTCTTAATTTAATAGTTGATCTTGTATTATGAAGACTTGATGACTGAACTCTTCTTTGAAGAATTTAAATTAAAGATCAGAACATTAAGTGATTCTGTTCATTCATGCTTTCTATTAAAAGTTTGTAAACTCTGCTGTAGTTCTTAAATTCTTTTCATAAGATGTATCTGCTCTCTTAAGTTCTCAAGAGATTCTATGTTTTCTGAAGATGATTTCTCAGTCTGAGTTATGCTTTCATTCAGATTTATTGTCACACTTGGTGTTTCAGTTAACTCTGATACTGAGAAAAAAGTTGAGAATTCAGTTTGATCTCAGTTGTTCTGTTTTATGAAAATCATTGTTGGGCTATCTACTTATTTAAGTGGCAAACTGTGAGGATTGAATGGTTGCAGGTAACATGACAATGACTTACAGTTTTCATAAATGAGATTAGATTGAGTGAGAGATGATTACAAAGAGATCTAAGCATGAGAGAGAGAGAGAGATAACTTATATTACTACAACAGTATCTAGAGTCTCTAGATATGTTGCCACTGATCTTTATAAAGAAGCATCTGTGGCAGATTTTGTATGTTCAGCTTTGCTAGTGAGATCATGTAATCAGTCACAAAGTTTACAAATCTTAGATGTCATGAAGCATGATCATCTAAGCATCAAGAAGATTTTACAAATCTCTTTTAGATGATGGAATGAATATAAGAAGACTGCAGTGTGGAGTCTTACAACTTTACAGAAGTGAAAGAGAAGACTGCTGATTTCTGAGTCTTCTCAACATTCATTTCACTCTGTACAGTAGTGATAGTAGTGAAAGCATCTCAGTCAATTTCATCTGATACTGTGAAGAAGAAAGAGAAATCTCTGTACAGCTCTGAAGCAGTATTAAACATTCTTTTATTTATCTGTATGATGAAAATTATTGTATCATTGAGCAGATTCATCAGATTGTCATCTATTTGTTTCAGTATTGTGACATTTTGTCTTTGTGTCACTGTCACAGCATGAGATATTGACTGCTCAATTGTTTGAAGACAAGAGACAATAACTGACATCATACAATAAATTTAAATCTTCTCTGAATTCTCCACATTGAACAGAGATACTTGCACTTGCTGTGAGAACTTAGTGTCATCTGATCTGACAAAAATAAAATCACTTCAGACCATATGTGCAGAGAATTCATGCCATAGAATCACAGAGTTCTGTAGAATAATCATATACAGTGTATTCAGTAGTTTTAAGTATCTCTGTGCAGTCAGATCATTCTGATCTCTCTCTTTTTCATTATATCATATGGAAGATGATGGAAGAGTAGACTGCAATGTCTTCTCAAAGAAATTAAATTAAGTTATTCACTCATTCATTTATGATCAGAGTGTCTTCTTCAGTGCTGATGATAATTCAATTTTTGTATGAGACAAATAGTAGCTCTTCTGCTTTTCTGAACAAAAGTCTGTTATTGCTTGTACAAACTTCTGAAGAATGTGGCTGAGATAGCAGTTGATGAGTGCATCACTATTTTACTGATCATTCTGATAAATTTATGTCTCACTGACATCAGCAAGTCCAGCATGCTTTGCTTCTTGAGATTGTCTGACATGTGTTTTTTTTAAAAAAAGAAGATTTGTTGCCTTAAAGATCTTGATAATTTAGTAACAGTGAGAATTGTATGAGAGAGAGACAGTGAGATTTATACTCTTCAGAATATGATTGTCATATCAAAATTCTCAACACTAAAAGTTTAGAACAGACTCTTTTAATATATTTCATCATATGAAGAGATAGAATGTCAACATACTTATGATGTAAAGCAGAGAATCTTTGTGTTGTATAACTACTTCAGTCATTCAAAAGAATTGATTTCTTCATTATTCATGATGAGAATCAAGAGATTGCAAGATATTAATCTCTCATTTCTCTGAGAAACTGTAAACAGATCAGTTATCTGTGTCATACAGTGACTCTCTCTCTGTAAGAGAAGACTGTGGCTCATCAGAAGATCAGCTGCTATATAAAAATAGCATTTTATCTAATCTGTCTTTAGACTTCTAGCTGTTCAGCAGTACTGTATCATTCATATGAAGATCTCTGTGATATATTCATTTTGTAAAGTATTAACTTCATGATTCATATACTGCTCTCACTTTCATCTGTGCTCTCTAGTGAAATGGACATGAATAATTGAAAACAATATGATTACACAAGAAGTAGAATGATTGTTAAATTCAGCACTTGTTTAATATTGACAGAGATTTATAAGAGCTGCACAGTAGATCTTAACAGAGCTTTTTCTCAGAGTCTGTATGATTTCATTGTCATCTCTATTCATACACTCTCTTTTATGACAACAGAGCTGAATCTTTTGGTCAATGATTTTCTTCTGCAGAAATAATGCTGTTTTTACTTCTGTAATCATCTCTTCATTTTCATATTTCTTCTCAGTACATCATTTCTGCATGCTGTACAAGAGTCAGATCATTAGCAAGCAATTTCACAGTTTAACAGAGCTGCATAGTAGTAAGTAAAGACTCACTCACTCTTCATTTCTGCTGCTTTGCACTGTATGCTCTCTGTGTGATCTTTAATCAGTTCATATGAATCTCATTCAGTGTCTTCTCAGTACTCTGAAACAACTTAATATTTAAAGCTACTTATAGCTTCTCTTGTAAAACTGCTGAATCTTCTCAGCATATAGATGTCATATTTCTAGAGCATGGAGATTATATACTGTTCTGTATGATGCAAAACAACAGAGAGCTGCTTGACAAAATCATCATCATGCATGACAAGCTGTACAGTGATGTAACATTCACAGCTAGTCTATCTTGGATCTAGTATGATAATTTGCCCCACTAAAGTTAGACAGCATCTTGGCATAACTTACATAGTAACACAGATTATAACACATACTAATTTACCTCTGTATAATCTGTGGTATTAGCATCAATACTTTTACTTTCACAATTAAATGAATGACATCTGTGTTGACACATGTAATTAAAAATTTTACTTCTCTAAATTATTATTAATATATTTATAAGTATCACTATCATCTATATTCAAATTAACTGATTTTAAATATTTTCATTCTGCAGTTGAATTACATTTAGAACTTCATCAATACTTTTGCTCAATTATTGTAACTTTATTATATAAGCATAAAAGATAACTAAAAAGTTCTTACTGTTCTACAGAATTCAAAAATCATGAATAATTAATTTGAAATTTTTCAGAGATGAGAAAACTTCTGAAAAAGAATTAAAACATATTTAAAACTGAGAAAAAAATGAGACTTTTATGAGTATTTTAAGCTGAAATTGAAACTGATGATCAAATTTTAAGAAAAAACTGAAAACAACTGAGTTGTGTTTTTTGTTCAGTTTAGTTTCTTGAGATTTTTATAGTAATTTGTTCAGTGAGTCTACATTGTTTCTCATAAACAATAGACTACTATCTATATAGTATGTTGGAAGAATTTCTGCAGACACAACACTCTTTTCATCTGAAATAAGATTAAGTAGTGACATCTGAAAGTGAAGTTGAGAGTCAGTCTTAATCAGTGTTTCTTCTTATATAACTGTCTATGATATTGTCTTTTATAAAGCTAGGACTCAAGATAAATAGATGCACACAGTAGTAGTAATTAAATAGTTATCACTGATCTGTATTATGAAGTTATAACTTGTCAAGTTCTGATAATCTGATTATCACAATGTCTCTCTAAAAAACTCATTCAGTATAACTTGAATATCAGCCAGCTTGGCAGCATGAGTTAGAGTTTGTGTTATTTGGGGCCCTCATATGGTGATTGGCAGGCTGTAGAATTACTATGCCAAAACAGTACATGTGCAGACAGACTGATAGCTTAGTAATTAGAGAGCTTAGTAATTACACAGCTGATTACACAGCATGCAGACTGATTAGTAAGCTTCACCACACATAATGTCAAGATCAGAAGTCTACACAGCACACAGACTGATTACTAAGCTTCAGTGTGCATTGTGTCAAGATCTTTTAAATACACTAGACTATATTGAACCTAGTATGATAACTTCCCTCACTAAAGTTAGACAGCACTTTGGCATAACTTACATAGTAATGCAGATTATAACACATGCTATTCTTTCTCTGTATAACTACTAGTTATCTTTCTCTCTCTCATACTTAGATCTCTTTGTAATCTTTTCTCACTTAATCTAATCTCACTTACAAAGACTGATGAATCATTATCACATTATCCACAACCCCAATTCTCACAATTAATAATTTATACAAGCAGTACTACGGTGGTAACCTTATTGCTGTAACTCTATTAGGAAATAAAGTTTGAAATAAACTTTTATAGAATAAGATTTGAATTAATCTCAAAAGAATTATAGATCAAACTTTATATTTAATCAAGATTTATGTATATGACTCTGTAAATGTTATAGAAGTTATACATGTTATACACATGTAATTTAAGACAATATATAGTATATAAATTTGATTATATTTGAGAATGTTATATTCTCACAACACTGAATGAAGAATGATATTCACAATGATAAATTAAAATATATGTATTAATGCAGTCAATCATGTCTACTCTAGCTCAGAAAAAATTTCTATATTCAATGATGCATATAAAATTCATTAACAAAGTCATTATTGAGAAAATGTTATTCTTTTTTGACTTCTTTTACTATAATTATTAACTCTAGCAACAACACATACTTTCAGTGCACATGCTTTCAGTGAGGACACTGATCTTTAAAACATATTCTGTGATAACTGACATGGAGCCTCCCTTACTGTACATAATTATGAAAGTAGCTAGATAGAAATAGTTAGTTAGTAAGTACCTCAAGCCTATCAATGAAGCTTGAAGGGAGATGGAGAATCATCTACTACACAACCAAAATTGCACAGACATTCCATAGCTCTTCCAGACCAGGTAGCATATTTACATTTCAAACTCAGTGAGTAAGTGACAAGTGTTATAAAAATAAAATTTGAAAACAGTTGTGAAATTTTGAATTTTCTCACAAACCTTTCTTTTGCTCAAAGGTTGATGCATTTCTTCCAACCAAGTTTTAGGTAATATCTCCCATTGTCAAGAAGTACATAGCAACAAAAAGCAAAAAAAAGCAACTCAGACTTTAAGATAATCCTTATTTTCCACAGTGACACTTTTGGTCATGTGGTTCACTTTATACACACCAACAAGTCGAGAAGCGAGTTCGAACTGGACAAGCATCAGCCATCATAGTGAATAAGCAACCACTTTGCGCACTTACCATATTATTTCGAAGGGAGATAACAATAAACTGCGCGTTCTTTGTGCGCTCTTTGATATAAGAGGCAACAATAGAAACCTGTTGGAAGATCAGAATACGTCAACGTAAAGCCTACAGGTCCGCTCCTGCAAAGTACCTACATTTCTAAAGTCCAAAGCGGCATCGATTTCATCCATGACGTACAGCGGAGTGGGCTTATAATGATGCAAAGCGAACACTAGGGCAAGGCTCGATAAAGTCTTCTCCCCTCCTGAGAGGTTACTAATATTCTTCCAGCTCTTTTTCGGTGGCATAACAGAGAACAATATACCCTCTGAGAATGGATCAAGCGAGTCCACAAGCTCGAGTTCCGCATTGCCACCCATGGTAATCATTTGATACATTTCTTTCAAGCGAAGAGAGATCGTATTGAATCCCTCCATAAATCCGGTCAAGCGGAGCGAACGGAGGGTGTCGAGACGAGATTTAGCATTTTCTCGAGAAACGAGAACCGCCGCTAGGTCGGCAGATCGAGACTCGTGCTCCGCTACTCGACGTCTATATTCACCTAAAACTGATACGTCCACCTGGGTATCCTGAGTTTTTTCCTCTAAAGCAGCTATGACGGCTTTCAATGATTCCTTATTCATGCCAGAAAGCTCATCTTTGCTGAAAACGGGTAGGTGGTCCGAGATTTGCTCCTCGCCGAGATCACTCAAATTCTGAACCTCTAACTTGGACAATTTGTCCTCCCAGTATTTGCCTCTCTTCTGATTTTCGACCAAAACCTTTTGGTTTTCATCTAGTTTATTCCGCATCTCTATCTCACTCGCACGAGTTTCATTAAGCTCGATTGTTTTCTCATCTAGTTCTGCTTTCAGGGTTGCCAGAACTTCCTTTCTGGCGAGCAAGGCCTAAAACAGCATTAGCGAGCTACGTATTCTTCAATGTGAATACTTACGTCTTGTGAAGTTTCAGCCTTCTCTTTCATTTTCGATGTCGTGATTACCTGGCCTTCTATTTCTTGAGTGAGTCTATCAAGTTCCTCTGCTAAATGCTCGAGTTCTGCTTCACAGTTAGAGCGTGACTTTTCATGCTTCACAAGCAACTTTTCTGTTTTCGATTTTGCTATCTCGGCATTTGACACTTCATCTGTAAGAAGCGAAATCTGTTCTTTAAGTCCATCAACCTGGGCCTTCTGTCCCCGAAGCCTCACGCCGCCAATCTCCATGATCTTATCTTGCAAGGTTTGTATCTCTTTTTCTATGCCGCCTTTCTCTTTATTTAATTGATCTGTTTGGGTTTCCAAAGTCAAAATATGTTCCTCAAGGGTAGTAACGCTGTCGTCATCATCCTGTGATGGTTTGTGTTCAGCAACTAGTTCTTTCACACGACGATTGGCATCTGTTAAATTCCGTCTGCTACTCTCAATCTCCAAATGAAGCTTTTGCATGACAGTTTCGATTTTAGGAATCTCATCCATTATTTCCTTAACTGATACCTCCAACTGCCGTTGTCTCTCCTGGAATGCCTGGAACCTCTTCTCCATGTAATCACGCTCCGCATCAAGTTTAAGCACTTGATCCTTAGAAACATCAGCAACCCTTTTCGATGACATGGCTCCTCTAGTAACCCGAGAGCCGCCTCCACTCATCGTACCGGATAGGTCAATAAGCTGACCATCGAGGGTGACAACCCTCCATCTTCTAGGCCCGTAAGCTATTTTATTCGCCTGCTCTAAATCTTTAGCCACAAGCGTATTTTGCAAAACACTGAAAAACGCAGGGCTAAATTTCGGGTCGACAGCCTTTACTAGATCAAATAATCGGGGTACACTGTCCGGAGTAAAGACTGGCGACATGTCCCTACGAGGTAATTTATCCAACAAGATAAAATTGGCTCGACCAAGATTGTTCTTGCGAAGGTATTCGATACATTGTTGGCCAACTTCCACGGAATCAACTACAAGATTGTCAAGTGCCGGGCACGCAGTCGAGATAGCCACGTCAAAATTTTCGTCGATTGTCCCTAGATTGCCCAGTCGCCCGTGAAATCCCTCGATGCGGCCTGATTCTCTCAGTCTCATCAAGCCAGAAAGAATATTCCCCTGGTTCTGAGTGCTTGTTAAACTAGCCCTCGCCTCCTCGGCTTTTTGTCTAGCACTGGATAGGCGAGAACGATAATCTGATTCCTTTTCGGAAAATTTGCGTAGTTCAGTCATGGCAGTCTGCGCATCATTTTCGAGCTCAATTTTTTTTGTGCGACGTTGTTCTAGCTCTTCGGTTTTGGCGATGACACCATTTTGAAAGGAAAATACCCTGGCTTGAGCCTCTTCCAAAGCAATCGCACCTGCACCAGATTTCTCACGAAGTATATCCAGCTCGCTTTGGGCGACAGCTATTGCAGACCTTTTTTCGTTTACTTTCTTGTTCCATGGTTCCAATTCCTTTTGCTTCTCAGCGATCAGTTCTGAAAGGCCTTCAGTCTTGCCTTTCAGGCTTTCGCGGATTGAAAAAAGTTCTTTTTCTTCGTATTTCATTTCATTCTCAAGCAAAGCAATCTCGGCGGCCTTTTTCTCAATGTCGTCCCTGTGTTTTTCTGCCAAACTTGCGCACTCCGAGGCTGCCAGACGACTAGATTGCATTGCTTTTTCCAGTTTCTTTTGTTTACTAAACATAAATTTGCGCTTTTCCTCCAGTTTGACAGACTCTTTATCATACTTCGACACCTCTTTCATGGCGGTCTGTGTTTCTGCCTCCATAGCTTCCAATTCGTTTATTCGCTGCTTGAATTGGCGCTGAAGAATCTTGATACCGTCTTCACTGCCCTGATGTTTTTCGAGCTCGAGATTCAGCAGTTCTTGTAACTGCAGGATAGCCTCCTCAGTAACCCTTCTGTTATCATTGCATTCGGCGATATAGATTTGATAAAGTGAGGATTGCTTTTCAGCGAGTTCATTCTCATCTCTAATGAATGCTAAAGCTTTGTTTTTCTTATCCTCCAGAGAAGACTTTTCCTTTTCAACATGTTTAACACGGCTATTCTTCTCCGCACACACTTCGTTCAGCGTTTCAACCTCAGCCGCAGCTTCGTCAATAGGAGACTTATACTTCGAAGTGCCTATGATATCTTCCAAGTACTCAAGCAGGCCATCATCGTGTTCGTTAGCAGCTTTTGGTTTCATTTGAGAAATGGACTCGACTTCGCCTTGCAGAATGAGGAATCGCTTGTGATCCAGGTCAATTCCCCGATCTTTTAAAAAATTAGTAACTGCTGTAAAACTAGTCTCTTTGCAGTCCATATAATATTTGCTTGTGTTATTTTTGAAGGCCCGCCGAGAAACTACAAGCCGAGATTCAGGAACGGTCTCGAGCTTCCCTCCCAGGAGATCCAAGACTTCTTCGAAATGGACTTCGACTTCACAAAAAGGAAGGCTGGGAAAATTAGCAGAGTTATGAATGAGTGCCGAAATTTTCCCCTGCCTCATTTTACTTGCACGAAAGCCAAAAACAAAAAGTAACGCATCAATCACATTGGATTTACCGGAGCCATTAGGCCCGACCACAGAAGAAAATGACACGTGGAAGGGGCCAACAACCTGCCTACCAGCGTAGCTTTTGAAATTGGTCAAAACCAAATGTGTGATAACCATTCGGGTATTCAGTTCCGTAGACCGTTGCGTTGGGGCAGCACTCGACTTTGGACTATCCATCGGGTTTTCTCCTATAGAAGGCCGCCAGTTGGTTGTTATTGTAGAAGATGGTTCACTGCCATATGAATGGTTGGGCTTTGGTATATCAATTGATGCTATTCCACTCCCCTTGAAAGAGGAGACGGGTGGCTCCTGTTGGCATGGTATCGAGGAGAATGCAGGCTTGGAAACACCAGGCGTTACGCTGCGGCGGCGCAACTTTGTTGATAGTGGAGCTAATGAGCTGCTACTCTCTGCGAGAACCAGCGAAGACTCGTTATGCTTAAGAGTAATGTGAGCGGAGAGAGGGGGACTAGGTTCTGGAGACAGTGAGGGCGCCGGGGTTGGGAAAAAGGATACATCCATGGCAGAATTGGCTGAAAACATACGAGCGCTCCAGTTTGTTGTGTTTCGCCGTAACCTCGAGGCAGCTCCGGAATTAGGAGGGGGAGGCGGGCCTCCACAACGGGGATGTGATAGATCAGTAGGCGAGCTAACCCTTGAACGTGGCATAGTGGCCTTGCGAGTCTGAGAGGTGAGGGATTGCGTCTTGCGTTGAGATGTACGTCGCGTTGTTCGATCTAAGGTGGGAATGAACTCCTCACCGCCCTTACTCTGTGATCTGGTAGAAACTAGATCACCGGTCGACCGGAACCCACCACCAGAGATTTCTGGGGTTCCGGGCCTCTTTCGGGGGGCGGATTGCGAGGGGAGAGATGGTAATGTAGATGACATGACAGTCAAGAAAGGCCAGGAGTTCAGCCCTGTTTACTTGTACTCCGTAACTATACGCGAAAATGCCAAAACATGGCGCGTTCACAAGAGCCACTAGTTACATAACTAACTAACTAGTTACCTGTTAACTAGTTAACTAACTAACTACCTAGTTAATTTCCTTATGAGCGGAAAATATTTATTACGAGTTCCGTCGCTTACCCAACCATTTTGATCCATTTTTTGCACCAGCAAGCTGCTTCTAAGAGAATCAGCTAAGGCGTTACGTTGGTAGAATATTTTCCGTCTCTCTACGGTTATGATCAGTTGTTCGATTTGACATCAGGTTTTGCCAGCACTACTGCCTCGCTGCTTTTTGATATGGCTACCAACAAATCTGCCTTTATCTCACTTTTCTCTTTTCGCGTTCCCAAATTCTTATCTGGCCCACGGCAATGTGCTCGTCATCTCCACAAAACAATCAGACGGAGCCCTCCTCCTCCTCCTACTCCATTTGTTCCAGATACCAAGACATTTCTCACGCTCATCGGCCGCAATATGTCGAAATTCAGCGATAAAATAAACTCCTGGGAGCAATTATTCACAACCTCCTCACAGGGATTTTGCGACCTTGGAATCGAACCTGCACGGCAAAGACGGTACCTACTTCGGTGGGTGGAAAAGTTTCGGCGCGGGGAGTATGGTGTTGGGGGACATTCAGATCATGTCACGGATGGAGTAGCGGAATTTCGTGCTGTTGAGGTTCCGCGACCGAAAATAATGACAAAAACAAGTGGCAGCGATACTGGAATACCTCCTCTTATCCAACTAGGCACTGCTACAACCTCTCCAGGATGTAAATGGGTGATTGTAAACCTACCCGTTGGCGAGACTCAAGTGAATAGTGAGAATTTCTCAATAAAGAAATACCCCGGAATTAAGCTCTATCGTGGGAACAAGATAAGAGGCCCTTACCTCAAGTTACTCCCCGGCGCAAATGGAACCGCAGCAAGTCTTTCTGTGCAAGAGGGGTTATGGGAGCACAAGCAAGGCCGAAAAATTGATGGCGGTGAGAGGCGAAGAGCGGAGGTCCGGGCGAAGCGACGAATTGCAGAGGCAAAGAAAGGGTGACCATGAGTATAATGTGCCATCCGCATTTGTATATGTATGTACATTAAATGGATTTGATTTAGCGACTGCTTTGAAGCCTTTTACAAAAGCCGAGTACTCAATACTTTGACAAGTTGTTACTTACACTGTACTCCAGGTACTCCGTACAGTATCTAGTACTATGAAGCTGACTTTAGTCTAAACATTAGATAAGAAAAAGAATAATACAAATATAAAAAGAAAAAGCAATTACAAGATACATGGTGTTGGGATGTAAAAATTATACGTCTAAGTACGGAGTCGTACCGGGAAGGACATTAAAACCTCTGTTAAGTAAAATTCTGTGCCACGATGCGTAGAGAGGAAGGGAAGAATCATTGTTTCGAAGGCATTTGTTTGCGTCTCTCCCAATATACCTTCGGGTTGCCCAAGGGTTTAGAAAAAAGCGACTAGCAATCATTAGTGAATCGGGCCCTGATAAAAATTTTCAGACACACTCACAGAGTAATCTGTATCAGGTATTTCCTGATTGTCTCCGTCAAGCTTTTTCAATTTAAGAGACCTTACTAGCGCCGCAGTGATTGTTCCTAGCTGTACGTATGCAAATTGCTCTCCAATGCAACGATGGCGGCCAGAACCGAAGGGAAGATAGGGGCTGTTTGCACCTTTGCTGACAAGACCATAACCGTAATCAATCTTTTCATCGCTATCATCTGATGCACTTGTGGCATTCACAGCGCCACCTTTCTCCCATCGATGTGGATCCCATTTCATGGGCTCCGGGAAGTAATCGGGCATACGTGATACAACACCTGGTGCGGCAAGAAGATTGTGTGTAATCGGGATAACATAATCAGTTCCTTCCACAGGCATTGGGGATTTCACAGCACGAAGAATCGAGTGAATGGGGGCGTGGAGTCGAAGAGTTTCCTTGATGACATTTGCGTGAAGCTCGAGGCGCTGAAGAGACTCATAGGTCAATGGGGGAAGATCGGGGCCTAAAACTCGTAATTGTTCCTGGTACAGTTCCTCCAAGATATCAGGGCGGCTTGCAAGTCGAAGAACAATCCATGAACCTGTCGACGAAGAGGAGTGTTGACCAGCCATCAACATTGCAATCATCATATGGGCAACTTCGATGTCAGGAACTGGAGTTCCGTTCTTGTAAACAGAAGACATCAGATTCCACACCATGTCTTCCGAGTCCTTTTTGCCTCCAGCGGCCCTCCTCTCATGAATAATGTCTGTATAGATTTGTGCCATTTTTCTCTGGGCTCTATCACGCTTTCGGTTATGTGGCAGCGGAGCCCAGGGAAACATAAAATTGATAGCAGCAAAGCCCATGTCTAGATCGGCGTACAGTTCAGCAAAGCTCGAGTCGAATTTTTCCCGGACTTCCTTTCCTTGAAGTGACCGAGAAGCGGTATAGATCGTAATTTCAGCAACGGATTTCGCGACGTTAAAAATACCAGAATTCCCCTGAAAAGTTGCCGATTTATCAAGGTAGTTTTCAACCTCTTTGGTGATGAGAGTGACGTAGGAACGCAGTGCCTCTGAAGTAAGGCCAAACTTGACAAACTGAAGGAATGAGCTCTAAATATTTCAAAGCAAAAGGTTCAGTATTACCTTTTTTTGCTCCATTAATTTGGCATTGGGACAGTCGTAAACAACATGCCTGCCGAAAACAGGCGTTGTCAAAGGCGAATAAACTTCTTCCGCGCAAACGTCCTTGAGTTTACCGTTGAGAATAAAGTCATTACCTTTTGTTCCTAGGAAAACAGTAGTCTTTTTGCCGAGAAGCACGAATGTGAAAATGTCGCCATACTATTTGTTGTCCAGAGAATATCAGAATTCAATTCAAACCAAGACGCTTTCCCCAGTGGCACTTTTTCCAAAACATACCTTTTCCCGGCAGGAGAAAAAAAACTTATAGGGATCAATGCCATAGGTAACCGTGCTGCCAATTATCGGAAACCAGTGAAATACCAATGGAGGCTCATTTGGATTTTTAAAGAAAGTCTGCTTTAAAACGTTCACGATAACAGAGATGGTAATAAATGAGCCTAGGGCCAACGAGGACAATACCCAGAGAGATTGGGTCGAGCAAGTTTCGCAAAAATGCGATAAAAAATCAGCAAGAAGTCCCATATCTGCCCAAAGAACTACTGTAGAATCACAGCGTTTGGAAGGGGAGCCGAAGATCCTTCAGGAGAAAAATAATGCGTTAGGCTTCGAATGGTTGGTACACATTAGTTAGTTAGTTACCTAGTTACACGGGATTCCGTACGGAAACATCAATACAGAAACGCTTACATAAGCTCATGTTACAGGTTTAGTCACGCCATCATGGAAGCTGGATCGACCGGACAGGCTTGAATTGGCAACTAGCAGCAAGGTATTGGCTGTAACTACTCCGTATGTCTTACAGATCCAAAACAAACATATAAACCAATATACGGAGCTTCTGTGTTGAGCAACACTGGCAGTTGTTAGGCGTGACGTGAGTGGCTCTCGGCGGCTATATGAGATCTGATCTGATAGGAGAATATCCATGGAATGTGTAATGCCGGGGAAGAATTATCTGAAATCTAAAAAGAGCTCCTTCTAACCAATACGAACCCGAGAGAATATGTAAGAAGTGCTGCGTCACTTCCGTTTGCCTTTAGAAGTTGCACCCTGAGTGTTTGTATCGTGTCCAAATAAAAGTTGGTCGCCGCGGCCTCCCATTTGCATGAATTCCATAGGGTGCCGATTGGAATCTGGCTTTGGTTCTTGGGGAGGGTTGATGCCTTCCTTTGGGGGCTTGTTATGCACTCGCTTGGCGGCATTGTTGTCAAATGCTTTGACTTCGCTATAGCCATGCTCAGAGCCATCAATGACCTGACTAACCAGAGCATTATTTATTTTACTCAACAAGGTCCGCTCCCGTTTCATTTTGCGTTTGGAGAAATCTAATTTTCCCATTGCCCCTGTCAATCCATCTGTGCTGTCCGTAAGGCCAATACCACCGCCCGTGAGCCACGGATGTCGCAGGCACTCGTCAATAGTAGTGCGATCATCAACGGATACGGTGAGCATCCTATCAATAAGATCGAGGGCTGGATCGCTCACGCTGTCCCAATACGGTGATGGATAATTAAACGTGCCCAATTTGATTTGCTCCACTAGGCTGTAGGGGAAATCGCGTGAGTATAACTCATCTGAGAAAGGCGGAAAGCCGCAGAGGCAAATATAAAGGACGACACCAAGAGACCAGATGTCAACAGCTCGAGAGTGTTTCATATCTAACACTTCCGGGGCCACGTCTATTCATATTTGTTAGAATAAGGCGTCAGGTCTGTTGGTAGAGGTACTCAAACTTACAGCTCGGTGTGCCACACCTGCAAATCCTGGTTAGCTGAATTTAGTGGGAATATGGAGGTAAACGTACACAGTCGTGGTGAATGAATCTTCTCCAATTATTTTCGCAAGACCGAAATCCGCCAATTTAACGGTAAGGCGCTTGTCCATGAGCAAGATATTTTCCGACTTGATATCTCGATGAACAATGTTACGGTCATGCTATAAATTAATGTGTTAACAGGACGAACTGTTATCTAAGTGTATAGCGGGGAGGGCAATTTACCAGGTACTTCAGCCCATCGAACAGTTGGCGGAAAACATGGCGAGTTTCAAACTCTGACAGCTTTTCGTGAGAAACAATCCAATTAAACAGCTCGCCTTCTGGAGCTAGTTCTAAGATTAAATAGACACCGTCTTTCTCATCGAATATGTCCTTCAGGCACAACAGATTTTTGTGATTCACGCTTTTGAGTATTGCAACTTCTTGGTTGCGGGAGGCGAGATCTGACTCGCTGTAACCGCCTGGCTTTTTGTCAAATCGCTTTGCTGCATATTTCGTTCCGGTGGCCTTTTCTGCACACAGATACACGGTGGCAAACTGGCCTTTCCCCAGCTGGCTTAAGATGCGAAATTGCTGCTGGAACCTGCCGATTTCTCGGTTGCGAGCGTAATGAAAAGAGAATCTAGCTTGATCTAAGATGTTGATTTCATCTCCATCCTCCAGTTCGCGTCTCTGATTCCTCCCAACTAACGCCCCTTTGACAAAGGTACCATTACTGGATAAGTCCTCGAGAATAGCTACCGAGTCGCCCCTCCTATGTTCGTGAAATATCAGACAATGCCGGTTAGAAATGGTGGTGTGACTCATAACCACATCTAGAAGTATCGGTATACCTGGTTAGTTGAACTTCTAAATACTAACAGGCCATCCATCCTGTTTGTTCTAGGCCAGTTTGAGACTTACCGCACTCCGCATGGCGTCCTATTAAATAACCGCTTGGATTTACATTTTGTGCAGCAATCCTCTCTTTACCTTTACGCCGGCCCCGGCTTATTTCTTCATCTAGCTCCGACGGAGTGCAAATATCTCTTTTTTTGAGCACCACAGTGTGGTCGTATGTATTATTCAAAGGATTGAGATAGCCCCAAATGCCTTCTGCCTCTTCGTCTTTCACGCCAGCCACAAAAGCTTGGGGTGGGACTTGGGAGAAGGCTTGAGTGTCACCAGGGGGCGACGAAAGTTGTGTTACATGCTCCGGTTTAGGCGTTTGATGACGAAGCTGACTGAGACGGCCTTCTGGGGGGCTAGCTGTGACATCTTTATTATTTCCGCTGACTATAGGTTCCTGGAACGTAAGGGGAGAAGGAAGGTAAGGCATGTTGGCCGGAGCTACTTGTGGCCGAGTTAATTGGGAGGATATTCTTTCGGAGCGTCGGGGCTTTTTCGCATCTTGTTCTCTCGTACCAGCACCGAGCTTTGATATATCTCAGATATTAGTACAACCCAAGGGACGTTGAAGCCTTAATAACCATCACTTACCTTTGCTCGCTTTAAGCTCTTTTCCGCCCGTGGTGGCATGGTTATGGTAAAATTGATGGATTATTAGCAACAATAATAACTGGTATATAGCCAGCAATTTTTAGAGGGCGTTAATTTCAACAAAAATTCTTAAAAAATGGTGTGCAAATTTCCAGCATTGCTTTGCGGAGCATAGTATGGGAGAGGCGCGAAAGACGGTGGGCGGATCGTCAACCGTTGAGTTTAGCCAGCGTGACAGTGTCAGGTTAGGAGGTAGTGGTGAATTCTAGGGCAGCGGTACGGAGTACAACAGATGTGGTCTTTGAGCCCCAGACTAGAAGGGACAGGCCGGCTGCAAGCCCTGTTGTTCTCCCTGGCCTGGTCAGGAGCCAACGTGACCTGGGCAAATGAGACGTCGAGTTATCACCGACCCGCGTTACGAAGTTATAACTTGCCAAGCCCTGATAACCTGGTTATCACGGCGGCTCCCCTAACAAACCCATTCAGTATAACTCGGTTATCAGCCAGCTTGGCGGCATGAGTTAGAGTTCGTGTTATATGGGGCCCCCGTACGGTGATTGGCAGGCTGTAGAATTACTATGCCAAAACAGTACACGCGCAGGCAGGCTGGTAGCTACCTAATTACTCAGAGCACGTAGGCTGATTACTAAGCTCTAGTGGGCCCAATGCCAATACTTTTTACAAGGACTAGTCTATACTGGGCCTAGTATGATACCTTGACCCACTAAAGCTAGCTGCACTTCACTACGGAGTACAAAACATTCCCTAGAGTCAAAGACACTTAACCAAGTTAACTATGTAACTAACTAGTTAACCTACTTACATACGGAGTACGGAGTACGGAGTACTCCGTATTTGAAACGACTCGGAGCTAACGACGTGAGCTCTGCCCTGCTGCCCTAGGCGTCAGACGCGCCCAATGGAGTACGTAGTGAACGGCATCCAGCTGCGAGATCAACATGTATGGGGGTTTTCTTCACTCTTGCTTACCACACCATCTAACCCTGTCTACATAGGCAGTCCCCCTATATCCGCCGCGCCGCTTTTGAGCGACTCGCAACTCTCACGACGAAGCACCCCTCAACTCGTGACTCAGCAGTGTCTGATATTGATCGACTGCAGAGCACTTGCCAGTGTCCAAAGGCATTGCCAACTGGCTTTCTTGATGGTGTTTTCAATTTAAGAGCATCCCCAGCTCCCACTGTATGCAATTTCTCTCAAACCTTTCATTTTAAATACCAGCATTGCTGACACCACGCAGCGATTTCGAGATCTAGATGCTTTACTTGCGCTCAGCGAGGCTGCGCAATCGCCATGCCATCCCAAGGATGTTACAAAACTGGTCCCTTTGTTTGCAGATTATCTTCCAGATTGCCAGTCTCTTATATTACATTCGTCCCCATTCCTCTACAGTCTCGAAACCTCGCCATGGGAGCTATTAACCCGAAATCTTGTGACAGCATTGCTCGTAATTGGTCTGCGGCACCCGCAACATCGTGATCTGGTAAAGAAGAGCATTTTTGCATACATAGAGCGTTGCCATCAGCTTGTTCGGGATTTGCCCACCCTTGATAGTCAGGCTACTCGGACGGGAGAATATGGAGATTATCAAATAGTTTTCGATATCGCTGCTCTTGCAGTCTCCCTAGTCGGATTTTTAGATGGAATGTCGACGTCTGCCCATTTCTTCAACCCTGGCGAACAGTTGCATGCCATTGAAAAATTACGCATGGTGCTTTCAGAGCAGTTTCTGGTTGCCGTTGAAACTACCTCATCTACAATTCGCAATTTTCAAAGTTCAGATCTCTCGCTTCAGCACTGGCGTCGGTATGCTAGACTCTCTGCAGCCGCTGGGCGGCCAATCAGCTCAATGTTAATGCAAAAGGCGTTTTTGGGCTTTGTGTTGTCATGTACGTCCCCAGTTGGGAAAGACGGGAGGATAATATCAGTCGATGCATTGTTAGATCAATACATCACTAGTCTGGACCCCATGAGGTATAATGATAAAGATTCGACTGCTCTTGCGGAATACTGTGCACAAATCGCAACCGACCAGATCCAGTTATTAGAAGACGGCTCTGACTATTTGCAACTGGGAGAACCATGGCAAAGACATCTTGCCTTCACCGTCAAATCATTTGCACTGGTCACTTTTGTTAATTGTGTGATATTAGATGAGGATTCTGCCGATATTGACCTTTTGCTGTCATGGCTAGATGCCACCCTGCTTCACTTTGACCAAATGGCAAGCAAAGCGCTGGCAACAGTCACATTCAAATCCTTGGTGATTTTGTCCAAGCTATCTCGCCTCAACGCGCCGAATTTGACAAGATCCCTATTGCGGTTCATAGTTCAGAGTGGCCAAAGCGGTGCTATTCTCATTGCGGCTGCTCGTGCATTAGCACAGACTCTCCAGCTGCTCTCCCAGGATACCATCATTGGAACATTGTACTCTCTAGGAAATGTCCTTAGTGCTACCCCGACACATGAGAAAATACACCAACCTACAAGTATACCAACAGAAGATATCAATACCTATTCACGTTATTTAGTGGCAAATTCTCAGCAATCGAATGACAGTTTCATCTCGCTTACTCTGAATGGTGACGAAGATACATTAGTTGCCTACAGAAATGTAGTACAGGCGATTATCATTATCGCCACGAACTCTGAAGATAGCAAGATAGTGGCGCTAGCACAATCTGTTCTTCTACAAAAAATTGGCAGAGTGAACGTTTTACTTGATGCCTGTCTTGTCCAGGAGACTGCTGCTCTTGCTCTAAAAAGCGAACCCGCTGAATTTCAGGTTCTACTTAAATTCTACTCACGTCTTTATCGGGATGCAGCTATTCAGGGCAATTCGCTCGTTGTCGACGCAGTATGTACTCAAGAGTGATTTTTTGGTGAATTTTTATTAATATACCCATTTGAATAGATCCACAAGGCAAGGGAACATCTTTCCATACATCTTCAAAAGGACAATGTATTATTTAGGATATTTTTGACATTCCTTCTCGAAAGTATTGTGAATAAAGGAGGAGCTACGGATCGGGAAAAAAACCGTTCTCAAGATGCTGAGCTTTCTGCCAGCGATATCTTGCCGTATTTGCGGCCGGTTACCTGTCTTGTATCGAAACTTGGATCGATTGAGGATTTTCCAGGTGGCATTTCTGAGAATAGCGACATATTATCTCTTTTGCGCGATGCTTGGTTCAACATTGCCGCCCATGATGTCTCTCTAGGCTGTGAAATTGGCTGTGATCACCAAGAGGATCTTCGCATTTTAGCCGAATACTCCCCCCCCCTAGTTTCAGAAAATTGGTCTGAGCTCCTAGAAAGCGATATTGAATTAAATACGGTTTTGAGACGAGGGATGAATTCTACACATATGTTTGAGAAGAAAAGAAGCCTAACCCAAGAACTTCCGGCTTTAGAATACCAGATAAAGCGTTTGAGCTACCCCAAAATTGTTTTTTTAAATGCCACTTTGCTTCTGGAGAGTCTGCGTGCTTCTTCCGGCAACTTCACAAAGGTATTCACGTATTTTCTAGATCCTACTTTGAACAGCCCAGATATCGTGGATTGCATGAAGGCCATTGTCGAAAAGATTGTTACAATATACCTCGAGAAAACATTATCCAGCGATTCGGCGAAGTTTTCTGCCCCATTCATTTCACAGCAGCTGGCGGATATGTTTGTTGCCTGCTGCCATCGGATTGACAGGATCCAACAAGTAGCATCATCGGCTGCGTCGAAGCTAATTGCCAAATGTCCCTCAGCGCTATGTGAAAAAAAGTCACTTTTTACGCTGCTGGACCTCCTAAGCCTTCTATGGTCATCTTGTTTGGATGAAGAATTGGACGAATATGAATGGAGGTCGACGTTTATTTGTGCGACAAGCAAGGTCCAAGTTGAATTGTCCGACGATTATGAGTTTCGAAGATATACTCTGAATAATTTGTTCAACTTGGCTAGATCTTGGGTATCTGTAGTTATGAAAATTGCACCTTTAGATGTCAAAGGGCTACTTCAGGTACATGTTTATTCTCCATATTTTCTATAACAACTTCTAATTTCTCTAGACTTATCTCTCCGATTATGATGATGATGGTGGTTATGGACATACATCTATGGGCCGATCATTCGCACTTGAGATGGGCTCAATGATACCTGCAGGCGACCAAAGATTAGGTAACCCTCATGTATATTTCTTTTATATGGAACATGCTCATTACGGACAACTAGGTTCTATCGAACGCAGTGGCAATACAATTTTAAATGTGGCCTCTGATTTCGTCGCGCAATATACCACTCGTCAAGAGTATCGTTTCTCTGAGACTCATTCACTCGCCGGCGAGAGCTTGCGTTTGCGTATTGCACCATGTGAGCTCGGTCTTTGCTCTTTCACGGAACTTCTTTCTGACTCATCTAACAGTCAATGAAACGGAAAGTGAAATTTGCAAAACAAGCCCTCGAGATATCCTAGAAGTATTGGTGGAACTGGAAGCTCTGATCTCGCAAGACCAACAGATTCCAGTGGAGATGCCGCGAAATGTACTTCGAAGAACGGCCACCATTTTGTGTAACCGTGAAGATCCTCAGCCTTCTATAATTTCTCACCTGGTTAACATTCCATTCCAACTCTTTACCAAAGAATCTATCAAAATGGGTATTTCGTTATGGCTTGGTGTAATTAATGAAAACCCAGACACGGAACCGAGAATACTAGTCGAAGTCGCACACGCCTGGGAACGCACCATAAGACGAAAAAGGGGCATATTTGACCCCAACTTTCAGTATGCCCTTTCTTTGAGTCATGAGCTTTTGAAGACATAACTAAAAGATCGATACTAGGTATTTAGATCCTTTCATGGAAAAAACAGAGTCTTTGCCTTCCGATAAAAATATGATGATGAAACGCCAAAGAAAAGCTCAAAATATCATCTCACCTCACCTACGCCTCCTTACATTTTTCGAGAGCCACTTTAACGCTACCAGGCTAGCTAGTTCTCATATCCAAAGAATCTTTAGACGGCTGGTAAGCGTTACACTTGACGCCATCAGAAGCACAGCCGCACATCCACTCGCTCGAGAAATTCACTTTCACACTATTCTTTTCAGCCTTAAAGTTCTTCGTTACTGTAGAGGGCAATCGAAAATTGCGTTGTGGAAACTGAAGGACCAAATTCTCTCCGCTGCTCTAAGTTGGTTTAGCCATCCACCCAGGTCGGTACCTACTCTTCTGTATTTTAGTAAGACCACAACTTATTTTCGTTAGGTGGTCTTTCGGGGCGAACAAGCTGCAACTAAAAGCTGAAGATAAAATTCTATATGATATCGAATCGATATTAGGTGTTAGCTCTTGGGTTGATCTTGGGGACACCACGTCAAGGAAATCTCTGAAAACTAAGCAAGACCTTGTCCTTGTCCTTATCGGTGATGAACGGGCGCGCCTCAGAGTATGGCTATCTCCCCTCGATAGCGATAAGCGGCACCACGGCGTCAATAGAACTTCAGAGGTCCATGTTTCCCTAAATTATTTTGGAGTTGCTTGTTCTAATATTTCTGTAGGTTGTGATATCTGGGTTACTAAGACTGGCTTGGACAGAAAACCCGAATTTGGCCATTCAGTTAGCTTCTCGATTTCCTTCGCCAAAAATCCAAAATGATGTTCGTTGGTTGCTTTTCAATTTCCCGGAAAAGGTTATAGATGAGCCGGATTGTTTGGAGATACTTCTCGGCCCTGCACTACCTGAAGACATTACCTTTCAATTAAAGGTATGTTTCTTGGCAAACTCCTTCTTACGAATTCTGACATTTCTCTGGCAGTATCTTCTCTACTGGGGACCTACAAACCCAATAGCAGCCGTGACTTATTTTCTCCCAGCGTATGGTAACCACCCATTTATCCTACAATATGCAATGCGTGCTTTGGAGAGTCACTCTGTGGATGTTAGCTTTTTTTACATTCCGCAACTTGTGCAAGCTTTACGTTATGATGCTCTAGGCTATGTTGAGCGATATCTCCTCGAAACTGCCCAGCTTTCCCCGTATTTCGCGCACCAGGTAATATGGAATATGAAGGCAAACGCATTTAAGGACGAAGATTCCCAGATTGTACGTTTTACTATATCTAAAGACCCCATTATTACGCACTAACAAATCACCAGCCGGACCCTGTCAAGCCAGTCCTTGATAAATTTATGGATGAGTTAATCTCAAGCTTTTCAGAAGCGGATAGAAGCTTCTACGAAAGGGAGTTTTCTTTCTTTCATGAAATTACCGATATATCGGGAAAACTTCGACCATATATTAAGCGGAGCAAACCCGAGAAAAAAGAAAAGATAGAAGAAGAATTACGCAAGATTAAAGTAGAAGTTGGGGTTTATCTTCCAAGTAACCCGGACGGCGTTGTCGTTGGCATAGATCGGAAATCGGGCAAACCGCTGCAAAGCCACGCGAAAGCCCCCTACATGGCCACTTTCCGAATACAAAAAACCAAAGAGGCAATGAACAGCGACATAAATGGAGACAATGGCAATATCGATAAGAGTCCTACTGGTGAGGTCAGTTACCAGTTGCAGAATGGTAAAAAAGAGACAACATATGAAGTTTGGCAGTCGGCCATTTTTAAAGTTGGCGACGATTGCCGGCAGGATGTCTTAGCCTTACAGATGATCGCAGCTTTTCGTAGCATTTTTAATAGCGTCGGCTTGGATGTTTTCGTATTTCCATATCGTGTGGTTGCCACTGCACCAGGTTGTGGAGTTATCGACGTTCTCCCGAATTCTATCTCGCGTGATATGCTCGGCCGAGAAGCCATTAACGGTTTATATGATTATTTTGTTTCCAAATATGGCGGCGAAGATTCGATTCGGTTTCAGGAAGCTCGAAGCAACTTCGTCAAATCTATGGCTGCCTACTCTGTGATCTCATACTTGCTCCAATTCAAAGATAGGCATAACGGGAATATTATGGTTGATGATGCAGGCCACATAATACACATCGACTTTGGATTCTGTTTTGACATCGCCCCGGGTGGAATACGATTTGAGCGAGCCCCCTTCAAATTGACTACCGAAATGATCGCTGTCATGGGGGGCCAAACGCCTCCCCATCACCACCACTCGGCACAGAGCAGTAGTGGTATCTCCTTTCCAGGGACATCTTCACATAATCCACTCAGCTCCCAATCTTATCGTTGGTTCGAAGCGCTTGTTGTGAAAGCCTTCCTAGCGTCTCGTCCGTATCAGTCCAGACTGTCACACATTGTCACGCTGATGCTCGATAGCGGACTGCCATGCTTTAAGCCAGATACTCTAAAGAATTTTCGCGACAGGTTTGTGCTGGAGAAGAGTGAGTATGATGCAGCACATCATATGAGGGAGCTGATTCGCAAGAGTTATGCCAGCATTTCCACCAAAGGTTATGACCAGTTCCAGTTGTTGACAAACAGTATTCCATATTAGGTAAATCCACTTGTAGTGCTGAAATTCATTTTCTTGGAGGGTTACCATATAGTATTTTTTATATCGCATACTTTTCTTATTTGTCAATCAAGTGTTAGACAAGATAGGTTATAAAGTATCTGGTTATTTTTAAGGTCGTACCTTTATGATGTGAGTGAGTAAGATGTGAATTTGAATGAAGATAACTTCTAAATAGTGTCTTTGCACTACATTCCTGCTGTAAAGCCTGCCTTTTACAGCTGATACGTGAGGCCCCTGTTTCTCTCTTGTTTAATACTAAATATCATCGCCCATCTCATCTGTGTCAGTCAACAAGATGGTGAAAGGTCCCACATCAAATGCTAACAAAGGCAAGTATCATGTTGAAATAGAATTTAGGATTGGGATTCACTTCTCAACTGCACTTCAATCTGCTACTAGAAACAAAGACGATGGCTGTGGTGTGACAAAAGCACAATGCTATCACACCCTAAAGAGGAGCAACCATACATGACCTATGTAAGGTAAGAAATCAGAATTGGAGACACAGACACATCTGAACAACCTGGTAAGAGGAGCCAGTCCAGCAAAATCTGTGAATGAAGACAGGTGCAGCCATGAATATCATAAATCTTCCAAGGCCCAATCATAACATCACACATGTACACCATAGCTGCATAAAATTGGGTTGAATCAGAAATATCGTTCAGTAGTTAATTTCCACCCAGCTTCAAATAAAAAAGATAGAGGGCCAAATCGATGCTAGAAAGAATTTACAATAGCCACCTATTCCTCCAGATTTGCCTAATGAGGGACCGAAGCTCTCAGCACTAAATATAGGCAAGAAAACCCTGAAATGCCCAAAACTCTTAATGTCCAGGATCGTAATTTAGCCGCAAATCATAAGTAAAAGAGGACGTTTGATTTTTCTTAAGAATAGAAAGGCATGGAGCTAGTCCATAAAATCAGCTCGCAAGATTTTCTCCTGAAAGTAATCCGGCTTCGGTCTTGCTCTGGGTTGGCCCTGTCTTTGCTGCTCCACCCGCTCAGGAGGTGGTGCTTCCATCGTTGCAACAGAAGCAGAGCGCTGATGATGCATATTCGGAGAGGTAGGGGGAAAGCCTCCGATTGAGGGGGCCCGTTCAGCTCTGATTCTCAAGGATTCAGGCCAGTTAAAACCTTCTCCTAATGGGCGGTAAGAAGATGGGTTAGATTTAACATTCTTGAGAAATTCTTGTGAGGTACTTGCGGTGGGTGCAGGGTCATCACTAGGGAATGAGCTCGCAAACAAGGACGAAGATCTATTTCTCTGTGTCCATGATTCCCCTAGGGAGTGGGATGTACCATTGGAATTTCCACGAAGAGCCTGTGCTCCAAAAGAGACACGGCGAGCAAAGGGGCTTGGTGGAGTTGTAGCAGCGCTTTCTTCTTCAGTTTCTTCCACAACAGCTTGGTCCACAGTAGGGGAAGTCGACATGACGGAGCTTGAAACGCTGGAACGACGCATAGAGCCGCCTGTGAAGGGAGTGGCTTGGTTGGGCGAGCCTGAAAGGCCCAAAGTGTTCAGGGACATCCGACGCTGTGACGCCTGAGCATTGGCACCAGTGTAGATCGGCCGAGGTTGGGTATTGGGTGTGGGCAGGACAGCAGTACCACCCTGTTTCTGAAAGAGTTCTGTGAAGGATGAACGACGGCGGCGCGAGGAATTTGCGGAGGGAGGGGAATTGGATTCGTGGGACATGGTGCCAACCGGTGTGGGTGTGGTCTCACGTGTGGAGTAACAATACGAGTAAAGTGCCGAGTTCTTAAGCAGAAGCGAGTGGTAAAAGACAATTGACTATGGTAAATAGCACCCCGTCGAGGTACCATGTAAATTGCAGCAGCTCCAACCCAGAACCCGAAGAAAGAGTTACAGACGAGAAGTTTGTCTGCTGGCTCAGGGTGGAATATTAAGGGCGTGAAAAGAGGGCCAACCCTAATGAACGGTGGCAAGGTTTAGTTGGCTTGCGGGGAAGGGAAAGACGTCCAATGGCGGGCCGATAAAGAGGGAACCACAAGTCGGGCGGGATTGCAATGCAAGCAGAAGGAAATTCAAGCTTTAGGCAAAGGGTGGGGGGGTGTACGTGGTTTTTAAGAAAGGGAATTGAGAAGGAAGCAGAGGATGCGAGCTGCGAGTCAAGAATGGCACGGGAGGATGAGGTTGATATAAAGCGGAGGAGGAGGACTGCAGTGGTCTGAGGAAAGCTTGAACCAGTTAGCGTGCCTGGCGCGCACGTGAAGGCAGTCGTCGATGACGTATCGATACCGAGCATGTACGGCCAGCACGCCGTCTGGTACGGTATGTTACGCCCCCTGTACCCCGGATTTGGCGATGTGGGGAGTGGACATCGGCCACTAGGCTGATCTGGGACTAGCTGTGAATCCTGCTGACTCTATGAGCTCTGTGATTGGCTACATGGTCGTGCCCAGCGGCACCGCACTGACTCGGTCGGAAGGGAGGTGGGCCTGCGCCCCCGCTCAAAGTACCGCACAAGGGAATTTACAGGGGCAGTGACCTGGCCTTGTGCTGGTTGGTCTCGCCCTTGACCAAGAGTGGCGAAAATCTTGCACGTCGAACAAAGAGCGACCAAGGCGCAAACAGGGATGGCGGACGGGCGCCAAGTTTATCAGGCAGCGGAACCAGAATCAATCAAGACGCACATCCTGGGTCTTCTATCGGTGGTGCAAAGCCGCAGACCCCGAATAGTGCGCCGGAGTGTGAAGAAGCAAGTATGAAGTGTAAGTAGAGGGAACACAAGGCCACAGGAATAACTAGTAAATTAAAAAGGGTTTGGGTTTAAAATGACATCGTCAGATCGACATGCCGTTGACTGAAGACGAAAAAACGGGAAAACGGCCGTTGACTCGACCGCACACCGTTGAAAAAAGAATAGAGAGAAGAAACGGAGGTAAGGAAAACGCAATAGCAGAAGAAACCCAATGATGCCTTCCGATAGTACCACCTACATGCGCACGTCCGCCCAATTTCCCGCCCAAATTATCATTACCGCGTATTTGCTGTTTGTTCCCCGAAGATATCGTATGCAGTGTCATCAGTGCCATCGAGTCAGGTCGGTGCGTCAGAGAAAGAATAAAAGAATAAAGAAAATAACTAAAGGGTAGCTATAACTGTATTAGGACCCGAAAGATGCGACTTTGCCTGCAAACCGAGCCCCCGCACTTCCACGTTTATGCAACTTCTCCCGCTCCTTGCTGTTCATTTCAGCAGGGGATGGGGATATGGGGGGATTGATTGCCGCACCAGAGCCGTGGATAGTCGGCAATGCCCCTAGTGTATCGCCTCCACTGGTAGTCACAGGCCCAGTACCACTGCCAACAACTCGACCGGTTCGCTGATTGATGTACAGCTGGGCAGCGGGTGATAATGGAATTGCTGGCATTTCTAGAGGAATTTCGGCTCCGTTTTGAACCAAAAGCTCCGCGATTGGAAATGGAATTGCTTTGATTCCGGCTGAGGGTTTAGGAGAGTGGCACTGAGCAGACAGACCTGTCATGGAGTGTGAAGGGGATGCTGGGTCTGCCGCTGCTAAAGCTAAGAACACTGCATGTGTATTTCGAGATCGATCAGGTACGTTGAGATTCGCACGCAAGGCAACCCCATAAAGAACACCCTGGATGTCGTTCTGTTTGATAGATGCAAGGAGCGTTTCGTCTGCTGTTCCATAGCGCGAGAGCGTCGGTGACAACGGGCGTATGAAGGCTCTTTCACTATACTTTGCCGTGATGAACTTAAGCCGTTGATCCCGAGTAGACTGCTGTGTCGGTTTCAAAGTTGGGTCCAGGAGCGCCTCCCACACCATATTACTAACCCTATTCCCAACTTGCAACAATATCTCCACAATGTCGTTGGAAAAGGAATGGATATCTAATGTAAGGGATCGAATCTTGGAAATATGAGTTCCGAGGGACCTGTGAATGCCACTGCACTCGATGCAAAGAACAATACCAAGATTGATGGACACCCATTCCACCTTTGACGCTGAGCCGCAGTCAGCACACCAATTGTTTCCTTGGTCAGCGTCGCGAATTAACTGAAGCAATTTAGAAGGATTATCGTCGTAGCTGCTGTCATTCCTAACGTAGCTTGGGCGAGCTCCGACCGTCGTCCTGCGACTAACATTGGCCGTGTTTGAGGATGAAGTGGTCTTTCCAGTTAAAACAGATCCGATATCTTTATGACTCGAACCGTCGGCTGTAGAAGGAGGAGGAATTCCTCGACCAGACTCAACAGCACTCTGCAAAGCATTATTGATAGCTGTAATCCAGTTCCCCATATCCTCTTCTGATGTAGCTTGGTAAATGCGCTTGAATTGCGGAGTAATGACTTCAAAACAGAACCGCCGCTCTGCATTTCTAGCCTCTCGAACAGACGCCATCCGTAAATCTATGGGCTCCATGTGTAAATCCAATTTCTGTTTCCAATTACTGTACTCTGAAAGCTTTCCCTGGTCTAAGACGATCCAAAATCTATCATATTCGTTAGCCATGTATTAGGGAAACTTAGTACGAGGAGACTTACTTATGCCAAGCCTGTTTATTAATGCCTTTAGGGTCAATATGAGAACCAGGACGCGACAACGCCCACAACAAACCTTCCTTCTTTTGCTGCACGTTCGTTTTGTCCACAATAGTACTATTAGAATGGCCGCGTTCTTCCAAATCGCGAATTCCTTTAAACCGATTCTGCCCCGAAGGACTGAGAGAACTCAATGCAGCTGTCCCGGGGTTAGAAGTTGAAGAGAATGAGGGGCGGCCGCCGGCGACCCCTTTCGCTTGGGAACTATTACTGTCTGCGCGACCAAGGTCCGAATCAGAGGTACAAGGCCCCGCATTTGGTGTGGCAGGCGGAACACCACTGGTATGAACGCCTTCGGGCTCAATGTACTTTTTAGTACTTTGTTCAAGCGCTCTTCTCTTTTCTTCACGTTCCGTCCGCTGAAATTGATATTCTTTGTCGGTTTCAAACACTTCGTGTTTCAAAGCTTCTAGCTCGGGGACCATTTCTTCCACTTTCTTCGCCGTAGAGAGGTAGCTTTGTGCCTGGCTGTCCGCATACTTTGTCAGTTGCGACAAAACCTCCTGCTCTTTTCGGCCTCCATGAAGATCCTGCATAAAGGAAGAATAGTCGAAACGCTTCAACTCAAAATTTCTTCTTTTCGTTTGGTATTTTGAATCACTCTCAGCTCGTTTCTTCTCCTTGAGTGAGTCCTGACGCTGTCCTAGATAGCGACCGACATAAGCATAATAATCCCGGCTTTCTTCGTCGAAGTCCTTCTTCTTCGCTTCAGCTTGTTTGATATCATTGTTATACAGTCTCGTTAGCGGGTCTATGATAAGCTTCTGGAGATTCATTAAATTGTTCTGCTCCCACATGAGAATTTCTTTGGCAATTTTATCGAAATAATGCTCAATAGCCGGCTGGATCGCGTTGGCGTTGGATGTGGAAGCCTCGTTTAGAGCTGTGATAAAAGCGCTCATAGCTTCAATATACGCAGAATGTCGTTGATGGGCAGATTCCGCCTTTTTCAAAAGCTTCTTTATCTTGATTCGCATATTGCCTGTCTTTTGCTCAAGCGTTTTCATTGTTGCACGAAAAAGTGGCCCATCCTCAACTGCACTCATATCCTCTCCTGGGCGCTGGCAGATATCCAGCTTAACAGGAAAGGGCGGTAAACTGTTGGGAAATGGATCCGCAGGGTCAACCGGAGACGGAGGCGCGTTTAAGTCGTATTCCAACTCACTTGCTCGTGAGATGGCAGACTGAGCGGAGACATTGCGATTGCGCGGGGGTACAGCCAGCTCAAACTTGGGGGACAACATCACCGGGCTAGATAGAGGCCGAGCAACATTCTGAACCCAGAAAGTAAATGTAGCAAGTGTATTCAGCCGGTTGGTTCTTTGGTCATAGTCTAAAAAACTGCAACAGTTTCTCCACCCGCCACCTCGGTCCTCCGCACGTTTCGGAGGTTTCCATGTCCAAGACCAATCAAACTGCACCGAAGGGCTACCATCTGTAGAGAAGGTACCAACATGCCGAACATTCGAATTATTCTGTAAATTAGGATTTGCGTGGAATTCTCGCGTAATTAAGTTATCCAATTCCTTCGAGTTTGATGCATGAGCAAATGTGACACCTTTGAGTGTTGTGTCAAAGGCTTCGGGCAGAGTACTCGCTACGCCGTTGATTGTAGCAGTTGTGGATGGCGCCATCTGAGTTTGCCGAATAATAAATGTGAATCGGAATGTCAACTCATCCTCATTTGTCAATCGTAGCAGAAAGGAAGGCGGGCTAGTAGGCAAAGAATCTGGGTCCTGGAACAACATCATGGGAATTAGAACTGATGAAAATGCTTCTGGAAGCGCACATGTTGACATACAAGAACAAAATCCACTGGCGCATCATCGCCCGCGTCTCTCCTTGCTGTAACGCGAGTTGCGGGGAAGGAATTAGGGTTGACATGGAGAACAATGTTGCCGCGTTGGTTGGTGATTTTCAAGGAGGATATTGTCACTAGATGCACGCAAGAGAAGGATGAGTTAGCTGGTGAGCAGTGACAGATTGCTTAGAATCTACTGGCATCATACACTTTGTTTGATCTTTGAGATAGAGGACGGCGGGGTCATCAACTTTGCTGCTCACATTCCCCATGGCGGCGACATTCAGGAACAAACCACTTCTGCCAGCTGGAGGAAAGTGCGCAAAGACTGTATCCTGGAGTCAGCAGGTGGGAAGAAACATCAAGAGATAGGGAGAAAAAAGAGTGGAAGGTAGTTGGTGTGGTGTGAGAAAGAGAAGCAATGAAGAGACAGCTTTCAGGGTGGTTGACAGGTTGACCTCCCAAGAATCACAAGCTTTGGAACGCGTGCCAGCCTTATCGATAAACTAAACTAACTAGTTAGTTAAGTACAGAGTACTCTGTATAGAATACCTGTTAAATGCCTACTTACCTAGTTAACTAATGAAGAACCAACAACGGTTGCCCTCCTGCCCTATTAGTGCCAGAAATGTTTTGAGAATACAATATTTGAATATGTTTTTGATTCTGATTACTTCTAACTAACTAGCCAACCACTAGTTAGTTAACTAACTAATTACGTCTGCTGCCCCTTCACCCTTGTCAAAGTTTCATATCACAAGATCCGACTCTGTTCTGTACATGACATATATACCCTTAAGAAGTAGCCATGCCATTCTGACTCGTTGCAGTGGCAAAACAGTAGCCTGGTTATCTGTGGTGAGAGTTGGTGCGTAAGTCCCCGGTGTGGCTCTGGCCGGGCAATGCTGTGGCCAGGTACTCAAGCCTACAAAGTACTTAACTAATGGTTTATTGTGTAGGAACTAACTAATCTTGGGTTTTCTTTTTCTTTTGCTCAACTCCTAGAATGTTTAACAGGAGCAGAGTGTTGCAGGAATAGTTGGTAAGAATTTCAACTAAACAATTTCAAGACAAAGATAAGAAGTCCTCTTATTTAGATCTCAATCCAGAGAACACAATAAGTATATTCTCATGGCTTTTTTCGATGCAACTTAGAATGCACTTGCAAATGAGTATTCGCTAAGTCGCCAAGTGGATGAAAAAAAAAATAAAAATAAAAAAAAAACCCAAGAAAATATGTAGTGACAAATAAACCTAAATACATAGGATTTTCGGGTAAAATCTTCGTTATAGTCTGGCAGAATGAGGTCGCTGTGAGGGTGGTGTGTCTTGTGGTAATGCTAAGAGGCTGGATGCTGCTGCTGGCCGAGGTTGGTTGTCAGCTACTGAAACAGGACGAACGTGGCCTGTGTCCAGCCATTGCTTATACGTTGATTTAGGATGATTAGCATGATGTAACACTTGGGCCAAAGGGTGCCGCTTTTTATGTTGTTGCGATTGACCCGCTCGTCGCTCAAGGTTCTCTTCATCTGAGCTAGAAATCGAGGATGCCGCTGAGCTGGCTCGGCGTTGTAGATATGTAATATGCCGACCGGCCTCCTTTTTGCGCTCCCTTTGTTCATCTTTCAGTTTGCCCATTTTCTCAGCATCTTTCTGACAATCGAGGGTCATGATATTGAGACATGGTAAGTTTTTCTCAAGGAATTCCTTAAGCAGTGGCAGTAAAGCCGCATTTGGACGGTATGTACCACTATCATTGTCAATTACGAGTTCGTAATCAGCAGGATTAGTTGATATGACGACAAGCTGTTCCGCCCCATTACTGTTGGCAGTGGATTCGGAGCGCGCATGCGCTTCATCAGATGTGACCAAATTGTCTGTTTTCTCGTCCTGCTGGTGGTGTGGCTGTTGATGCGAGCAAATTCGACGTACAAAAAATTCGCCAGAGTACGCAACATAGATTGATACGTTGCTGTGCATGGTATGTTTGCTCAGTAAGTCGATTCCGAACTCTTTCCCTGTTTCTGTGAACCGCCACTGTCCATCCAAAGTGAGAACATAAGTAAATATCCGACCACCTTGATCGTAATGTACAAACTCGAGGAATTTCCGAGCTAGTTCAACACAGGGGGTGTCAAATGAGCCATACATGGTGGACCGATCGAATGCATATATCCTCGAGTGCTGATGATGAAGAGTATGATTCAGAAGGCGGCCACGGATGCTCTGAGCGTTGAACATTCCGGCAACAAACGGCCGAAACTCGACATACCGATGGTAAAGCTTCGAAGGAACCGGGCCAGTCAATTGGATCTGAATGGCCTGGAAACTAATGCGACAAGCAATCAACACCTCTCTGCGGCGGGGAACGTTGCTGGTTGTGACTTACTTGTATCTCGACACTGGTCTCTTGCCGGCCTCCGACTGCACGGAATCTTTGGTGCCAACCAGTCTCCCTATCATGGGCGAGAAATGTCGTGTCCAATAATTTGGACCAACTGTGTACAGTTGACCGCCTTCCTCCCCAGGAGTTTTGCCCAAACATTCGACGCTCACGACGAGCTCGCCTTTCACACTGATATTTCTAGAGCACGTTGCGGCAATGGATCGGAGCAAATAGGCCCTATTACTGGCGGTCTTCTTCCTAATGCGGAAGGACTGTTCCTTGATGTCTGTCCACTGCTCATCGATCTTGCTCACATTGACGTAGGCGGTGCCGAGCCTGTCGTCGCGATCAGCGGTGTCTTCATCGTACACCCGACACTTTAAACGGAAGCCAGAGGCAGGCACATTGGCGACAATCCATTCACAGTTCCACTCAGGGTTGATGTTACGCTGGATTGTAGGGGTCCGGAAGGTCATGTCTGGATCCTGCTTGTGGCGACGTGGCAGGTCTGTATCGAGGATCATCACCACATACGGGTCGGACGACATGGTGCCAAAGTCACCCATCGGCAGGTGATGGGCGCGGTGGATAGTAACCCTGAGGGTGAACCCTGGGGGCGCGTCCGGGAAGGGCGTCTCGTCAAAGCCGCCGGCAGGGCCAGGCTGGGATTCATGGCTGGCGGTGGCTTTTTCAGCGGTTGATGGCCGGTCTGCGCGGTCCGCATCTGGGGGCGCGGGAGCCGCGTGCAAAAGGCCCATCAGTGGAAAGAGGCCGTTCGACGAGGGGGTGGCTGGCTGGCTGGTTGGTTCGGAAGGTCAACAGGCGAGGACCTGGCGGGAAGCATTTGTTTTATTAATCATTCGACGGCCGCAGCCACGCCTAACCGGACTCCGGCAGTTCCTTCGCCAATATTCCTTCCAAGCTGGGAAAGCAGCGGGTGTGGGCGCGCGCGTGGGCTCAGCCACACCGTCCATTGATCAAGCCGCAGCGCCTCCGTCACCGCAAAGCTTAGCCCGCGTGGCGCTCCGCTGGACGGCCAGCCAGCGGCGCGCGTCGGTCCGGAAGGCTGGGGATTGTTATAATTATTATTATTACTAATTTATTTGCGCCCGGCTGGCAACACACGCTTCGATCTGCCAGTCGCGTCCGAGGTTGCATTGCTACTGTTCTGGGTGCCCCCCCGCCCACGCTGGCGATACGCCGCGTAATGGCTGGCTGGGCGGGCATCAGCCACTCCGTCGCTTGCTCCTTCCTAAGCCCCCGCCCCACCCCCGGTGACCAGAACAGCCTCTCTCTGGGCGCCGGGCATTCTTGGGGATGCGGCCTAGCACAAATACGGAGCACATCTATCATCCTTGTCTGGTGTGCTACCATTCCGGATCCTATTTCGCTACGACTTCTATGGGGGTTATGTATGTAAGAAGTACTCCGCAGTTGGGTATCCTCCGCACCGGCATCGTACTGCTTGCTCTTCACTTAGTACTGCCAGCCGGGCTGGTACGGCTTCGGGTGGGCTCAGGATCCACTTCAGAACATCAAAGCAACAGATACGTCTCTTTGCCAAGAGGGTAGATAGCCCCCAGCGCCAAAACCAGTCTGGGGAGCTTTTCTGATGGGGTACAGGTCGTTTGCAAGGCGCGAACTTTCCCTGGTGCAAAGGTCGCGATTGTTGCCTTGAAGATGTCAGTATATTTTTACTTAGTGAGGGCGGGGCTGCCAGATGAAGCATACACACTGTCAAAAACCCATCCTTGTATTTAAAGTATACATAATCCAAGCATACGGCTACGTATCTTATCATGAGGTCACAGAGGCAATATTGTTAAGAATACGGAGAATCTTGGAGTACTAAGGCTGTTCCTTGCGTGAGGGATTCTATAGAAGAGAAGATCCCATCGTTTCTCTACTAGAACCTTGGAGCGTTTTTGAAAGAAACTGCCGCGAAATTCTTGCTTCAGAGATAAGGTAATCCATAATACCTTAATGAGCCTCTCATGGATTTGTAATAACACCGTCCTGTACTACAGAGAAAGAGGGCCTAGCTTGATATAGAGATTAGGTACCAAACCACAAAGGCCAGAAACTTGGGGTTTAAATTGCTCTTAAGACGAAGCTCCGCACTTTGGTGACTGCAAGGAGGAAAAAAGCCCGTTGACAAAAGGATTAAGCAACCTAGAGAGGCGGGCAAAGGCATTGTTGAGCCTTGGTCATTACGGGCGTCTCGGACTTCCTTATGAAGTGAAGGAATGTGTATCGGGTAGTAAGCCAAAAAACGGGCGTGTAGTTATTTTCGGGATATATACACTATTTCGCGTTTCCTCTTCCGGCTCTGTCATCTCGGGAAGCGGACGGGATATCTCCGGCCATATACAACCATAATGAGCGTAGGGTGAATATTCTCCGTAAACATTTCAGTATTAGCTCACTGCGATTGAGATTGTATAGCCAGAATCATACCGCCTCATCAGCGCCGGCGCTATATCAAAGCACAATGATTTAAACTTGCGTTTAATGGCTATGAAGCTGTGGTATTGTCGACTTTCGCCGTGGAAATGTTGCTCACATGTGCCAGCAGAAATTTGCAGCAAGTAAGTGTGTACTTGCAAGCACGAGTCCATGTTTCATCGTTCTGGTTGAAACCAAGTTTTATGCTTGAATCTCCGATTTTATCTCTCTTGATGTCATATGGAAGCTTTAAACCAATATGATTGGTTGGAATATGGCCACATTGTTTCTGAGAATTACAGTTCATGCACTGTGCTGTGGCTGTTGATGGAGATTGATTTGTTATCAGGCCGGGGCGTTCAACATGAGCACCAAGCTGATGTAGGCATTCAAGAAAAGCGACCATCCCAGCATTGAAACGTTGGTAAAGCCAAGGAAGATGCAGAGGAATATCGCCAGAGAAAAAGAGATCCAGCATGGCCACTTTTTGGGACGCCGTGCGAACTTTTGAACCAGTGGAATTGTGCGCAGGAGCATTAGAGCTTCGGTCCACTTCCGTTTTCTCTATTCTTGATGTTGAGCCTAATGGATGGAGTTTGTATCCTTCGAATTGGAATTGTAACTTGTCTGCAATGACTGTAAGAAGTAACACAGTTTGACCCCAAGCAGAATTAATCTCAGGCCACTCAACTGGAGGGTTGTTAAGACGGCCTAGTCGAAGCCCGTTTATTGTACCAAAATAACCATCGTGGCCGATACAAAACATATCATTATAGACATTTGTGCGCTGTAATCGCTCAAGTTGTCGAGAGTCGTGATCATACTTAACATTGAGCATGTCTCGATCATTTTGAAAATCTCCTAGGCTAAGTGCAAAAGCATTTCGGTTTTGCCAGAATTGCCTTTCATCTTGACTGAGTTGCTGGCATTGCTCGTCTAGAGCTAGGAGCTCCATGTTAATTGCGGCACTCTCTTCTTCCAGCGCTAGAAGCTCTTTAATCAGACTGGATTCGGCCTTCAAAGCAGCTTCTAAGGATCGCTCAGCGTCCCTAGTTTCATCCTCAGACGGAATGGAAACGCCCACATTTCTCAAGAAAGAGATATATGCATCCTGCTCCTTTGTTGCCGTGGAAAGCTGCTTTTGCATGCCGCTCACAAGAAGCTCAGTACACTCCATACAAATTGGCTGGTCAATGTCGGATCGAGCAGAGATGATCTCAAATAGGTGCCTAGATTTTTCCACGTGGGGATTGGACTGATCAATTCCATATACTCTTTTTTTCAGATCTAAATGTTCTGGCAAACTACTTTGCGCTGGTTGAGTTGTAAGGGTATTGTTGGTGTCTAGAACTGTTTGTGTTGGGAGGACTTGGGAGTTCGTAAGAACAACAAATGACATGCCGGTATCCTTGGAATTTGGCGACTGTATCTGGCCATCGCAGGCGCGGGCTTGTGGAATTTCACGTTCATACAAGGGTGCTGTTACTCGGTTCGGAGGTCGATCTTCGGGGATTAGGGGAGATCGGACAGTTTTGGTCGAGGGCGGCTGGCGTATTTTACCGGTTGAAGCTATAAATATTGATAAATAGGCCTAATATTAATCCAGGCGGTTGCCTACCTATGAGAATATCAAAAGACGCAGGGTTGAGAGTGTCGAGGGATGACTCTACCAGAGGGATGCGACAGCTCTGGCAATACATAGCAGGCAGCAATCAGCTCGTAAGCTAGGCGCTTGGGCATAAGATTCACAAAATAACAAGCCCTTTTTGCCAGGTAAAAATGGGAGGGAATGCCGTTACAAGTAAGATGATATAGATAACGACTGAGAAGTTCCGTTGATTAAAATGCTAAGACATACGAAGTACTCCGTGGTTGCATTACATAGCTAACGGTGACCAACTAGTTAATTGACTGACTAACTAGCGCGACTGCCGCCATAGCCGCCGAATCGCCTAAGTAACTACTCCATGGGAAGCTTATAAGCGCATAAAGTTTGTTTGATTTTTTATTATATAGGGTGAAGCCTAAATAGCTGAAAATTGCTGGGCAATTAAGGCTCGTCAAAGTTGAATTAAGAGGTATTGAGCTATTTTTTGTGATTTTGAATTTGAGAACAAAGCATTTCATAGCGGACTCAGGCCTTGCGTAAATAAATTAATTGAAAGATTGACAAACATTACAAGTTGATGTGGGATGCTTTTTACAGACACTCATTACAAGGCATTCCATGAAATTAGTAGTTGTTCTGTGTATCCGTGGGAATCTCAAGTATGTTCAAATGGTTAAAGTCATCAAGGTCAGGGGCTATTCGAACTTGTAGCACAATGTAGCGATGTACAGCCGGTTTCCCATCTCCAAACCGACTCAATTTTAGGCGATGCATATCAGACATAAAGCAAGTGCAGGGGTGGGAATGTTCAATATACCTGTATAGAGAGACAGGATACTAACATAGCGACAAGAATGACATGTATAAGGAGGTATGGGGTATAGATATACATAAAAAATAAACAATAGTACACTCTGCGCGACCCGCAAAAAACCGAGGACATTGTATTTATTTTAGCCCCTTTATCGGGTATCTGGTGGGAATATCGAGGTGCCAGATTACAAATGTATCGAACTAATAAAAGATCAACAAAAGGGAAATGCTAATATATTTTCACCCTATTATGCGTGGCATTAGCATCCTCCCTCTTTTTCCCCATCAGTAATCCCCTGATTTTTGCCATTATTTGAGGTCCGGGAACCATCAAAAATGACTTTAAGTTCCACGGAACAGGAATTCCATATCCTCCGGTGTTAGTTTTTCTAGAGCTTCACTCTGATCCTTATTAATCGTTCCATTAATCATGTTGGCCTTCTTTTCTTGTAGAAGAACCATGCGAGATTCAACAGAATCTTCAATGCAGAGTTTGGTGATTACACATGGCCGACGTTGGCCGATCCGATGACAACGATCTGCACTCTGCCATTCTGCTGCGGGATTCCACCATCTAGTTAAACACGCACATTGAGTTAGTATCCAATGCGAAAGCTGCATAGACCAGCGGTGGAACATACGGGTCAACAATAAACACTCGAGAAGCTTCGGTCAAATTTAGAGCAACACCACCAGCTCTTAGAGACACAAGGAAGACCTCTACGTCCACGTTATTCATGAAATACTCGATTGACTTTTGTCGCTGAACTGGAGTCATACTGCCATCAAGCATGACGGTGCTGATACCAGCCCGGTGAAGTCGCCACTCGACAAGCTGAAGCATCGAAGTGAATTGCGAAAAGACGATGGATTTGTGGGTTTGCTTTTTGCTCCTCAATTTGTATAAATCATAAACAAGCATTTCAATTTTAGTCGATGACGTCCAGTCCTCCATCTTGATACGATTGATAATCGAGTTTTTCTTAACTTCGCCTTCCTCTTGTTCGATATCTGGCTGCTCAAAGTCAATGGAAAGTGGAATATGGCACCGTGGACAATCTGGTTCGCCACGGGATTCAAATGACTGAATATACTCCTTTGCGCACTGACGACAGAACTCATGCTTACACCGAGAGCGTATGGCCTCTTCTGCTGGTTCGTCGCAGATGCTACAAACTAAGACATTCTGACCTCCTTCGGCGTGTTTCTTTAGGATGAGATCAGGGTGATTTGCAACTTGACGCATTTGCATAATCAGACCAAAGATATTGGCATAGTTATTCAACATGACGCCACGACTGACATAAGTGTCAAACTGTCTTGTGCTGTTTGTCATAATACTAGTTGAGAAATCGCGTTCAATTTCACCAAAAAATTCGTTGTGGATTTGAACCCTTTTAGATACAAAGTCAATAAACACTCAGGCTAAGAAGATTAGGTATTCTTACCTCTTCGGTGGCAATTCCATTGAAAAAGTATGGTCCTTCTTAACTCGTCTTAACATAATTCTATCGGTGATCAAACGTAGTTTGTCTAGCGCGTCTTTTCGTTTACCCGAAGAGCCGGGTGTAGTTACTAGATAGTGTCAATGGTAACCGTCTATAGCAAACGAAGATATATGATAGTCGACGTACTGGGGTTAAGAATCTCTTGGTTGAAAATGGAAACGTGATCAAATCCACTGCTATGTGTTAAATATGGTGACAAATTTGAGTAGAATCAAAAGCGGACGTACGTATGGTTGCAATGAAGGCATCGTTTATGTTCGTCTTGTGACCAATGCAATTGTTCACAAGGACACTTCTTGCAGAAATAACATGCAAACGGCTTGACATCGAGGAAGCGCAGCAGCGAAAAGAATTCGCCGATTCGGTTCTGAACGGGAGTTCCCGAAAGACACCATTTATATTCGGCTTTTAGTGCAAAGCAAGCTCTGGCCACGGAGGTAGTACGTTGCTGAAATGGAGTCAGTCACGGGCAAGGAATTATGTGAAGGCTTATTTGTGATACCTTGATGTTATGGGCCTCATCAAGAACAAGGCGATGAAAGCGAATAGAATGAATAATGCCTGTATCATGTAAGAAATGGAAGTTGTATGAAATATTGAATATTGATGACATACTATCTTCCTTCACAAGTCCCTTGCCACGGGTCCAGCCTTTGACTTCTTTGCGATGCATGGATTCGAGACCAGAATCTAAGGAAATGTCAGTTAAATCCATGCTGACTTTTCATAATGGATGAAGAAGACGAACACGAGATCATAATAACATCGTAGGATTTGAGCTGTTTAGCCGTGATATTCTTTACCTTCGAATTAGAACCGTGATAGACGAAAACTTTGAGTTTGCCGTCTGTATACGACTGGGGAAAGTTAGTATTAGACCCATGACTTCCGGGAAAAGAACGTACCTCTATTTCTGCCTGCCATTGCATGAGCGCGACAGGAGGAACAACGACTAAGGAGGGAATTCCAACAGGATAGTCCGACATGAGAAGGGAGACAGCTTGGATGGTTTTGCCCATTCCCATTTCGTCTCCAAGCAAACCTCCTTTCCACTTTGATTTTTCTTGTTCCATCATCCAACTCAACCCTTCGAGTTGAAAAGGTTTCAGTTTGCGAGAAATACCCGACGGCTGCGGTGCTGGCGGGGGAGCTAGAATTCTAATTTTCTCTAGATCCTCCCACATAGTTTCGACAGCTGGATGTTGCTGTTCAAGCTTTTTTCTTTCCTTTTCAGCCTGCAGACAATGTCAGTATATTGTTTATAGGGTTTTGGGAATCGAGAATTACTCTTGTAAGACGTCTTCGCTGTCTTGCTTGATTAATTGAAGAAGTAACACTCGGGATGGGTTGATTGTTAATGTCACTGTTCAAACCATCGAGACTGTCGACATCGGACTCCGTGAGACCTCCATAGTGATGAAATTCATTCCAATTCTCGGAGTCATCGCTATAGTTAAAGTCGATAGGGCTGTTTCCGATATCAATATCCGTGAGAGGGGACTCGGTATCCCGAATCACGCGGGAGATGGTACGTGACATTGATGTATGATGAGTAGACTTGGACGGATTAAGATGTCCATCGTTAGTTAAAGGGGACGAGAGATCAGGAAAATCCGCATCATCGTCATCCGTGGAATTTTGAACTTCGCGTCTGTTGCCGGAAGAAAAAGTCGAGATCTTTCTCCTTTTTGGGTCAAAATCTTGGGCGTATTCCTCTGCCTGTAAAGCCAGGGCCAAACGTGCATCAGAGCTCTCGCTCAACGAGTCTGGCACAATGAGCTCCTTCGTACCTCTCTTACGGCGGGTCCCGAGACCTAATGAGCTATTTCGTAATTCCAGAGCACGAACCGAGGCACTAACTCTTTTCGGACGGGCTGAAGGCATGCTGTCAGACTCAGTGGGTGTGGGATTCGTTGTTGTCATAGGGGTGTTGTAGCCGCCTGAGGTACTATGGGCACTTCCGCTGGTCGAGCATGAGGAAGGACTGATGGCGAGAGAAGCCAATGGCCGGATTTCAACTGCGATGGCTTGCAACTCGGTGCAAGTTCGATTTTGCGGGGCGAGAGAGAGGCTAGACCCCTCCGTGGGATTTTGTTCGTTTTGCGGTGGAGCGGAGCCACCAGGCTTGCCTCTAGGAGCTTTCCCTGACGATGCATTAGATTGTGTGTGCTTGAAGCCAGACAGGTGTCGGCTAGTATTATATTCACCTTTTTTCGGAGCCATGGTGCTTGTTTGATGGAGGAGAATATCTCACTCTTGCCGCATGAAAATGCTCAGAATTAGGGAGAGTCTGTCGGCAACTGCCCAGGCAGATCCCGCCAAAACAACAACAGAAATGGGAGGTTCCTACTAAGCTAGAGGTCACTGGCTAGCAGAGCATTCAAATCCAGTTGCACAACACAAGCAAGCCTAACAGGAAGGAATCAAAATTTTTGTCAAAGCATTTCAGGTGGCAAGCATTAAACAACAAAGTGTCTCAGGGGCTGCTGGTGACGGGTCGCAAGCTTTCTGGTCTGCACATTGAAGAACCAGCACTTGGACAAAGACAGGAAAGTAAAAGCACCCTCGCTTCACACCCACAGATCAAGAAGCCCAGATTCTCACGTCTGGGCCGAGTTGTTGCCTAGCCGTCGTTCTCAGGCCAACGCGTGAAGGCAAATTCTCGGACACGAGCCGCGAACCCACGTGACCCGTAAATCAATTAAGGGTGAGCGTGAAACTTGTCAATCGTTTTTACCAGCGAGCTGTGAAGCGTGGATTTTGGAGAGTGAGCATTTTACAATGTGAGTGCCTCTGATTCGCCAGCGAAGTTGCTGGCGCCTGCGAGTAACTATGTGCTGACCCATTCAACAGGGCGAGCAATCGGCCGAGGAGAAACATACAAGGCCCGTATGTAGAACTATGTCATCAGGCCGAATAGTAGTTTCATTGCTTACTAGTCTATCTGCAGCCATTCCGCACTTACAGACTTCCTTGCGGTGAGTCTGCGAGCACTTTTGCCGAATTTTGGAGTTTCTTTGGTGTACATCGTTACATGCATCATCAGCAATACTCTTGTAATTTCGTGCTGTTTAGGAGACTAACACAAACAGGCACATAATATCTCAGCAGCAGAGATTCGCCAGAGTTATCAGCAACGAATTGCTGAAGCTGGCCAACAAGAGGAAGATTTCATTCCTCAAGACGACGAGGAGGACGCGGTGGCAGAAGAAGTTGAGGACGGGGACTCCGAGGAAGTTGTGACAACTAGCAGAAAACGGACTCGCCGAAATGCAGCAACAGAAAAGGCCAAAAAGAAACAGAAGGCTAACATCGACAACGGCGACGATGAGTTCGGGGAGATGATGTACCAAAAGAAGAAATCCCTTCCGGGACAGCTAGCAAATTGCGAAATCTGCAGCAAGCGATTTACTGTGACCCCCTACAGCAAGACGGGGCCTAATGGCGGCCTGCTTTGTGTGCAGTGCTCCAAGAAACAGACAGCAGAAGACAAGAAAGCCAAGGCAAAGGCCCGCAAACCAACGAAAAGGACCCGCCGCCAAAATTTTAGTAAGCTCCTGGATGGCATTGCCCAGCGAGGTGCATTTAGCCTCTTGGAACTGTGTATTAAGGTATGAGATCTATTATTGGAAAATGTTGGCGAAATCTCGAATTGATAAGTTGTCTAGAAAGTTGCGGATAATATACATGATATTGAAGAATTCGGAGACCTCCCACCGGTGCTGCTGCACCGTTTGAGCCAGATTCTCTCCAAGAGGCGTGCTTTGACACCAAGAACACTGGATCTTTTTCTTCGCCGCGATGTTAAATGCATTGAGATTTTTGATTGTGCCAGTGGGTTCAGTTCCTTCATTACGGCTTTGGAAAAGAAGTATTTTTCGCTAATGGAAGTGTAGAACTGGAAACCGAGCATTTTCAGAAGATTTTTACGTTCATGCCCGCCCTTGAAAAGGTCAATCTTCGCTTTGCTGGCCAGTTGAAAGATCCTGTCATAGAGTATATAATGGAACGGGAGTGCCATATTAAGGAGTTGCAGTTGGATTCCGCCAATCTGATATCTGATGGCTGCTGGCAAAAGTTCTTTGAAACCTGTGGATCTAGGCTAGAGAGCCTGAAGCTGTCTAACCTAGACTGTTCTATGGGAGACCAGATGGTGAGGCACATGGTGCAGCACTGCCCGAACCTGCGGCGCTTGAAGATCCGCGACTGTTGGAGGCCCAGCAACGACTCAGTGCTCGCGATCTCAATGTTGACGCACCTTGAGCATCTTTCCCTGAACCTGATGCAGGAAGTCTCCATGGAGGCGCTGCAGACGCTCGTCTTCAACGTCGGGCCCAAACTGAAGACCTTATCACTGCAGGGGTTCAAGCTGGCAGATGATCTGCTGCTGGACACGATTCACCAACGGTGCAGCCGGCTGAGTAAGTTCCGGTTCTCGGACAATGCGGTGTGTCTGGACAGGGCGTACGCGGCGCTCTTCACGGGATGGCAGAACGCGGGGCTGCGGGTGGTGGACGTGTCGCGGGCGCGGCACCTGGACAGCTTGACGCCGGATGGGCCCGAGACGGCGATTGGGCTAGCGTCGGCGGGCTTCCAGGCGCTGATGCAGCACTCGGGCGACAGGGTGGAGCGACTGGACATCAGCTCGTGCCGGCATGTGTCGTTCGCGGCGTTTTCGGCGGTGTTCGACGGGAGCCGCACGTACCCCAGGCTCCGGGAGATCGACGTGTCGTTCCACACGATCGTAGACGACTTCCTGGTGAACAGCATGGTGCGGTGCTGCCCGGCGCTGGCGAAGGTGACGGCGTTTGCATGCTTCAACATCCGCACGCCCCAGGTACCGGCGGGAGTGGCGCTGATTGGTGGCGTGAACGCCAACAGCTTGCTGGAGACCGTGTGATGGTTGGGTGTGCTGTGGCCGTGTGGTACCCGGTAGGTACGGATAGTTAGCTCGTAACCAGCTGTAGCTTCTCTGTAGCTAGTTCGCTGTCCACGCTGCAGAAAGATAGACAAGTGCCGTACTCCGTACTCGGTAGTTATCTAAAGCGATGTATCGCGGCCTGCCCAACCGCCGCCACGTGAGCGAGTCGACCGCATCATTGGCGGCGTTTCGCCCGCGTCCTGGCGCTGTCATGGGGGTCGCCACGCTGGCTCCCTCTGCCCGCCGCCGCATCGTCGCATTGGGCTGGCGAGCTAGTTCGTTAGTTGACTGACTATTATTATTATTATTATTATTATGGTGCTTTTGATGGTGCGCCTGTGATTGTCCCCGATCGCCGCCGACCAGCCCGCGCGCCCACTCCCTAACTAACTACCTACATAGCTAGTGAGCTGACTAGTTAGCGGGCGCCCGCCCACCACCACCAACCGCCAAAAGGGACACCTCAACGTCCCGGAGCGCGCTGTCCTGCTCTCGGCCCCTTCACCCGCCCTCTCGCCCAGCCATTGCTCCCCTCCCCTGCCCCGTCGCCTGGCCTGCTGGTCGACTCGTCCCGCCCCTTCGCTTCGTCTGCTGCGACGGCGATCACTGTCTTACACAAGGTACGTCCGTCGCCTGCCGCCTGATTTCTCCTTCGCCTGCCCACCAGTCGTCGGGGATTCAGTGACACTGTGCTCCCAATCGCCTCCTCTTCCTCCTTCTTCTTTTTCTGCTGCCTTTCTTTTTGCTCTCTCTCTCTCTCTTCCTTCCTTCCTTTCTTTCTTTCTTTCGCTGCTGCTGCGACACGCGCGCGCGACGCCGGAGGATCTCTGGAAGCTTCTGCTGTGAACCCTGCACAGCCAGCCCACAACTCTCCTGTCGCCAACCTCCATCGTTTCATGCATTCCCCGACTGTCTTTTAGCACGACTGATCGAATCTCACTGTGTCGCTGCAGCGTTCGCTCGCTCGTTGTCTCGTCGCCCGTTCCTTACCCCTCATGCCCTCAGCGCCTACATCCGCCGCCTAGCTCGCGAGCAACCCAATTCCGTCGCCCCCCGTCTGCCCTCTGTGCCTGGGCCTGGGACTGTGCTCCTGACTCGGTTCCGTGGTTTGCCCGTCGCTACTGAAGCTTACTCAACCCTCTCTCCCGTCCCTACCCCGGTGTTTTCTCCATGCCGATTAAATTTCCAAAAGGCTTTGCGCGTCGAAAGTCGTCAGGCAATGCGCTGGAGGAGGTGCAGGCTCCGGTAGAGCCCTCCTTTCGAGTGTTCGAGCGCCCGCAAGGAGGGAGCAAGTCGTTCGACGGCACTACCGCTTTGAACCGCCTGAGCGGGCCCCAGAGGAACGCCTCTCTGGACGATCCTTATCCGGACAACATTTTTGCCGGCATAGAAAGGCCCCCCAGTGTCCACCACTATGCCCAAGAAAATCATCCGCCGAGGCCCCGAGCTGGAAAGCTGACTGGCTCGACTGGGAGTGGAGGCACAAACAACTCGTCGTCGCCCGGCAGATTGTACGATAGCTCGTCGTCAGCGAAATTCAGCTCGTCGTCCACCTTACCATCCGACAATTCTGCCCACGATATTCCAATCCCTCCGATCCCCGAATCCTCCTTTGCCTCTGCCTGGCGTGCTGCGGGAAGGACATTCTCGTTCGGCGGCAGACCTCCCAAGATCGTCCCTCCGAACCCAAGCACCCCGCGACAGAGTCAGTCTACCACAAGAGAACGCGCATTAACAGGAAGTACGAATAGCACTGCCACTCCACCGAGGCTCTTAGATTCGGATCTGAATTTAGACATGTCGGATGATTTCTCGAATATTTTTGAAGGGTTTGAGAAGAGGAAGAGTCAGACTACTCTTGACTCGAAACCGTCGCCTACGTCGGCACCGAGAGTATGGCCTTCATTTTGCGTACTTCTTTGTTTATTGCTATTCCTGCTAATGTTTCTTTTTTTAACAGCAGCTTACCCCCTTAGAACGACCCGAAGTACCGCGAAAAGGCAAACAGGGAGATAATGCTGCTTTGCTCTCTCCTATCCGTACAAACCAGCCTACAACTGCAGTGCCAGAGCCATCCCCTAGCAATAGCCAGACTTCAGCAGACGGGCTGATCTCATCCGGCTCCCCCGAGAGACCCCAATCAAGTCGCCTTGTCCAGCAATTCAATAAACTTCGCTTCTCCGAAGACGACAGCCGGAATGCTGCTAATAGTAGTAGGAACCTTACAGCAAGCTCCAGTACCAGCCAGGATCACAATTCTCTTAGCTCTAGCAATGCGACTTTAATGCCAGATAGACCTCCAATGCCGACGGTTACGATTGAACGTCCCCATCCTGACCCTGAAGTATCATCCATGTATGGCAGTGACAAGGATTTTACCACTGTTCCGCTGAATTCCCGAAGTCGAAAGCCGATGTCGGCAGAATCGAGTATAAAGCCGGTTAATTCTAGCTACAATGACAACTCCCTTACTGTTGAGGCGAGCCTCGCCGCTCGCTATGAAGAGGTGGCAATGAAAAATGACGAAAAGCCGAATAAAATAATGACCCCCGCTCAATTTGAGCGCTATAGACAACAACAAGAGCTGATGCGACGCCCGAGCAATGCATCGTCCATATTTTCAGATAACCACAGCGAAGAGGAGGAAGAAGAAGAAGAAGAAGAAGATGAAGCCGAGAAGAAACGAAAAGCAGCAAACCAACGAAAGAAGCAGGAAGCTCACTTGTCGGTGTATAGACAGCAGATGATGAAGATTACAGGCGAACAAATGAAGCTTCCAAATCTCGAGGCGAAGCGCGAAAGTTTGGATGCCGCAACCCCAGCCCCAGCGGGAAATGTGAATCGCCAGTCAATTCTAATGCCGGAGACCTCACCTGGAGCGCAAAGCACTGGTGCCGACGAGGATGATGAGGTTCCTCTTGCTATTCTGGCTGCCCATGGATTTCCAAATAGGAACAGACCTCCGTCTCAGTTGCTTTCTTCCAGTTCGAATCCCAATTTGCGATCTTCATTCTTGCACACTCCTCCATCTGTTGCCGGTGACACACCACTCCCAAAACGGAAAACCCTACCCGTTTTCGCGAGAAATTTGCCCCAGGACCCTTATTACGGGGCAGGCCTTGTCAACCAAACAAAGAGAGAATCTCTCGCCATGGGAGGTGGATCGCCATCCGTTTATGGAGGATCGGCGCCAAACTTGCCGCCTGGCGGATTAGTCGGTGTCATCGCAAATGAAGAGCGTGCAAGAGCGATGAGAAGGGGCAGCCCGAATGCTCAAGCCACCTTCGACATGCCCAACGCCACTCCTGGGGTGAATTCTGCCCCCGGTCAAGGCGGTTTAATCTCACAGATTGGAGGGGTACCGATTCCAGGGCCGCAGATGCCAATGGTTCCAGGAGACCAGAATCAGATCCAAGTATCCCAACAAATGACCCAAATGATGCAAATGCAGATACAATGGATGCAGCAGATGATGCAGATGCAAAGTATGCAGCTTGGTCAACCGATGCCAGCCAATAACCCAAACCTTCTCCAGCCTCCTAGTGGTGCCATGCCACGTCCTATTTCAATGTTATCGAATTTCAATACTTTCCCATCTGCTGCCCCACAGGCAGACCAGCGAACTATGAGCATGCTTGACCCATCCATGGGCCAATGGAACAGACGATCCTCATTCTTCCCCTCCCCCCAGGATATGGGAGCGTCGGGCAACATGGGCAATGGCGCAGCAATGGGAGCACCGGGCTACGCGCCGTCAGTAGCACCCTCGGAGCGAAGCAACGTTGGAACCGCGTCTCGCTATCGCCCTGTATCAACAATACAGCCGCTGCAAAACCGCTCATCTACCTTCACGTCGTCAACCCCTCGCCCATGGTTGAACGAGGCGCGGCATTCGTCGTTTATATCCCCCAGCCCGCAGGCTAGACAGCAGCCGCTGAATAGCACAATCAGGCCGGTGAGCGGGCTGGTTTCGTCGGCAAAGAATGCTAATGAAGATGACGATGACGAGAAAGGGTGGGCGGAGATGGCGAAGGCGAGGGAGAAGAATAAGAGTGGTTGGCGGTTTAAAAAGGGGTCGTCTAGTTTGGGAGATTTGTTCCATACAAACAAGTTCTGAGACTGCAATCAGCAGAGTTTGTGCAGGGGGAAGATACTCTGCCATAAAATGAAAACAGCTGAGAAATGGACCTTTTTTTCCAAAAAAAATGGCGAAATTTAATACATATTTTCTTGAGTTTGGGAAGTAATTGATTTTGTATCTAGATATCTCCTTGTTTTTTCCTGTTACTGTTTCTGCGCTTTGGGTCTGTTTTATTCTGTTGGTCTTGTGTTAGCTCTCTGGGTTGTTTTGTTTCCTGCATAGATATATTGGGCCTCCCGGAGTATGTACCAGTGCTTGTCCCTGTACATACATTTCTAGTAATCTAATCTCCCCATTCACACCGGTTCCATCCATTCAACATACACATATGCATACAACTATACTGTACGGAGTATCTTCCCTACTTGGTCTAGGACCTCATTTATAATCTTTTCCGCGGACGTAACATGATTCACCAAGCCTACCCCCGTCCCAGCATACGTCGTCATGCGGCCCGTGGGACCCCACCCCTCATCCCCTTTCTTCATCTCGATCTCATACAATCTCTTATTCTCCTCATCTGACATACCTTTCTCCGCATCGTAGTAGGTCTGGTTCTTCACTCCACGCCCATCATACTCCACCGGCCACCTATTATAACCGCGTACCCGATCATACACCGTCGTGCGGGTCGTCGCCAGCCCGCCATCATGGGCCTGCAGGACCACGTTCTGGTAGCCCGGTGACACATTCGCCTCCTCGCACGCAAGAAACCGCGTACCCATAACAACTCCGTCAGCACCTAGGCATGTCGCCGCGGCGGTGCCGCGCCCGTCCATAATCCCGCCCGCCGCCAGGAGCGGCATAGAGCCAAAACCTGCGGCATCCAGTGCGTCTCTGACTTCGGGAAGGAGGGAGATGATGCTCGCCGAGTCTTTGAGGCCGTGGCCGCCGGCATCCGAGCCCTGGATGACCAGCATGTCCGGGCGGATGGAGGTTGCGGTGGACATGGCGTCTCTCACGGTGCCGACTTGCACCCAGATTTTGGTCTTGCCGTTGGTAGCGGAGCGGACCTGTTCGGCCCACTTCATATACAACGCATCGGCTGGGTGGGCTGCAGCGAAGAGCCATACCGCTGCGGGGCGGTATTTGCGGATCAGGGGGATAGCCTGGTCGATGTCTGCGCCCCAGTTGAGAAAGCCAACGCCTACGGGGAGGACGTCGGCATCAATGCCGGTGAAGGGGGTGTCGGCAGTGGTCTGGTGTTGGCGGACGAGGGTGGCAGCATGCTCAAAGGTATTTGCGAGCTCCTGCATGTCGAAGCCGGCCGCAAGGAAGCCGAAGCCGCCCGCCCGAGAGACAGCAACTGCAAGGGGGGCAAGCGCGATGCGAAGCATAGGAGCAGAGGCAATGATGGGGGACTTCGTCCACGGGTAGGCCGTGGCGAGGGCGGTGGTGGTGGTTGGGTGAGCCATAGTTCGAAAGAGGTAGTTATGTTGGTGTTTAGACTTGGTGTTGCTTGAAGGCTAGATATTGGAGTCCGGAAGTAAATGGGTAGTATATAACTATAAGCTGAACAGCACTTCAACTGGTTAGTTAAATACCTATAGGCTGATACGCCTGATACTGTCCATCCGGACGTTATCCGCAGCCATCATACGGACGTCGCGCGAAGTCCCGTGCGGCGGCCCTTCGTGTGCTCTGCTAGCCGCATCCGTCTGGAAGTAGTTAAAAAGCATGGGAAGCATCCAGATTCATCCTGGAAGCCAACTACTAGATCAGCTCGTCGTCGGTGTTGCGCCGAACAAACACGCTTCATTGACACTGTGGCGACGCTTACTCAGCGAACTGATTCTTCGACGACCACCAACCTCGTTTCTTTAACCTGCCGTTTCTTGCCCGCCTTAGAAGCACCAAAGCTATTATAGCAGTGCTGTACACTTGCATAAATAAATCAAAATAGTACGCTGCCTGGCTTGGAGATACCCGGCGTAATCTTTCCCAGATCCCTTTGATACCCCTGGTGGGAAGTCCTCGCGCGCATGTCATAAAAGTATCTCCATTGCTCATTTAAGGACTTGTTCGATATCCGGTTGCTGTCGTGATTTTGTCCACCCAACTTTCTGCTCCTGAGAGAGCCCGCTTTCTCCTGTATCAAACAGGGGTCATTTTGCTCTCCTAACATTTTGGTTACATCTATCTCTTTTTTCCTTCAAAATGAATGCTCCTGATAGGTAAGAATTTTCTATATTTCTGCTTCCATTACATTTTGTATTTGATCTATCAAAATTCAATATACCAAGTGGACGAATACCCTGGACTGCACAGAGTACTGTATTACGCCTGCCATAATCATAAATCTAGGGCTTGCTACCCTTCTACTTTCTTCCGACATCATGTGTTATTGGTGCAAATTACTTCCCAAGCTCCCCACCATGACCACATAACCTCCTATTCCACACAAATTATTTGCTTCTACACTTCCAGTTCCTGTACTTTGATTTTTAGCATATCACAAAAATGTTTGATGATGATCGGCGCTTCAAAGGCCTTTTCTTCGACTGTTCCAGCTCAAGTTATCGCCAGAACCCTTGCAGGACTAAAGTTCGCCCTTCAAAAGATTCGGTTAACGAGTTATGCCCTCCCTGTTTTACCTTCCGTTTCATGACTTCCCTGGGATGTCGCGTCTTGTTCATAATTTAGGAGCTGGAAGGAACTGCGTTTGGTTAATATGACACTAACGCGTCGTTTCTGTAGATTTGAGTCCTTTGTTCTCGGCCCTGGCGAGAAGAAAGTTGAAATGGAGCCGGATACTCGTAAGTCAACCCACAGTGACAGTGCAAAAAAATGCATATTATATCTATCTAACAGTTATTAACAGGCCTTCCATCAACCGCCATATTTACATTTAATAAGGAAGACCACACCCTTGGAAATTTGATCCGCTCTCAGCTCCTGAAGAGTCAACACGTCCAATTCGCAGGATATAAGGTATGACATTCAGGCTGCCTATTTTTTTGATATATTACTCACTTCCCAGCATAGGTCCCCCATCCTCTAGTTCATAAATTCATGCTTCGCGTACAAACTGATGGCACCATCACTCCCAAGGATGCAGTCCTGGCTGCCTGTCATGAACTGGTGAAGGATCTCGGCACACTTAGCCGCGAGTTTACTAAAGAATTTGTATTGCGAAAGATGGTCAGCGCTGAGTTGCAACAACAGAATGCACAGAATGGAGCTTAGGTCTATCCAAAAAGTAGTTTGATTTTTGTGATGACAGGCGTTGTGTGGTGTCAATGTTGTTTCTGGTACTCTGCATTGTAACATATTACATAAGCTTTAATATCTATATCACGTGATGATTACGCATGACGCTTTCCTAGATAAAGCCTAGCGTCATCTCTCCTATACTCCAACGTCAGGCAGTCTCCCCAGGCTGGTGCCAACTGGGCATCGAAGCTCTGCCTAGCGGCATTCCGTTTGCTTTTGTTCTATTCTATATAGCCATACTCCTTCAACGCAATGTATTCTTCTCCTAACTCTTTTCTAAACCCCAATGCTGCCAGGCCTGGCCAACAGCAATATGGCCAGACCCAACAGCCATTCTCCGGGTTCCAGCAACAGCAGCAGCCGCAGCCCACGGGGTTCATACCACAGCCAACTGGCTTTGCAGGCGGGCAGATGCAGCAGATGCAGCCTCAGCCCACCGGATTTCCGGGCGGGCCATTCCAGCAGCAGCAGCAGCAGCCTCCGTTCCAGTCACTCCAACCTCCACAGATGACGGGTTATCCCCCTCAGAACCAAACTCCGCAATTCCAGCCACAAGCGCAGCCAGCGCAACAACAGCCTCCGCAATCACAATCATTTCCGGTACACCCTGCCGGCCAAACGTCCTCGCAGATTGCACAGTCGTTTCAAACTACACCCACCCCCGCTACACACCTTTCTTCCCAGATTACTACATCGAAGGTTCCGAGCATGCGATTGTCGTTTATCACAGCGCAGGACCAGGCGAAATTTGAGCAACTTTTCAAGTCTGCCGTTGGAGACACTCAATCGATGGATGGAGACACTGCTAGGGATCTCCTTTTACGATCGAAACTGCCCGGCAGTGAATTATCTAAGATATGGGTTCTGTCCGATACTACAAAGTCGGGTCGCCTTCTTTTCCCCGAGTTTGCCTTGGCTATGTATTTATGCAACTTGCGTTTGACAGGCCGCGACCTTCCTGCAACATTACCGGAACGAGTTCAAAATGAAGTATCCAGCATGGTGGATATTATCTCGTTTGCTGTTCCCGATGACCGGCCTCCAGTTATCCCCAAGTCTAACGCACCGAATTTTGACCAGCCATTGATGCAAAATACCTCCGCTCCGCCCGCTCCCCAACAGCCACAACCCCAGCAACCCTCTAACTCGCAACTACTTTCTCAGCTCACGGCCCAACCAACAGGCTTCTTCAATCAGTCCACAAACTTCCAACAGCCTCCATCAATCGTTGCACCGCAGCCCACAGGATTTCCGGGCCAAAGTACCGCATTCCGAGCTCAGCCTACTGGACTTATGTCTAATCCGCAAGCCACTGGCTACTCAGGCCCACGCCCTCCTATGCCACCTATGCCAACCGGATTTGGCTCCAACATGCCCTCTTTGCAACCTGGCCCTACAGCACTGACTGCTCAACCGACAGGAATGCCCGGTCAGTGGGGGTTTGTCAATACACCAGCAACGGGGCTACCCAATATCGAAGCATTGAAGCAGCGCCTCATGCCTCAATCTGGTCGTGAAGGCGGGTACACTACTGCCGGTCTTGCTGGAAATGCTACCATTCCCTGGGCTGTTACCAAAGAAGAAAAGAAGATCTATGACCAGCTATTCCGTGCTTGGGATGGGCTTAATAGGGGTTTTATTGGTGGAGATGTGGCCATTGAAATCATGGGGCAGAGTGGCTTAGACCGTAATGACCTTGAGCGCATTTGGACTCTATCCGACCCGAATAATAGAGGTCGTTTGAACATGGATGAGTTTGCCGTTGCTATGCATTTAATCTATAGAAAGCTCAATGGATACCCCATTCCAAACCGACTCCCACCAGAGTTAGTGCCGCCATCAACACGGAATCTAGACGATTCGATCGGCACTGTTAAATCGCTTCTCTCGCAAGATGCTGAACTGCGGAAAACGTCAGGCGCGTTTCTTCAGCCGCAGAAAACTGGAGTAAGCTACTTAAAAACTCACTCTTTCCGCTCCGGTTCACAATCCCCAGGATTTAGTAGAAAGGATGCTACTGTCTTCAAAAACAATGACGATGTTGCGGCGTACAAATCTAGCGCTCGACGACGAGGCGGTGCAGCGCAATCTCCTTCACCATCCCCTTCGTCTACTCCCTCTGAAAAAGTAAGCGATGACTTGTCAATTGATCAGTTGAACAAGAAAATTCGAGAGACAAAGGTAATGCTTGATGCCACGGATTTTAGAGACGAGAATCGAGCAGAAGAAGACGAGACTCTAAACCGACGGGACAGAAAGGAAGTGGAGTCACTCATGGAGCGTATCAGGCGGGTGCAGGATGACATTGACACTGATCCTAAAGCCGCCTTCCGAATTTCCGATTCCGGTGCTGAACGACGTACGTTAAGACGCCAGCTCCAGACATTCCAAGACCAACTACCTGAGTTGGCATCCAATGTTCGTAAATTAGAACGTTCAATTGCAGACAGCAAACTTGAGCTATTCCGTTTGAAAGATGCTAAGCTACACCCAGGAGCTGCTCTAGAAATCGTTGGCACAGGCCCTGGAGGAGCTGTAACTGAAGCAGATCGTATTAAGGCTCGTGCTCGGCAAAGAATGCAGGCCAGAGCGGCTGAACTGGCTGGCAGGCCAGCCCCACAGACGGATGATGGATCTGCTGCAAGAAGACTTGAAGAAGAAAAAGCATCAGTCACTGCCGAGCGTGAACGTCATGATGCAATGACTCGAGATGTTGAGGAGAGTGTGAAGGAGTTTTCTGTGAGTCTAGATGATAGCTTGAGGGATGAAGATGAGAACTCTACGCGTAGCCACGAACGACGACGTTGGGAGGAAGCTCTTGGGGTTGAAGATCACATTAGAGATTTCATTTACGATTTGCAGCGGAACCGCAAGACAGCAAAAGTTCGTAAGGAGTAAGTTTCCCTTGCGTTCTGCTATCTTCATCACCCCCAATTTACTAACTTTTTACCAGGGATCGGTCCTCCCGGACCGATAATTCTTCTTACTTACAACCTCAAGACCGCTACCAGAGCTCTCCAGCCAATGGTGATTCTCAGCGTGGAGCATCCCCACTCCGCTCTGCTTCTGCTTCGCCGTCTGTCTCTGGAATGACTCACGAAGAGCGTGTTGCGTCGGCCCGTGAGCGAGCGCAGAAACGCATTGCCGAAAGAATGGCGGCTGCAGGCCTAAAGCCGAACCCTGATACGAGTGAGACTTTTTCACAACGACAGGAGAGGGAGAGACTTGAGAAGGAAGAGCGATGTAAGCGTGCTGAGGAAGAGGACGCCAAACGTGAGGCAGAAAGGCAACGACGTCTAGCTCAAGAGAAAACTCCATCAGCCCCCTCTCCACCACAAGCCAAGAGCATGTCGAAGAAGCCACCGCCGCCTCCGTCGCGAAAGTTTAGAGCCGAAAGTACCGATCAAACCGAGGCCAAGAGGGCCGCGGATGTTGATCTTGTGACAAAAGCAAAAGTAGAACAGGAAGAAAAAGAGAAGGCATTAAGACAAGAGCAAGAGGCCCAGGAAGCAGAAAGTAGAAGGCTAGAGTAAGTGAATCAATTTCTGGATACTCTTAATCTTAAACACTAACCATTTCAAACAGAGACGAAGCTAAAAGACAGGAAGATGATCTTGCACAAGAGAAACAAGCCGCCGAAGCACGTCTTCGTGCCTTGGAAGAGCAAGTCAAACAAGGAAAGGTCAAGAAGCAAGAAGAAAAGCGCCGTAAACAACAAGCTGAAAAGGAGGCGAAAGAAAAAGAGGCTCGACTTGCAGCTCAGCGTGCGGAGCTCGAAGCTGCCCAGGCAAGGGAGCGCGAGCTTCGACGACAGCTTGAGAATATGGGCGATGAGGGCTCTTCTTCCGATGACGAGGGACCTGTTGAAATAACGCCACAGAACAGTCTTTCCCCGCAGAGCCGGGTTCTTCCTCCATCAACTTCGCCTCCAGTGCCGCCGGTCCCCAAAATAGAAGAGTCAGAACGGGCAGCAATACCTAGCTTTTCTAGCCCTGCAGCGACGCCAGAACGTGTCAAACAGAGCTTGCCTTCGGAGACAGAGTCGAGGAACCCCTATTTCCGCCAGCTGAGCCACGCTTCGGAAAGCCAGTCAAGTGCACCTTCAGCTCCAGAGGTGCAATCTACGAACCCGTTCCATCGCCTTACACAGCAGGAAACCGCAACTAAATCCGCATTTTTGCCAGATTCAACTGTGCCGGGCCCATTGGAACGTAAGTCGCGTGCTCGCCCAGAAGAGGACGACTGGTCCGCTGCAGAATCAGACAACGAATCGGATGAAGATGATAATCGTGCTACTGGCGGCAGTGCTAAGCAGCTTGCGAGCATTCTCTTTGGAACCATGGCACCGCCGCGTCCCCTTAGTGCTATGGACGAGAAGCCAGAATCAAAAACTGCTACACCGGTACAAGAGGCTCCGATTGTTCCTCCCCCTCCGCCTCCAGCTGTGGCAGAACCCCAAAGTTCACCTGAGATGGACGATGTGACATCTCCTGCCGAACCTGATGACTCGGGCTTCTATACACCGCCATCTATCCCACCGCCTCCTCCACCAATACCCAATATGAATGCCCCCACTGCACCACCGCCTCCGCCTCCGCCGGGCGAAGCTCCACCTCCCCCTGGTGCGGCTCCACCTCCGCCTCCACCAGGACCTCCTCCGCCACCGGGACCCGCGCCGACTACCGCTGGAAACGCAGGAGCTGGACGCGGAGCTTTACTTGCTGACATCCAAGCTGGCAGAGGGCTGAAGAAGGTTGTAACGAAAGACAGAAGTGGAGCGGCCTCCGCCGGGAGGGTATTGTAGGGACCTATTGTAATATAAACCGGAGCCGTATCGTACAATTTTGGGGCTGCAAGAATAGAATAGACTCTTGTCTCTGGAGTTGGAAACTTAGTTTCGATAAGCCCATTTTGCTACTTCTACTCTGTAGTCTGTCCATGTCTTTTATCAGCGATCAGTAGATTGCCATACAGATAGACTAGCCTATAAGAACCATTTGACGTGAAAACCACCAATAGTTATGTCAGCGCACCCACCTATTCTACTTTCCATATGGGAATAATCAAGGCATCTGTATTTCACGAGCTTTCCCATGATTTCATTTATTGTCAAAATATATATGATGGTACATTGGAGATTAGGCTGCAGTTCCAGATATTACATGCTTGTTGACAAGTCATAAATTTCAGCAACAATATGATAAGGGTCATAGTAGGAAGAAACAATAAAACAGGTATAAGATGATTAACAAATTACAGTATTTGTAATGCATGTACTCCATACTCTGTATGTAGAAACGAGTAAGTCAGTATTCATGATGCACTAAAAGGAGTTAATAAGCCTATGACAAAACTTCAATAATAACATTGCAAACGGTGCTAATGCACCACAATGCCACTAACCCCAACCCTATCTTTCTATCCATTCTCCAACCATTCAACGGGACAATGATAAGTAGACCAATCAAAGTAGCTAGGAGCGTTCCACCACTGATGGCCAAGCTCGTCGACACCTTGATGGGGTAGGGGTGATGTGCAGTGGATATCGCTCTCGAAACAATGGTGTCTAAGCTAGTTGGAGATACAGACATGCTGGTTTGTTTCTTTGTTGGATTGACAGTCATATATAATCCGCCAACACCAATACCAATAAGAATATTGAGCATAGGGCCACCGAAACAGGCGCTCAGCGCCATGACGGGATATCCCAGTCTAGCGACGGTGACATTAGCAACGAGATCACCAAGAGAATTCCCCACGGCGAAAATCGTTAGTCCCAATAAGGGATCGCTGATGCTAAGGATAATACCAAGAGCTTTAAGTAGATTGACAACTTCAGTGGCAAGAGTGGAGATCCAAGCGATCGAGACAACGAATCCCAGAGCGGCTAGGAAAGGGCGGGCACGAGAAGGGAGCTGTTTAGTGGTGTGGTTGGAAGTGAATAGGAGAAGAGTGAGTAGAATGGTTGAAATACATAAGGATATGAGAGCAGGAATAAGAAGGTTCCCGGCGTTCATGTTGGAGTCAAGGTTGATCCAAGCCGTAAGAGCGATAAAAAAGGGGGCGGTAAGAAGTTGAATTGCAAGAAGCCAGGGATTCCATGGCTTGGGAACTGAGCTGCTGTTCTCAACTTCTATATGTGATACTGGGGCTTCAGAATCACGACGGCACCGTGATATTGAGGACATTGGGGGTATTGATGATTTGGCTCTGGAATCTTGTGCGATGTTGTAGCCTGCAGATAATAAATGGGTATTCTCATCAGAGGTTCCAGGTTCTACATGAATGGTGGTTTGTCTAGAATGTTCGTTTGAGGTCAACAGAGGCGAAACTAGAGAAGGTGCGCTTTCTTCAGGTTCAGGGGGTTCGATAACCGGCAGAGTAATTGTTAAAAAGAAAACACTGGGTGCTGCTGTAATTCCCAAAGCCTTCTCCCACAGAGACTTTTCATTCCAGCAAGCCAACGTTGGAAAGAGGGTGGACATAAGAACAGAAGGAGGAGGCAAATATCGATACGGCCACCATGATAGTAACCGCTCATCATGGTGAAGGCAGGCATGTTGGCTGGATGGAGGCAGGGACCCAGCAGATATGCTAGGAGGTGGCAAAATAAAGCTAGGAATCTCAGAACGGAGGGAGAAATCATCCTCGTCATGATATGCAGGAAAGGGAGCTGTAGGGCTAGCAGAGCTATTGGCCCCAGGTGAAGGTAACTCTTGCTGTACAGTCCCTGGTGAAATGGGAGATGTCAACAACGATGCTTCAGCGGAATGCATTTCACCTCCTTCGGCACGGTAATTTGGATTGTGGAAGGCACCTGGGGGCGCTAAAAAGCTGGGTGTTCCACTCTGTTCTCCTGGGACAGGACTTTGTGATCTTGATGGATACCCCGAGGATGTAGGTGATGCAACAAGGTGTCTTGAGGCAGCAAATTTAATAGTAGGAGGTATAGATTGGCTAGGAAATACTGAAGGTGCGCCAATTTCTGACGTAACGTTGTGGGACGAGGTTTTGTGAAAATGGCGTTGAGTGGGCGGATTTGCCGATATGGCTCGAGCGCGACCGTGGATAGGTGGCATCATGAGGCTTGAAGTATCAACAACAAGCCCCGGGTGATGGTCGTTAGAATAGCTTCTAAGATGTATGCGACCAGAATGGAAACTTCTTGACCGTTCAAGAGAAGAGAGAACGGATCTAAACTCTAAAGCCCCAACAAGACTTGGACGGATGGGGCCCATTGCGTTTCCCCTCTGACTGACATGAGGTCCGCTCACCCTCATGTTTCCCTGCAATTCTGCAAGGTATCGATCTCGTGTTTCATCATCTTCCGCATCTTCGACCTTCCAGGTGGGAATATCTGCTCTTTCCAAAGCGTCAAAATCCTCGTCCGAAGCGCCAAAAACCAGTGGGCGTTGAACATTTGCGACAGGGGCATCTTCATCCTCAGGCACGTCGTGAATGTCTAGCTCCTGATTCTGAGGAATATGAAAGTGTGCCCTGGCCATCAAGTCTCTTTCGCGCTGTCGGCGTTTTCGACCCAAATACCAATGCCAGGTAACAACTGTCATAACATAGAAAAGATAAAAGCCAATCATTAACGCACATTCCCAGAAATACAGCTTGCCATCGGCGATAAAAACCAAGCTAACAGAGGCAGCACAAGTAAAAAAAGCAATGTCGCGAAGAAAACTTCGTCGAGCCACTTTGAATGGCCGCACTAATGCCATTGAGCCGGTGACAACAGCAGTGATAAAACCAGCAGCTCCGATCAATTCGCCGATGGCTAAACTGCCGCTATTTGACCTCATAGCCGCGAAAGTCGAGAAAACGTCAGGGCTACCATTTCCAAAAGCAAGAAAGGTGACGCCGGTCAAGCTCTCACTCATCCCAAGTATACTAGAAATTGTACTGAGGTTGACACAGAGAAAATCGCTGGCGGCAATCCCGACAGTGCTGAATAGAAGTGAGAGCCACAAGGCTAAGATAATAAATGCCACTGGTTTCGCTTGCGGAAGCTTGCAGTAGTACAGCTGTAAATAGGAGAGAAGACCAACGTCATGGTCTACACAATTAGCCAAAATATGAGCGCATTGGTCTTTGGCATGGTGGACGAGTCGGCATTTCTAACAAATATTAACAATCATTGAGGGCTATTTTGCAAAAAATATTCCAAGGCAAAGACTCACGTCATTCTCGTCATTCAGTATGCCTATTGATTGCCGACGTACTAACCACCGGGTGCCCAATAATTGGGACGCCTCCCGGGCAGTGGTTTCCAGTCGAGGTATAAACAAGGTGGCAGCGGCGAGTATTAGGACAGTCGCAAAGACTAGATAGAAAGAACGGGAGGTGTACCGGTGTCGCGGCCTCCATGGTGTGGAGACCTGGGAGAGAGTTGACCCCGAAAAGTCAACCATTTTCGCCCATCATGGGAATGTGGACGTGCTTCACCTTACGACGAGTTTCCGAAAGAGAGTGTGGTGGTAAAGTAGATAAGCAATGAAAGCGCAAAACGTCAAAAATGAAAGCCGAAAGTTGTGGTTTATCCCATGGTATGAAATATAAAATGCCGGCTCCGTGCAGATCGCGCAGGCACCTGAATATCGGCGAAGTGATGGTGGTGACTTGCCTGTTTGGGGTTGGGCGGTGACGTTGCCGTGCCTTGGCGTTTGAGCCACTGCTCAGCCTCACTGTGGGGCAAATTCTATTATGTTAACTACATAATTATATAATCAGTTAATTAGTTATATAACAGGATAATATAGTCAAGTTACGATGCCGCTTTTACTTATAAATAAAATTTGATACATAGGAGTACGGAGTACGGAGTACAGGTCCCATGTCACTAGGTAACCACCTATGGGGTGCAGAGTACAGGTGTTATCCAGGTGTTACTACACTCAAAACCACTGAGCGTGACAATTCACACAAACAAAGCACATTTCATTCTGTATTGATCCATCATGGAACGTTTTTGAACTTCTTGCCTGTTCATTGATAGTCAGAAAGTTACCAATGTGTGGCTGCCCATCAAGCTGATCCCTATAAATATGCAGTTAGTATCACCTTGGGCCGCCAATTTTGACCATGGTGTTACACTTCGTGCTCTGAAGGGTTATGCATACAGAGTACTTCTCACTCACTGCATCTGTCCACTCCTTCTACCCAAATTCGTGCATGACTGTCATACACATTCTCAACCTGTGCGATAAGCATGTGTCTCAATATGGCATACTTCTCTTCTCAAAGTCAAGATGTCCTATACCTCTTGAATTATTTAGAGGCGTTACACCAGATCTACAAATTAGGGCAAGGTGGCATACTATTAGGTTTCAGTCGTGTAGCATGCATTAAGAAGATGATTTATTCTGCTATCTTCACTACAGCAGTATTGATTTTTGTTCATCCTGTTTCAACCACAAGTGTCCAAGAAAAATTGTCATATCATTATTTTCCAGTTTGGCAGCCTGTCATCATTTGATGAACATGAAAATCCGGATTCCTAGTCTGTATATTGAGCAAACAAAATCCGCGTTTGCAGAAGGCAATGCGAGATGGACAAACCATGACCTAGATCCAATCCCTCATCATTTACGCAAATGGGGAGTCTGGAGTTTTATTGCGTACTGGATCTCGGACGCCTTCAACGTGGGGGCCTGGCAATTCTCTGGCAGCGTCATCGCTGTTGGATTGTCGTGGAAAGAATCTTTAGCAATTTCTGCACTTGGCTACTTTATCATATCATTTGTGATTGCTTTGAATGGGGCAACGGGCGTCATACACCATGCTCCCTTTCCCGTTATCGCAAGGGCGAGTTGGGGCTTTTGGGGCTCCTATGTTGCCGTAATTTCAAGGCTTATCCTCGCTTTATTTTGGTTTTCGATCAACAACATGAATGGGGGAAATGCAATTCGGAACATGATTGGCGCAATCTGGCCGACTTTTCTCGATTTGAAAAATGATATTCCCGAGGAACAAGGAATCACCACAAATGGAATGATTAGCTACATTATATTCTTCTTGTTGCAATTCCCTTTCCTTTGCTTTCATCCTAATAAACTTCGATGGTTGTTTGTAGCCAAATCGACAGTGGTTCCAATCGCTTGGGTTGCAATGCTTATTTGGGCTTTTAAATCAACGGGTGGAGGAGAAATATTTAAACACCGTGCTTCCGTTACCGGATCGGAGTATAAGTGGGCCTTTCTCTCTAGCTTGACTTCTGCTATTGGAAGTTACTCAACGTTGAGTGTTAATCAAGTAAGGGATATCCATTTCTTATGCATCGAAGCAGGGCCCCGCGATTAATGAATACGAATGACATACTAACCACAATATCATAGGCCGATTTTTCTCGCTACTCACGAGTCAGCGTCAAGTGGCAGGCGATGTACATCCCATTGCTACCGGCTATCTTCACGTTTGTGTCTTTCATTGGAACAGCTGTTTCGTCCGCCGGCCAGGCAAAATATGGTGGGGATATTCCCTGGGACCCAAATACCTTAATTTCTCTTTGGGAAAATAGAGCATGTCGCTTTTTTGCCGGGTTTTCGCTCGTCCTGGCGTCGATTGGCTTGAACATCTCTGCCAATTCTCTGTCTGCGGCAAATGACCTTACGGCCCTTGCACCCCGGTTTATTAACATCCGCCGTGGTCAATTACTGTGTGGTTTTATATCATGGCTTATTATGCCTTGGAAGATTCTCAAGTCGGCAAAAGTGTTTTTAAACTTTATGTCTGCATATGCGATTTTCTTGGGACCAATCGCTGGTATTATGCTAGCTGACTTTTGGGTGGTCAAATGTCAGAAATACGATTGCATGGCACTGTATCACCCCAGGGGTATTTACAGATACTCTAATGGGGTTAACTGGAGAGCCATTGTAGCTTTCGTAGCGGGTGTGGCGCCCAGCTTGCCAGGCCTAATCAATTCGGTAAACGACGAAATCAACGTCGGAACGGGTGTTTATCCATACAAAGTTGGATGGTTTTTGGGCATTGCAGGGACGAGCACCTTGTATATAGCCCTATCTCGCCTCTTTCCCGCCCCAGAGACCCTCATAGCTGAGGAGGTGCTTCCCGATCAAGTTTACATCCAGCGCTCTGAAAACAGCAACACCGCCGTAAATTTCAGCCGGGAGCAGCTGAAAAGTGAGGTTTCGAGCAACATCGTGCACGAAGCAAAAAATGACGCGACCTAGGACTCCCTCGGGTTGCCTTGCATTGTTCTCTGATGGAATTTTTGAAGACGCGCCATAAATGATCTTTATAATAGTAAACACTTCGTCTAACACTCCTCCACATTCCGTACACCGTACTTTCTCTGTACAGTTCCTGTTTTGGTTCCTGCAAAAAATGCTGTCAAAAATAGCGGTTTGGTTAGGTTACCTAGTTAGTTACCGTTATGTAGTTAGTTAATTAGGCCTGCTTAGTAATAACAGCCGCGACTGGTCCTCTCGTCCAGCGTATGTTTTGCTGTTCCTGATTGGCATCGCGACGACCAGACAAACAACAGCAGGAGAGTCGGGCTAAGTATTAAGCACCATACATAGTTATCGCAGATATTGTACCTTTTTACTAGTACCGCCGTTTATTTACACAACTCACATTGGACTACCACAACTACACTCCTCCAGTCGCCCACCATGCCGCGGGTGGTCAATCCTCCAACCAAGAGTCACCATGGCCATCGTGGGGCCGCTCGACATGAAACCACTCCGCATAAGATTTCGACCATGAAATATGTTAGGTATGGCTTTCTATCGCTCTATGACGCGAGACATGCAGAGGAAAGCGCAAGTAGGAAACAGGGAAGGAGAGAAAACCGCAAAACACGCGGTGTATGCCGCATATATTACACACACACGTCGCTAACTGGCTTCTCTAATACCCAATAGAATTCCACTCAACGACGATGCAGGTGAAAAGGTTGCGCGACTGCAGTCCCGCCAGGCGCGTCACGATATGCAGATGAACCAGATCAAGGCGGCGGTAAAAACGCCCATGCCTCCACGGAGAATGAATCATGATAGGGCCTCTGATAGCCCCCGTACCCCTCGGCGGGCGTCCATGCGAGGAAGAGACAGCGATGTTGATGCCCTTGGGAGAGCCGTGACCCCAATGAAGCGTGTACCCATTCTGGCGAATTTTGAAGAATGGATGAAAATGGCCACAGACAACAAAATTAATGCAACTAACTCGTGGAATTTTGCGCTGATCGACTATTTCCATGACATGTCTTTACTGAAAGAAGGAGATGGAGTGAATTTTCAAAAAGCCAGCTGCACTCTCGATGGGTGTGTTAAGATCTATACTAGTCGAGTGGACAGTGTTGCGACCGAAACAGGAAAGCTACTTAGTGGCCTGGCGGAATCTAATAACAATAACAAAAGAGGACGGGACAGTAGAGAGGGGGGTGGTGAGGACGGCGAGGAGGAAGAAGAGGGCGGGGAGGATGATGTGGGGAGGAAAGCACGGAAGAAGGTCTTAAGCCCATATGAAGATAACATAGCAGTAAACCCTAACTTTTTTCCTAGGTTTCACGTTCCCACGAAGCTACCCTTGCGCCCTCATTCGCTTCTTTGCAATTAAAGAAGTTCGAGCTGGAATTTGCCGTGGATCCCTTATTTAAAAAAGCCTCCGCAGATTTTGACGAAGGGGGGGCTAAGGGTTTGCTTTTAAACCACCTATCAGTCGATGGGCGAGGTAGGATTGTTTTTGATAGTAGTGACGATGTTGACGACGCTACCGCTGAAAGAGAAGACAATGCAGAAGCAGCAGAGGCAGCAGAGGCAGATGGCTCATCATCACAGACTCCAAGACCACAGACTGCTAACTCTGTGGACGAGACCGTTGACATTGATTTATCATCTTTAGCGAGCAAATATTTTCCGGACCTAGATATTCTTGTCGAGCAAGACATCTGCCCATCGCTCAAGAACCTTGATTTTGGAGATGAAAATGGAACGCTAGACGTTCCTTTTCTGCGTGCACCAGAAGATTGGCGTCAAGAAACTCAGCAACCCGACCAGCCGCTAAGGGAAGCCTCGGGAATAATGCTCGATGATGATATCGCTATTGGTTTTGACGATGACGATGCCACCGTCTCCGGATTTGACATCGGTGACCATGCTGGATTTGGTGAAGGCGGTGAAGTCTGGGCGCGAGAAGCCGCACTCGAACCTATGCTCCAGGTGCATCATATAGAAACGGGCGATGGCCATCAAAACAGTATGGCTGATGCGTTTGAATCTACCGAAGTAGATCCATATAAGATTTCATTATCACATCAGTCTGCAAATCATGATCACGAAAATATTCTAAGTTATTTCGATAATGCTCTGCGCAAAGATTGGGCCGGCCCAGAGCATTGGAAAATTCGAAGGATAAAGGATACAACCGCAGCATCAACATCTAATGCTCCCCCACGCCAGAGGAAGGAAAAGGAACCGTTTGAGATAAATTTTTCTTCTCCGCTAAACCCCGCTATTGCAGAAATGATTTATACACAAACCAGTTCGAATTCCGCAATTTCGCTGCCGAAAACGCAATGGAAGACTAAAGGTCGGAATCTCCTGCCTGACGACAAGCATTTCAACTCCCGACAGCTGTTGCGTCTATTTTTGAAGCCAAAAGCACGAATGGGCCTCCACTCTCGCGGTAACAATAAACAACTTGGTAATCGTAACCAGCAAGGATTCCCAGCCATCAATGGTGATATAGATGAAGCATTTTGGGCATCACAGAAGCCAGGTATGGGTGAAGCTGGCGCAGAAACCGTCGCGGCTGGTGCTTACGACGCTAATTTTTTTGCGGATGATGATGGCCTTCCATTCCCTCACGGGCTACCAATGGGGGATGACGACGATGATAACTTGCCCTTTGCAGATGCCCGGGAAGCATTCTCCCCTACCATTGATCCTAATGCACCGCAGGGAAGTGTCAGTGAACCAGGGGCGCTTTCAGGGCTGAATGCTATTTTAAGCAACGTGGCCACTCCTGGTACTGCTCTGGGAGGAGGGTTTGGCTCCCAGCTTGTAACTCAAGGTGGTCGGCGGGTACGACCAGACTACGTTGCTTATGCCCGCGTAGCGAAGAAAGTTGATGTGCGACGGTTGAAGGAGGTGATGTGGAAAGGAATGGGTGATCAGTTGATTGCCTCTTCCTCCTTTAGTTCGGGTTCTCCCTCAGCAGCAGTAACTGCCCCTCCTCCCGCGCCTATATCACTACCAAAGGGCCCAGACGAAGATCCTAACGCACAATCTACGGACCAAGTCGACACTGAGACATCAAAAGATCTAGACAGCAGGCTGCGTTTCACCGATATCATGAAAGGCCTTCAGGGATCCTATCCAGAGCAAGCAATGCGCGATATTAGCACATCTTACTGTTTCATATGCTTACTCCATTTGGCAAATGAAAAGGGATTAGTACTTGAGAATACACAAGGCAATGAAGGAAGTTGGGATAGTAGGCTGGAGGAGATCTTTGTGACCAAAGATGCGGGTGCCGTTATCGAGGGTGATGCATGATGCACTTTTTTATGGGATGAGATATGACTGAAAGCCGCTCAACATTCTTCTCAGCTTTTTTTACTGGGTTGTTTTCTTTCGATTTTTGTATTTGTCGTTTCAAACTCTCTGCTTTGGATTTGACTCTACATTGCTGCCAGAGTTGGGTCGTGGCTACTGAATGTGAGACGTATCTAGATATTTTCAATTTACCCCTCTGCGTTTCCTACTTTATTCGTGTATTCATTTGCTCCTTGCAATTCATAGGAAGGCTTTTTTAGTGTAGCTACACATTACAATGTCATTTGGCGATATCATTTTTCTCTGGAAGAGATTCTTTTGTTAAGATGTTACTAAAGGGTAAAGGGGCTCATAATAATATGATAGTAATGCTCCACAGAGACGTCATTGAGAGTTTCTTCTAGATTTTGTCCCATACAAACTAAAATAACTACATTATACACCATCTCGGCGTCGCTGGTTATTCAACAAAGAAAAAAAATTAAGTACGATAGATAGGTATAAAGCTGAACGCCATCTCAAGAAAATATAACACTTGAGTTTTAAATTACCAGAACAGTATTCCAATCCCAATCTGACTATAAATTTTATGAACGCTGAGAGGTCGTGGGATTGGCATCCGTCGTTATCGCCATTCCGGGTGTGTTATTAGAAAATTCTTGAGTTCTTTGCGATGGCTGCACTGATCCCTGGGACACGAAAGTCGGGCTGCTTAATGGAGTTGAATAGGAGCCTGGGATCGGCACAGATTCGTACTGTTTCTCTCCCGGTGCAGGACCAATGTGGCTGTTGATGATTTGGGCAAGGCCAGGTGATAGGGGTGCTTGGCCATCCGTGGGAGAGTTGTCACGAGTAGGGGCCTGGATGCGAATTGGAGGAGGCTGAAGTTGAAAAGGCTGGTTTGGAGCCGTGTTCGTGGTTGCAAACTGGGGGGTGGGATATTGGCCGTTCTCTGCGGCGGAGTATGGGTCCACCTTGCCAGCTGGACTGAGAGGGTATCCAGGTGTGTTTGGCGCGGACTGGGAGCGAAGGTGGGCGAGGTAAAGGTCGGAACGGGCGTCATCACGAGCGTTCATGGACTTTCTAAGCTTACGTTTCGAGTAGAACCGATAGAAAACGACAGCATAAATAGCGACGGTCAAAGTGTCAACGATGACTTCGATGATAACGCAAACCAACACCCAGTCCTATCAACGTTAGCGGCATTTAATGAGAATTTAGTTGATTCATTAACTGACCTGAAGTCGGCAAACAAGAGCGTAATCAATAATGTCAGAAAATAAATGGCTTCGAAGGTTTTCCTTGCAAGACCAACCCCACAAGTCTTTGCCATTACCGGTAGCTTTGCTATTGTGCAATATAACGGCCGCAACCACCCACATCACGATTGTAAAGGCAAAAAAGCAGGCACCGAAAACGGTGTAGTATATGCCAACCTTCTCTGCGCGACCGTGTCCACCACGACAGTATGCGATAAACACACCTACACAAAGAAAAACTGAGATCGAAGCCAGAACAACAATAACAATCTGAGGCCAAAGGCTGGTGTTGGGAGACCAGGGAGTGAGGTCGTTTCTGGATGCAAGGCGCTTGGTGGCATTGAAAATAACAAAGCTCTGCGCCAGCAATGCAAGAATGATCAAGCTACATGAAAAGTTGACACCACGCAAAAGGAATTTTGCTATGCGAACTCGCGTTTTGACTTTCTGCTCATGATATCAGCAACTTAGTTCTAATCTATATCTTTGGGAGGCAGGACGAGTGCTGCAAACTTACAACATCCTGAGCATTTTCCTTTTCGGCTTTCTTCTCGTGGTGATCCAGGATCTGCTCCTCCTTGAATGTAGGACTCAAGGGGTTGACCAAGCGGCCGGGGGTGCCAGGTGTCTTCATAGCACTTTTTAACGGAGAATTCGGAGGATTTGACTGAAGACCCGCATCTTGAGGAGCTGTAGCATGGTTTGATGGCTGGTTATCAGCTACGTAGCCGAATCCCAAGTCAGAAACTTTAGCTGTCGAACTGGACCCTGCGGGTACAGGTGGATTCGCAAAGGGGGACCGTGACGACGGCTCCATTGGAGAATCTACAGACGTTGCTTCGGTAAACCTTGCCGTGCGAGGGCAATCTATTGTGGGAGGATTTGCGTTTCCAGAATGTGTGCCGTGAATGTTGATGGTTTTTACGGGGCCAAATCCAACAGACTTTCGCTTGGGTTGCACGATATCGATGGGTGATACTGGTTCAAAATGTTCCTCGGCAAGGTAGCCGTTGTGCTGAGAATTGGACATAGCACGGTATATATCCTGGAGAGTATGCGCTGATTATTCGATACAACACTTGCTCGGTGGGACAGATTAGTTGTACGTTTGCTTCCTAAGAGAACCGGCTCCTAGGATAGAAGGTAGGTGATTAAGTTGATGAGCTTCAACAAGGAGTTAGATGAAGTGTACTCCGTAATCAAAATATGTATTAAGATGTTGCGGTGACCTACGACCGTGTGCCTCAAAGCTCCGGAGCTTTTTCAGAGAGATTTTTCTGTTATCCGCTCCTTCTGGAAAATGTTTGATGGGCCAGGTAAAACGAATGGTAATCTACGCTGTAGATTACCGTGCTTGACAAGAAGACTCAAGAACAGATAGAGGCACAGACAACACAGTAGATAAAGGCGAGGCCGGCTCAGATGGGGCAAGAAAAGAAAAGGAGTGAGAACGCCAGGGTCCCAAAAATTCGTTCAAAGACGTCCTGCAGGGAGGAGAGGGGGAGGGAAAGAAGAACGGCTCGTAAAAGTGCGAGCACCCGGCGATATACCAGCCGTATCACCCAGCAAGGCGGGCGGCAACAGGCTGGCGAATGGAGGTACGAGGGGCCGACTTCCGGGCCATTGACCAGGACCATCCGGGACTATCACCAAAGCGCATGACTGCATGGTATATTTAGATGCTGGCCTCGCCTTGGCCAGGGGAAACAATATGAACGACAGTCGCATTCGCCGAGCAGAAAAGCAGGACGGGCGGGGGGAGCCCGGCCTGTGCCGTGGAGGATTGCGCCGTCTCGCACGGACATCATTCCGGGCGGTTAACAGAAAAGCTGCATCTGGCGAATCACACCAGAGAGCAGCAGGCCTGGATCATCGCGAGGCTATTCTCATTGGCGGGAGCATGGGCCAGGGATGGTGCTGGGCAGCCGGCCAGTGCGTGTTGATCACACGCTAGAACAGTGTTTCACCCAATCAGCACATCATTGCCGTGATTCTCGCTGCCAACACTGGCAAGAGGCCGTTTTTGGCCGGTGATTGGAGGACGAGATGCGAGGCGGGTCAGTCGAAGGCTGGCGGGCGCGAAACGGCGAGATATGACGGGTGGGCGGTGGAGGGGACGAGGAAATCCGCTCATTCTTGGGCGGTGAATCCCCGGCGGGAGTGTCTGCGGTGCAACCCTTCGAGCTGTCGATCAGCCAGGCCCGCAGGCGAGAATGAAGTGGTTTCGCACGAAGTCTCTTGTTGTGGTGGTTTCTGCACGGGCGAGGGGTTGGTTAGTTACTTAACTAATCCGGGTACGGAGGAGGCAGCCCATACTTATAACTATTCACTGCAGAAGCATCTGCCCCAAATGCACTGCAGCCACAACCAGGATCACATGCAGGAGCAGCAGCGGGGATGTGCTGCCAATTTTCACGTTGGGTTGAACAGCCCAGCAATATGGAGTGCGGAGTAATGATAGAAAATTCTCTCTGGCAAGACATGCCAACGACCACCCGTGCAAGCTGGGCCTATCTCACGGCTGGAATGGCTGTAAAAGCCATGAAGGCTAGTTGGTAGAGAATTCCTCTATTCATGTCGTCCCTCAGACTGGCTTGCAACAGCACTGCTCATAATGCTGTTTGGAGATAAGAGAGCTACTCTTGTTAAACATGGCTTCCACATAGATGCCCAGAAACACATGCTCTGAGATGGAGGATACCTCTGTTTCTGCTTTCGTCTTTTTTTTCAAACTGCATAGCTTCATCTTTACTGCTATGTGCTTTTCGTTCCCTGATACTCTGATAACGGGAGCACAGCCTGATATTGTGTCCTTCATTATTGGTCGTGTCCTAACAGAGCATTATTCCTGGTTGCTCAGTCTTATTGACAAAGAATACATGCCATAGTCTAGTCGATGGAATAAGGGGACCTGGAGAATTTACAGAGAAATAATGAGAGGGACTTTTAATGGTGCTCTGCATTGGACCTTGTATGTGTGTATATACTTACATACATACTGAATACATACCATCTGTCCCTGGCGCAAGACAATGTTAATTCATAGCCTGTAAATGGGAGACTAAGGCCAAGTCAAAGCTGTTCTTGAAATATAAATTCAACAATAGGGGGTGTGTCTGGGGATAGCCGAAGTGAAGTGAATGAACGCACAACCGCGCTAGCAATATCAACTCCAACTGCCTACAGTCACAATGCAAAGACAACCCCCCCCTCTCTCCTTCTCTCACTTTTCCACACTTGAATAAGAGCTCATGACTCCCAAGTGAATTGGCGTGCAACCACATCCGGCTAACTTCTTTTTGTGAGCTTGACAAACCCCCTGAATATTAGTCCAGTCAGAAGGAATCAAAGAATGTTCCCCATAAATAGGCAAGACAACACACTGGGGCACAGGGGGATAATTGAACTATGCTGACTACTCTAAAGGGCAAATCTTTCCTACGGTCGGGGCCAGAACCACTTTCAGAGTCATGGCCAGGATACAACCCCGACTTCCATATGCCGGGATTTTCAGTCCACAAGAGGCTGTTCCAGAACGCATTGTTGTTTCTTGCATGAAAAAAGGGATACAATACCGCCTCCTAGAAACAGTATCAATAACAAAAAGAAAGATCTCAGTTTTCACAAATGGCTTTCTCTTATACCGCGGACGAACCAGGCCTCCTCTATGAGAGGTGTTGATACAGCACAATTTGCTCTTCTCGGTTGGGAGCTAATCCAAGAAAACAATGCAGGAATTAGCCAGCAACTTGTTACCAAGCTAGCGACAGATGAGGGGTTAGCAATGGTTAGAGCAATCACAAACATGACAAGCGATATCAAAGAACTAGAGGTGGTTGACGTCTTCCATTCAACATTGTCTCCTTTTTTTAAGATGATTTCTCACCCTTATGTGCTGTCATCTGCCATTCTAGAGGCCCCGTTGGATATTGTCTACACATTTTTGTTTGGGGCCAGCGGCCATCGGGCCATTGACCTGTTCAACGCAACCCAGAATGCTCTCAAAATGTTGTTTGAGGATGGAGCCACTAGCAATGAAAACATAGAAAGTGCATTAACTGCAAGTCTGCGGGTGTTACAGAAAATTGTTGACCTGAACCAAAGAGCTCAGGTGATTGAAAAATTCAGAAACATTGCGATGGATATTGCAAGCATTATCCCAACAAAATGGCCTCTTCACGATGCAAGAAGAGCCTTGTCTCGTATTCAGCAGCGTCTCAATATCGATATCCCAGCAATGTCCTTGGAAGTCCAAGATGATTTGCAACATGGAGTATTCAATATGAATCTTGACCTACCAGGGAAAATGTCTAGAGACGGCCAACGTCATGATAATGATCACGACAACATAGCAAAGATCAAGGTACTCCCAACAACCGGGGAAATAAACTCCCAAAGACCGGAGTATCTGCCACCCAGTTACCTCCAAGGCGGCCATCTTCAAGGAATGGCAGGATTGATCGACAGGCAATTTAGACTGTTTCGAGAAGATGCAATTGCACCTATTCGGGATATTGTCCGAATAGAGCAAGATAAATTGGGAAACCCCTGCGGCACGGAGCATTTGGGCCGGCGGGCGAGACACAGTATTCGATATGTGACTTACGAAAATGCTCGAGTACTTGGGGTAAAATCTGATTTGAAAAAGGGACTGTTGGTAATAATTGAGATGGACCAGCCACGAGCCGTTGCTAATCTACTTGAAAAACAGCGAAGGATGTGGTGGGAAAACTCAAAATTGCTCTGCTCAGACGCTTTAGTTTGTCTTGTCTCGTCAGAGAAGCGGGCGATTTTCTTTCAAGTGTTTACGCCCTTTGTCAGGATACTTGACGCAGACAAGGAGGAAACGGCACACGACACGAGAGATGGACGAGATGGAGAATTCAAGTATCATCGAGCAGCAGGCCTGTTCAAAGATAAGAATAGAGCTACGGTGACGCTTGCGTTGGTAGAACCAGCTGAAGAGGACGATGTACTGTGGATCATAGCGCATCTGGGGATGCATAACGCGAACTTCTCGCTTATCGAATTTCCAAGCCTTGTATTACCTGCATTCGAACCGACATTGAAGGCATTGCAAGTTATGAGTCGATCGCCAGAATCAATTCCATTTGCAGACCTTTTGACATGGAAACCAAATGATGGGCCGATACTGCTTTCTCCACCACAATATGCACGGGGAAAGGACTTTGTGTTTAATCTGGAAGCTGTAGCAGGAGGGAAGCAGCTGGTTTATAAGCCAGGAAAAGGGTTCGACCACAAAGAAATGCAAAAGACAACAACCCTGGACGAAGCACAACAGATTTCGTTAATTGCCGCGCTGAGTCGGAGCTTCGTCTTGATACAGGGGCCACCTGGGACAGGGAAAAGCTACACAGGTGTGTCGATAATTAAGACCCTGTTGACGAATAGGGAGAAGGCGAATCTTGGACCAATCATTTGCGTTTGTTATACAAACCATGCTCTCGACCAATTATTGGAACATCTAGTCAAAGGTGATGTGGAGCAGGTGGTACGCATTGGCACGAGGTCAAAATCGAGGATCGTTCAAAATCTGACGCTGCAAAATTTGGCAAGAAGAATGCCACAGACAAGAACGGAGAAATTCACGAAGGGAAAATATTATGGTTACCTAGAGTCGGAACAGCAACGGATTGTGAAGTTTTTGAAGCGTTTGGAATATCCACGGAGTTGGCAAAACATCCAGGAATACCTGAGAACATACTCGTGCCGCTATGCAGAACTGTTTGAGTCTGTGATAGATGAAGATGGCTTCGAAAAAGAGAAAATGAGACCCAATAAGGCGGTCAAACGCTGGATCAAGGGAAAAGGACCGGATCAGTTGATGAACCGCCCGTTAAATGAATTGACCGACATTCCTTTACATGAAATGTCAAGACGGGAGAGAAAGCGGTTGCACGAATTCTGGGTTGAAGAGAATTCGAAGATTCTTTCGAATAGCTTGCTACATTCTCTCGACGAGAGACGCAAAATCAAGGAGAAAATCGACAAATGTCACCAAGAAGTGAACATTAGGTGTTTAGAGGAATCACACGTAATCGGAGTGACGACGACGGGGCTAGCAAAAAATTTCGACCTGCTTCGTCGAGTGACAGCAAAGGTGTTGGTATGTGAAGAGGCTGGCGAAGTACTCGAGGCACAGACCATCACGTCTCTCCTTCCGTCAATCGAACATGTGATTTTGATAGGAGACCACGAGCAGCTTCGGCCCCAGATAAACACCTACGAATTACAGCATAACAGCCCGACAGGAAGGCAGTTTTCTTTCGATGTGTCGTTATTCGAAAGATTGGTTAGCCCGAAGATTGGGAATGCGACACTTCCGTTTAGCACATTGAGGATGCAGAGACGTATGCACCCGTTAATTTCAGAACTCATCAGGAGTACCCTTTATCCTCAACTAGAGGATTCCCCATCCGTACACCAGTATCCAGAAGTATGTGGGATGCGGGATCGATTGTTTTGGCTGCACCATATGCAGAAAGAAAGTGGCACCGATCCGACACAAGAAAGTTCATTTTCAAAAACGAACTTGTTCGAAGTTGCGATGGTCAATGGGCTTGTCTCTCATCTAGTGAAGCAAGGAGTATATGCCCGTGAAGACATCGCCGTGATTACTCCATACTTGGGACAGCTGCAGAAACTAAAGGAAAGATTAGCAAAATCATTCGAAATCATTATGGCAGAACAAGATCTCAACGATCTTGAGGCAGAGGGGATATCATTAGATATGGCTCCAGATGAAAAAGTTATGCGAAAAGCGGCACTTGTCAATGCGGTAAGACTAGCAACTGTCGACAACTTCCAGGGTGAGGAAGCCAAGATCATAGTGATCTCACTGGTGCGAAGCAATGCTGAGAGGCAATGCGGCTTCCTTCGGACGTCGAATAGAATAAACGTCCTGCTAAGCCGGGCGCAGCATGGCATGTATATTATTGGCAATGCTGATACAGCAAGTTCAGTTCCAATGTGGGCACATGTCCTCTCAATTCTAGGCATGGAAAATAGAATTGACAGCAAGCTATCACTTTGCTGTCCCCGCCATCCAGACACCCCTATTCAGGTATCAACACCAGATGATTTTGTGACACTGTCGCCAGAAGGAGGATGCAACATAAAGTGCCAATCAAGGTTAAAATGCGGTCACAAATGCATTAACAAATGCCACTCAGAGTCATTGCATGACGCAGTTCGATGCCTGGAGCGTTGCGTTCGACAAAAAGCTGGTTGTGATCATCCATGTCTGCGCGCATGTGGCGATCCATGCGAAAAAGAATGCCAAGTTAGAGTTTCTGGAATCACACTGCAATGCGGACATAAACCCAATAGTATGGCATGTTTCCAGGTCCAGGACCCAAAAAGATTTTGCTGTATGTTGAAAATAGAAACCAAAGTGCCAGGTTGTGGTCATAAGGTGAGGGAACTGTGTGGAAATTTACCCCTATCTGAGGAATACAAATGTTTTGCGGTTTGCGGGACGCCTCTTCCTTGTGGCCACACTTGTACAAAACCATGTAACACTTGCAACCCCATGAGTGGTGATGATGGAAAACGGCATGGAGAGTGCAAGGTCAAATGTGGCAGAATTTATCGAACATGTGGCCATACCTGCAAAACGCCATGTCATGGAGAATATCCATGCCCACTGTGTGAGCAGCCATGTGAAATACACTGTGCACATTCCAAGTGTGCAAAAAAGTGCCATGAGCCTTGTGCACCATGCGCTGAAGAGTGTATCTGGAGTTGTCCGCACCAAGGAAAGTGTGAACTGCCATGCTCTGTTCCCTGTGACATTTTACCTTGCTCCAAAAGGTGCTCAAAGAGGCTGAAATGTGGTCACCAATGCCCTTCAATTTGCGGGGAAGCATGCCCGGACAGTCAATACTGTCAAATATGTGCCAGCCAAAAAATGAAGGAAACGATAGTTGACTACATCATGGGGACGACATATATGAATATCAATCTTGATGAGGATCCTTGTATCGTCCCCTTGTGCGGGCATATCATTACCATGGAAAGTTTAGACGCGCATCAAGGAATGGCGGAATATTATGATATGTCCGAAGGGGCTGGTAGTGGAAAGGTGATAATGGGCCTCAAATCTTCAGAACCATTATCTGGGAGCGAGAGAAAACGCTGCCCTGTGTGTCGGGGTCACTTGAACGACATTAAGAGATATAATCGAATCCTGAAAAGGCGATGGATAGACGAGGTCACCAAAAAGTTCATTGGATGGGCTCATAAAGGATTCCTCCCGCTGGCAGGGAGAATGAGGTTGATCGAAACCGTACTCCAAAAAAACAGGAAGAAAGGAGAACCAGTTGAGCCGCCAGCATCGTTGACATTAGAACTAAAGAGTACGGCTGATAAGCAAATAGCCAAAATCGCCAAACTTGTCCGGCATGATGAGCGATATCGTGAAATACTCAAACTTCGACGGGATATTTGGCAATTTCTTGGTGCAGTGCATGAAAGCGAACAGCCATTTCACCGAATACGTATTCTTGTGGAAGACGTGAGAAGGCAGCGAGGAGTAGCCACTGAACTGAAGGGTGGACCAATGCTTTTGCAAGTGAGACACCGTCTGCTAACCACGGCTCTGCTGCTTCGGTGTGATTATGGAATCATTTGCCAATTCTTGAATGTTTCTGCGGATGAAGCGACAACATGGAAAATAACCGTTGGTTTTGAGGCTAACAGAAAATGCTGCGAGCAGCTCGTTTCAGAGTCTGAAATCGGCGTTCAGCCAGCAATTGCAGTCGAAGGACATATTTTTTGGGCTCGATTCGCGGCTCTTGAACGTGGTAGAAATGAGGATTTTAATTTACTATCACAAGCAAGACGACATCTTCAGCGGGCACGCGTTATCTGTGAAGAATTCCAGGCTCAAACCGCGGGACAGGTAGCTGAGATCGAGGAGGTGGATACTATGCTGCGCGAGTCAACGTTTTATCTGCCGGTCACGAATAAGGAGCGAGCAGAGGTGTACAATGCAATGGCACTAGAGCTTCGCGGAACGGGGCACTGGTATTACTGTGAGAATAGACACCCATTTACGATCGGGGAATGCGGGATGCCAATGGAAGAAGCGCGTTGTCCACAGTGTGGAGCTGTTGTTGGCGGTCGCGAGCACCAGGTTGCTTCAGGAGTGACGACGGCTAGAGACTTCGATGATCATTTCCGAAACCTATCTCTTGAGGAGCAGTAGAGCCGAAAGCCAGCTCAGGTTTTCCTGGGTCCTTCTTCAGGAAGCATTCGGAGATGGGTTGGTGGTTGGGATACATAGTTATGTAGTTACGGAGTAACTACATACTAGTTAGCTATGCAAAAACGAAATAAAAGAAAATAAAAGAAAGTACTAGTTATGGAACTCCTTCACAAGACAATCACAGATGGTGACCAGCATAACAAGAAGAAAGAGAAAAAGATCATGAAGCACGGTGTAATTAAAACATTTATTATGTAGACATTGAACCCAACAAAACTTAACCGCTTTGGGGCAGCTTTGCCGCAGACCTCATACCAACCTAACTTACTAACTACATAATCAACTCTCGGTCGTGAAAACCCAACACCAGCCAGAGTCCTCGGGCATGCCACTCCTCCCACCTCCAGCGCTCAGCAGCCGGCTAGTCCAGGTGCCTCGCATCTCCGGCCGTGCGGTCAATTGGTCCATCCGAGCGCCACCCCCAACAGCGTCTTTCCGATTCTATTCCACCCCTGCCCCTCATTCCAAGCCCAACGCTCGACACCAGCAGAAATCCGAGTTCAAGGTCTTCCCTATTGTCTTTTTGGTGCTACTGGGCTCGGGATCGTACGCATTGCTGGTGAAATCTCGCAGTCCCAAAGATGTCGAGTCAGGGTGATCCAGCTGCGGCTACCAGTGTCCCGCCTGAACTGCCCCTGCCAACAACTTCCACCAACACTACCCCTCGATTTTCCCAAGAGGACGTTTCGGTGATTTTTGTGCTGGGCGGCCCTGGCAGTGGGAAGGGTACACAATCGGCAAACTTGGTCCGCGATTACGGTTTCTCTCACTTATCCGCGGGCGATCTCCTACGTGCCGAACAAGACCGTGAAGCTAGTCAATATGGCGAATTGATACGCCACAACATCCGCGAAGGCATCATTGTACCCATGGAAATTACTGTCGCCTTACTTTCTAATGCAATGTCCGAAATCCTCGAGCAAAAGAAAGCCCAGAATAAGCTTACTCCCGGCGTACCGTCCCGCTTTCTAATCGACGGATTTCCGCGAAAAATGGACCAAGCAGTCTTTTTTGAAGATACTGTCGTTCCTTCGATGGCTACTTTGTTCCTTTCCTGTCCCGAAGATATTATGCTCGATCGTCTCTTAAAGCGGGGAGAAACTAGTGGCCGTTCAGATGACAACATTGAGTCGATCCGCAAGCGGTTTCGGGTCTTTGTGGAGCAAAGCATGCCTGTCGTTGATAATTTTGGCAAAGAGGGCAAAGTCATGAATGTGTCTTCAGTTGGCAACGTAGACGAGGTGTATGCGCGGGTCAGAGAGGAGGTTGAAAAGCGCGGGATCATGCAGGTTCAGGATAATTAGATGCTGAGATTTTCGGTGAATATTCTTATTTGGAGCTAATTTTGATATCCTTTGGTAACTAGATCTTGCTGCCTGTCCCATCTTGATCTGAACTTGGTTGGTAGAAGATAGAGGTTTGGTCAATAGACGTAAATGGCAGTGCCTTCTACTTATAAGACCTCTGATAGCCATCTAGGTCTCTACGGTCAAAATCATACCATTAAAAAGATATGATATGCGAAGTAGTCAAGGGTCATCAGAGTCAGATCCATGGTGTGAAAGACGCTACAACATCTAATCAATGGCTCCCCATATTCTCCTCATCGCCAGATATTAGACCACAGTGGAAAAAATAAGATCATGTATGTTGCTCAAATTGATCATCTTTATTTCTTTAAACCCATAAAGTATGCATCAGAAGCAACACAAGAAAAATGTCTCTCTACCTCAGCATGCGGAAAGGTTGAGGAAAAAGGTGTCGACATGAGGAATTAAGAGCTTTTGAAACTTGTCTACCTCTCATCTCCTTGCCGTTGTGAAGGTTGTGCTTCCATCTCAGCTAGTCCCGCATTCGCTGTAGTAACCAACACCCCCCGAACAAATTTAAAGGTGGAGGGCCTCATGCCGACTACATCATAAGAATCGGGAAAAGAGCTGACTTCGAACGACGGCAAAACAAGGGGTATAGGCGCGGATAGTGGGAGGTGGATATTTATCGGTACTATTGCATGGGGTTAATATCGATATACTATTTTCCACCGCGCATAGCGAGAAATGCCAGTTCAAGTCGACGGATATATATATACCTTGATGAAACCGATATCTTGCGACTTCTCTCTGAAGCACTGTGGGTTCAATCAAATCAGCGACCATTTTCACACATCACACCAAATAATGGTAGGCTTTTCTGGGTTCCAAAAAAAGGGAAAAAGTTCCATACCTGACGGCAGACGAGCAGACCGTATTTGCGGATCAAACCAGCCTTGTGGGCGCAAACGCGGCTATAAAGAAAAAAATCCAAGTTGATTAGCCTCTTATTCCCATTTCTTCGCGATAGCCATTATATGCGATCTCTTCTCCATCCACAAATTTTGAAAAAGCGACAAAGCGCTTTCTATAATTCCAATATTCCCAGCAAATCTTTGGTCTTCTCGCCAAAACGGAACCCCACAAAGGAATGTAGAATGCATACCACTGACGGCTACCCTTGCCATAGCTTCTCGGCCGGCTGTAAAACACAGACTCGTGAGTCATCTTGAATGATTTGCGAATGGATCTTCGTGGGGGTGAAGATGGTCGAGCGGGTAGTCGTTTGTCGGTTGGCTGGCGGGAACAGAAATCGTGAATTCGCTCGAGCTTCTTGTCGACTTCTCATGGCGGAGATCTTGTGTGGTGCTGATTATGTCAGCGATGGCTGTCGTTAGCGAGAGCCTTACCGTATAGAGACTAGTTGAAAGTTGAGTTGCGCTAGGCCAATAGAAGAAGTGGTAGGGTTGTGACCTAGATCTGATAAGATTGTGATTCAGTCAATACCAAAAAGAACAGTGGGCGAAGGTTGACTGTATGCCATGGCCGTAGCAATTATTCGTAGTCATATCTATCTCGTCGCATCCAATACGAAGAAAATTAAAAAAAAAAAACATGCGAAGAAGTGATACGTGGACAAGAAAGCAGAACGACACAGGTCAAAAGCACTAGAACGCCAATGATACTGCCATCCCATTTTGTTTTGTTTAATCCGCGCTGACCAGGTCAACCTCTCTGGGTCCCTGATGTCCACCGCCACCTCTCCGTCTGTCTCCCTGGCCCCCTCTAGCACCATCTCCTCGACCGCCCTCAGCCGGAGCATTGGCTGCCGCAATGCCTTCCCGGATGAATTTCTCTTTTTCCGCACGTACGACACCAAGGACATTTTCCAAGCTTCGTCGCCAAACCATCAATCGGCCATGGACCTCTGCCCATTGCCTTTCACCGAAGACGCGATAAGTAGCTCTGTGAACGAGGAACTCTCCCTTCAGCTGGCTCATCTTGCCCTCTACAAGGCCAGCGCGGATCGTATCGATAACCCATTTCTCAACATCTTCGCGCGGAATTCTAAGAGCGGTCGCAATAGAGTCATATGGCAAAGAACGAGTGGAACTCGATGCGGCCAAGCTTGCCAGGGTCAGAACACGCATTTTGTTCTGTAGGCCCTCAGCAGATTCGGCAAGGTTATGAATGGACGAAAGCGGCGTAGACTTAATCAACTCTTCATACGCATCCAGCGTATCCGAAGAGAACACTTCCAATAGTTCGAACAATGCGGGTTCTGTCGATCGCAGACTCTGCACGGCGTCGCTGGATGTCAATGGTGTAAAATCAAATACGAACGGATACGTTAGAGCTGCAATCAGCGCGCGCACAGCCAGCTCCTTTGCTTCGCTGGAGGCCGCCTCCGACGGTGGAACAGAACGTAGTGCCAGTACTAAATGGTTATACGACATCTCATCATCTCCAGCGTTCTTGGCTGCGTCTGACACTGCAAGGTGCAGCTTCTCCAAATCTTCCTCGTCAAGATTCCATGCAGAGATCCAGCCAGAAAGCTGGGTCTGAAGCTGGGTTTTTAGGGCTTCAAAGGCCAAGGAGGACGAGGAGTTACGGAGAACGCCCATGATGCCGAGGAAGACATGGTATCTGCCACCGTCGGTAGTTGAGAGGGTGTTAAATACGGTGCTGAGAATAGAGAGGGCAATGGAGGGACCATTTTGGGGGGCGGAGGGGAATGGAGAAGAGAGAAAGTTGCAGACTCGGGGAAGGAACATTCGAGGGTTGGAGGACTGGCGGATAAGGTGAATAACGAGATTGTAGGCGGCAGTGATTTCTATATTTGAAGAGCCAATAAGTGAGCCATATAAATTCGATATAGGACGATATGATTCGGTGTATATCAATTTGCAATATGAGAAAAGGGGATCACACCTTTCTCAGGCGCACTGTTCAACGCCGAACAAGTCGGCACCAACTTCTTCAACACTTCATCTCTCTCCTTCAGAGTCTGTTGCTGCTGCGCTTGATCAGGTTCCTCCTCTGACTGCTCCTGCTCCCGTAGTTTCTCGAGTGCGGGGCTGATTTCAGCGCCCACAGATCCGTCAGTCTGGGTTTTGCGGATGTTATCGACGTACTGAGCCAACTCCTCGGCAAGTTCGGAGAAGCTGCCCTCAACAAGAAGGGTGTTCGTAGGTGCCGCCATGGTCTCTCCCGTGATGCAAGTAGGAAGAGAGAGAGAAAGGGGGGGCGACGGGAAGAAAGTCGGATAGGCTGTGATGAGGTTGTCGTTCTCATGAATTTTCTTGTGTGGATGCGAAGTCTTGGCAAAGCCAGTCCGGCCACCAAAACCAAAGAACCAGAGAATCTACAGAGTACAATGTACGACAGTACACTTTGTCGCAACAAGCTACAGGTGAAGTTTAGGGCTTCAGGAGCACCGAGTAGTAGAGGTACAAAGACCTGGAAATCATATTATCTTGCATAAAGGGCATCAGGAAATACATGGATGCTGGATAAGCGATACATCATGCAATGCAACGCTCAAACAGCAATGGAATGCGAAGTCGTAAAACATACTTAATGGGGAATTGGATGAAACGCAACAGCGAATTTAGCTAACTAAGTGTAGAGGCTCAGTGCGGCGTGCGAAACAGAGGATTACAGTCTGGCACAGAAGATGAGCGATGCCATCAGAAGAAGACAGCAGAGAGACCCGTAAGAACGGTCGCCAATAGCCCGAGGGAATAGTCTTGAGCAGGTGCAGCACCAGCAGACGGGCTCGCTGTAGCACTGCGGCTGGAGGTTGCAGCGGTGTCAGTTCTGGAAGGAGTGGCGGAAGAAGTGGTTGAGGAACTCGAGTCGGAAGAGCTGGCTTTGCGGGTGCCGCATGACTTCTGGCCTTCCTTGCACTTCGTCTGGCCGTCAAGGTCGTTGGGATGGTTCTGGATACACTGGGCGTAATTGGCTTGGCAGACGAAGTATGGGAGAGTGTTCATGTAGTCCGAGACATTGGGAACAGTGCCATCGCCGCAAACGCAGTCAAAGGTCAAGAGGTTCTGTACAGGAGAACAGCGCGACATGATCAGCCTTTGGCACAAGCAAGGATTTTGGCATGGAACTCACCGCATCGCACCTGTTGCTTCTGGCAAAACCGCCATTGCAGAGCTGTGGGCAGGTATTCAACTGGCCATTGCACCAACCAGCTTCAAGAACATCAGTGATAAAGGCTCAAGAGGGAGGGGTTTGGTTGTGCGACTCACCCTTTTCACTGGTGCTGATGGCATTAGCATTGAAGCCGGCAGGAAGGGTGAAATTCTGCTGAGCCGACACGCCAACAGCCAAGAGCGAGGATGCAACAAACAGGGTTGACGACAACATTTCTGCTGGAGCTTGGTCGACAGTGACAGATTGGCGACTAGAGAGTTGAAACAGGGCACAAGTCAGCGAGACAAACGAAGATAAATGAGAATGCTGCGGGATGGGCTAACGCGCGCGCTTGGACTCGCGGGCAGAAGAGAAGCGAACCGAAAGAGGAAGGAAGAAGCGCCAGAAGTGGAGCGGTGATGTGGGAGTAGAGACTGACCGGGCTGAGCTGAAGGAAGGCGCGAGGTGGTTGTTGTGGGGGGTGTTGCGCGAGGAACAGAAGGTGCCGGGGGACGGAGGCGAGGACGTGCCTGCCTTAATAAGAAAAATCGTTGCACAGGAAACCGCAATGGACCGAAGGCGGCAAGGGCTGGGTCGTGCTTGCCGAAAGCTAGTGGCAGGTACGCGCTAGCCCCGTCCTGGCCTAGCGTGAGGCCGCCCGCCACTCACATGCGCCGCCGCCCAGCCACAACCTGGAGGCCGGCCGAGGATCAGCCGGTTCTGATTGGCCGGCCACTTGCTGGGCTGGTCGCTGGCGAAGACCCGGACGTGAACTCGCGGAGAAGGCAGCGGCCGTGTGCAGAAAGCGCTTGCAGACGCTCCATCTACGCAGCACACCAGGCGGTTCTGATGGTTCTGGACCAATCTGTATGAATGAATAATGTACATACCTACGGGCTACTACACCGTGCTTTCGCTCTGCGCGCACAAGCACTCCGCGTAAAAGCGCAAGGAATGCCCAGCATCCCATGCTCAGCGCGCCGTAGCATCCACAGCTCTTCCTTCATTTTCAGACACTCCCAGCGGTTTCACACTCCTGCCACTGGCCGACTACGTCGTCGGGATTCCTCAGCCCCATGCGGCCATGAACCCCTTCTCCCCACGATTCGTAGTGTGGGTAAACAATCGTACGCAGCGCGAGACGGGTGTGCGTTGATCCACCGACCGTGCAGCCACAACCCAACAAGCTGACCTGGCCGGAAGTCTAACTTATATGATACACTCCAGGGGCCCAAAGCATCGTCTTGAGACAATCCGCGTTACATAAGCCAGGGGAATCTTCCACGGCGCTTCCACAATACGCCAGAGTAATTTTCGCCCCGCAGCCATCGATCGCACATTACCATCTCAATCGCCGTCAAGCTCCTCAGGCTGAGACTCCTTGTAGTCCGGCCATTCCTGCGTCCATTCGTCCGTCACGTCCACTCCGTTAACCTGGATGGTCACCAGTCCGCCTTGGGTCGTGTCCAGTAACAGGACCGGCGTCTGGCTCAGTGCCCACATATGGAGTGGCTGGTAGTCATAAAACTTCCTCTTTAGGTGGAAACCCAGCTCCCGCCTTATCATCGCCAGTTTGAAATCGCGGTGCCAGTCAGGACGAGCCTCGTATGCTGGGCTGAGCAACCAGCCCATCGTCTTTGCCTGCGCAAAACAGGAGACATTCCTGCCATAGACGTCGCCGACTCCCTCCAGCGCTTTATGGAGACGGGAAGTGAGTGGATTTTGGGGGATAATTGCCAAGATGACTCCTTTCCGCCCGAGAATCATGAGCACAGTGCTCCGCTGCAGGTAATCCACGCCGAGCAACGGTGTCTCGCAAAACGAAAGAAAGCTGACCACGTAGTCGACTGACACTGACGCCATCGGGTGGCGATGCTGATAGAGTTGTCTCTCGCTACTCTCGACACTACTGGCTGGGGTTTGCGGGATAGGCTGGGCGCTAGGCTGTGGTTGATTTAGCACCTCGGAGCCGCCCTGGGTAGATTGATCTGAAGTAGCTTCCCCAGCCACTTCAGAGACTGGTGTATAGACATTCCGACGCTGTTGAGTACATATGTCCCAGTATGACATATCCATCGAGCCGGACATTCCGGTTATTAGGTAGTGAAGTAGCGCTACATGCGCTTCTCAAGTCTAGGGAATAAAGAAGGAAAGAGGCAAAAGTCGCCAATGCCAGTACGTCGTCTCGCCGACATGTTTGATATTCCACGTTCTCGCACGGGATCTACAGGCATCGAAGGAGTTGCGTCCATCTTTGTGAGCTCTTTCCGTCGAATCGAGCTACGCGCAAGGCAGCGGCTGCGGAATAAACAGAAAGCCATCTTAAGAGGTACCTACCACACGAGCGATTACATATTGAGGTCCTATAGAGACTCGAACCCGGCAGCCCCTATACCGCCTGCTGGGATTCCGGACTAGGATTTCGGCCATGTCAGTTCCACACCCTTTCAGCGGTTTAATGTTGCTATGATAATCGCTAACATCGTTATCCTGGCGCTTCATCACTGCCTTCGTGATCGCACTCAACCTTTAAAGACACAACCATTTCCAGGCTCGAATCTTGAAGAAATGGAGGCTGAGCGGGATCGGTTGAACGGGGGCTGGCTATCTTAGGTAAGCCGCTCCGGGACGGGGATTATATTTCAGCCGAAGGTCTGGCCTTATCTGATCTGATGAGTCAGCCACTAGCGTCAGCCAGTTATGCCGAGGTTATCCCGAGCCCGCATGCTCTTCGTTTCGCCGAAGTTGTCGATTTTCCTCTGTTGTGTGACGCTGACCTATCTTGCCCCTCGATCAAACAGTTCATATTGATTCTATCATACGGAGCGCCTTCATCCGCGAATAATGGCACAAAATTCCTCATCCCCTGTTCCCAAAAGTCAAAGTGCTTCATATACAATTCCTCCCGAAACTCTCTCCGCCTTCCGAGCAAACCCATGGACCGCTTCATTCATCTCTAAAGGAGACTATTTCCCCATCGAGACATCTGCACGTGTTAAGAAGCCATTGGGCGAGGACGCCTTCATTGCCGAAACTATTGCCACACCTACCACGATCCCACACTGCCTGACCCTCCAGCACCGCAACCCCATTGCGCCAGCTTCAGAGCCGCCCTCTCTGCCCGCACCGCCAGCAAAATGGCCGAAAATAACGACACCGCCGAATATTGTAACTCTTTTTGAGTTTGGCAACCCGGGAATCAGTGGGCATCCCAATACCGCCCACGGTGGAGTCATCTCGACACTAATTGATGAGATGATGTCTGTTGCGATTGCCATGCATATTCCTGGGTACACATTTAATGAAGCCACAGAAAGGGGGCGGATATATACACTACAACTGGACGTACGGTTTAGAAACCCGGTATATGTTCCCGGCCCGGCAGTGTTGAAGACCTGGTGTATATCCAAAGTTGGGAGGAAGTTTTGGCTGAGGGCGCAGGTGCTGCAAGAGGAAGGGTTGGGCGATGAGAAGGCCGCTGCTCAACCTCTGGAGTGGGCGAAGAAAAAGGTGGTATGTACAGAGGCGTTGGGGTTCTTCCTGCAACTTCCAAGTGAAAAGTTATGAAGCGAGATCTTTTGTCCAAGAGTCTTTGTATATATAGAGCTCATCTAACTAGATCCTATAAAGTATTGTTCAACAAATATCATGCATAAATGGATATCTATATGCTCAAGGCCACCAGTGACCAGCAAGAGTCTATCCCTCCGTCCATCAAGCGTACAACCAAGTCTTCCATATCATCATAACTTATTAGGCGTCCCATTCCCGTTCCCATTGCTTCCTCGCGCACTGGTATTCCTCTCCGCACCAACAACCAATGCGACATGGTTACTCAACGCAACCACATCCCCAGCCTCATCCAGCACGACAATGTCCAAATCCATCCTCCCATTCGTCAGCACCTTCGTTTGCACTCGCGAATACAGCCACTCCACGCCTTGCGCAGGCAGCTTCTTTTTGAATTCGATATTCAATAACACCGTGGGATACCAATACTTGCGCGACTCGCTCGCTTGCTTCTTCGCCTCCGGCTTCTGTGCGCCAGTCCACGGCTTCGTATCAAACGTCTCCAGCATCATCGGAAACATATCCACTAAGAACCCCAGCGTTTCATCCGTCCACGGCGATACCTGATCGTACGGCTTGAACCGCACCCACTGCTCCACAAACCCACGCTTGACTCGGCGCGGCGCCGTGGGTGTATATATCTCAATGTGTCTCGACGCTTTCCGCATCGATGTAAAGGCCACCTCGAACTGGGACCATGCGCCATCTTTCCTATCCCGCGCCAGCTTCCCCAAATCCACCTTTGGGCCCGCGCTCCCCGGCTCCGGTGCGGGCACGATCTCGAAGCCCGTGGTCATCGTGGGGCCGTCCTCGGTCTCGAAATTTGAGAGCGTGACGTACGCCGCAACCTCGTGGCGCACTTTGCCATTCGAGTCCTTTTGTGAGAGTGTGATGTGTAGTGTCGACGTGCGCGCGCCAAGCTTGGTATCTTGTACGTCGAACGTAGCTGGTCCAACTTCGGTGCGCCGGATGAACGTGAGGTGCATGGTGATCGGGTCAGCGGAGCCATTGTGCATAGTAGGGTGTGTATTTCGCATAGGAACGCGCGCCACGTTGAAGAAGGCAGATGTTATATAGCCGCCATGAGGGACTATCCAGAATACAGCGTATTAGAATCCAAGATACAGGGGTAACACTCGACTGGGTCAATATTCCGGGGGAGCGGCTTCAGACGCACCAGTTCCAATGCACCATTCCGTACGCAAGTTAAGAGCATAACTGTGCGACGATAATGGCTCAACAGAAATTGCTTCTTCGAAGCTCCGCGCAGGCTCAGATGTCATATTTTGTTTTGTGAATCGACCTTTTCCCGCAGTCGAATATTGTACGGAGTAGTTTGGATGGGAAAGTCCAAGGGTATCGAAAGCTGGCAGATGGAAATAAAACACCGAAACAAACAAAGTATATAGGTATCAAAGCGTTGTAGCAGTTCACCAACTTATACGGAGTACTCGCGGTCGAAGTCCCCCGCCCATCTTTTTTCCTGGGCTTTTCGGTGTTTCTGGATCGCAAGAGCTGAACCTGAGAGCCTCGGCTTCAAGGCTCGGCATATCTTAGTCAGCAGGGACGCTAAGAACGTGATTTGTATGATCAATGACATCACTGCATCCATGAATCATTTACCACCCCCTTTTTTTTGCTGTGCATCCTGGGGCCATCAAATTTGCGTGTAGCGACCATAATCCATGCCATAGAAGCCGTCACAGTGACATAAATCGTAAATACATACAGACATACATACATATACTTATAGAAATAGAACTAAACACTTTTCTCATACAGTTAAACAAGCAGCCAGGCACATTTCAAGTTTTGAATGAATTTTCGAACCGGTTTATTCACTGTTGAATTCCCCGCCTTGTGAAATGGCAGCAAGCTTTCCGAGGCATGATAAGACTCCTATGCAAATCAACGTTAATAACGTTAAAGTTTTTCCATGGGCAATATCAGGCACAAAATCTTACCTGTCACCCCTTGCGTCAAAGTAGCCTTCGCCTCCGTATTCTTCGAACCCAAAGTGACAGTCGAAATATTTTGAATAATACCATCTTCCTGCAACTTATTGGCCCAGCGAAACACCGCCTCATCCTCCCGACCATCGCCTACCACGAACAGAAAATCAGGCTTTGGAGCACTGCCGGGCATCGAAGACGCTCTGGTTAAAATGTGTTGAAGCACTAGACTCGCGGCTGTAGCTTTGTTGTGGTTAGTTGGTTCTGCGATCACAGCGCCATCAACAGCGACGGCGCGAATCTGGTGCTGTTGGCAGGTGTCATTGATATGGTTAGCGCAGTCAGAGGCGTGTCTTTCAGCTATGGACAAATCTTCCGCGTTGTCATAGTGGAATACCAGGGAGGCATGTCGTTCTTCTACCCAACTACCTTCAGTGCGAACATGGAAGTAGTTGATCATGTCGGCCAAACTATCCTTCCATTCCTGGGTCTCTTCGTCATCCACAAGTCGAATCCATTCTTCCCGGTTGGCTTCTCGAATAAAGCAGCCGTTTTCAGCTATCAGTCCGAGGCCCGGTACTTGGCGGAACAATCTCTCTAGTTCCTCTGGCATCCGTGAGCTCATTACATAGACGATGTTCTTGGGATCTTCGAGTAAGTCGTTCAGGGTATCAATAGCACGTTTCGGGGTCGTAAGAATAATGCTAGTCGGAGATCCCCATGATGCCAGGGTTCCTTCATAATCGAGGATAAATAGGCGCCGGCAGGATAATTTGTACAGCTTACGTAGGCTGCTCACGGAAAGCCGTGGAATGGATACATTATCACGACAAGACTGTTCCTGGAAAACGTTGTCCAGGGCGCTGATATAGTTTCTGATCCACTTGTCGGTAGTATGTATATTAACAGCTTCGTTAAGCTTGGTCCACTGCTGCTCCCGGTCTTCAGCTGACATCTCCAATGCAGTGTTGAGTGCGTCGGCGCATTGTTGGTAATTCCATGGATTGACAAGTAAGGGGTGGCCATCGAAGACTGAGGCACTGCCAGTGAATTCGCTGAGAATCAGCGGACCATGCTTCTTGCCCCCATATTTCCCATCCTGACAATGGATGTATTCATGACTGGTCAAATTCATGCCTTCACGTAGACTGGTAACCATGAAAACATCGGCAACAGAGATCAAGGCAAGATATTGGGGGAAGAGGAGGTCCTGTTTTAAGAAGACTAGGGGCTGATGAGCGAGGCTAGAATGAAAAGAGTTGACTCGGGTAGCAATGTCCGATACAATTGCATGCAATTCTGAATGCTCAGCGGTCGAAGATGCAACCTGTATCAAGACAACCTAATGCCATCTTATTGTTAGTAAGTGTTCTATTTGGTCAAGTTAGGCGAACTTACAGAATCTCTCCATTTTGGATACTTGTTCAAAAAGAGCTCATAGGCAAGAAGCTTCTGCCTCACACCACGAATATTATCCAGTTTGTCTCTGGCAACGATAAGGTATTTTCCTTGATACTTATCTTTGATAGTCCGAACCCATCTCTGAACGTCGTCTTCTTGGCGTCTGATTTCGAGTGATCGAGGATGGATTCCTATAGGGAAAGTACCAACGTTGACAAACCGATCCTCCAACTGGACCCCTTCATTGACAGCCTCAACCGTTAGAATACGACTGCAGGTTTGGAGAAAATGATGGCAGTATTCCTGAGTCTGGAATCCAATAAGATTAGCACCAAGAATGCCATACAGCAGCTCCTTGCGAACAGAAAGACATCTGAACACCTCAGATGAGGGAAAAGCAGTGTGAAGGAAGAAGCCAATTTTAGCATCCGGCAGCTGTTTCCGAACCATGGACGGGACTAGCAGCAGATGGTAGTCATGGATCCAGATAATATCACCTCTCTTCCAGTTTCGAACAATCCTATCAGCAAATGCCTGGTTGACAGCCTTATAGTAGACCCAGGAATGATCCTCGTAGGCTTTGCTCTTCGGATTATCCGGGATTTGGTAATGAAAGACGGGCCACAAGATTGTCTTACAGAAATGAAGATAATGACCGTCAAAATCGGAGTCGGTAACGTAGACAGTCAGTGATTCATGGTCGACTTCCAACCTTTCTGCAATGGTATCCTTCACATGGTCATCCAAGGCGTCCGTGGGCATGCCAATGGTTCCCACCCACAACTTGTCCTTGAGCACTTCTTCATCGACTGCAGATCGGATGGCATTCAGCAGACCTCCATTGCCTTGCTCTGAGGGCTCTATGGTCCAAGAAGCTTCCGAGAAGGCATTTTCTGGCGGCGGCGCGGCAGGCTCCACGGACCGGAAGGGCGCAGTCACTCTCTGGACCAAATCCGCGGGCGGGCTAGGAATGCTATTGTGATTCAAAATTGAAGAGGAAGGAGACTGGGTGGCACGCGGTCTGGGCTGGTTGAAAGACATAGTGGCGCCCCAGAGGGGTGCGTGAGGGTCGCTTGGGGTCAATGGCTGCTGGAGCCCAGTATCAGACCTGGGAAGAAGATCCGACGACGTCAATCTTTCCGGGGTCGGACTGAAGATGCGCGCATGGTCCTTGAGCAGGTAGTATTTAGGGGGTGAAGAAGAAGTGCTGGGCTTCCGGGGGAACAGAGTGTTGTAAGCTCTTTTATGGAGCTCCGATGAGCTTTCACGGCGATGATGCCGTCTCCTGGGGCTCGACGGGCGCCGCTGCTGAGAGCCCTCGGACAGCTCGAAGTTGACGGTATGCGGGAGGAACCTACCAAAGTTGCACCAGATCTAATTAGCAGCAGAACAGAGAGATCGAATGAGGGCACGTACAGAGAGACGATGAAGATGGTCATATTGGCGACGGTCCGCAACGGCTCGTCCTGACGACGGGCCTCAGCACAGCGCTATGTCGGGCTGACTGGTTTCGACGGACAGCGACGCGGCTGGGAAGGAAGACGCCGGGGACGCAGCTGGAAGAGTGAATCGCGAGTGCATGCCAGTCGTGGCTCAGGGCATCGGGGCAGCTGGAGGTCTTTAGCACGCCCGGAACAGCGCCGAAAAGAACGTTATAAGGAATTTTGGCGGCGTGCAGCAAGGATGTCTGCAATACCAGGCAGGCTATGACGGGATGCAGCTGGCGAGTGAGCACAATCTACGATTGTTTGGCAGCATATTTTGGCCCCCTTGCTGCCGTTACAGCGCCGTCACGCAGGGTACGTCATGCAATCCCCGAACCAACCGCAGCCAATGTGTGCGGATTGGGTCGCCGCCGGGCAGCTTAACCCAGAAATGCGCGCGGGTGACGACGCCGGCAGCGGTGCGCGCGCGCAGGAAAGGCCCGCGGCGGGCGCTGCCTTGATCGCGCACCCCGGCCCGGCCAGCAGGGCGACGCCGGATCAAGGCGCGCAACCCAGCAAGCGCGAGAGGCCCACAGCGAAGTGGAATTGCCGGAGGAGAGCTGTGACATAACCGTGGCGGAGTCTAGACCGCCGTGGGCGAGCTTGAGTTTGCGTGCGCAGACAAGCATCGCACGACATGGATGTCGGCCGGCTGTATGGATGGACACGCCCTTGCGCAGGACGGAGGGTTTCCATCCACTGCCCTACCCCCGAGAACACTCGTTTGACCCTTGCCCTCCTCTCTGCTGCCATCTCGTTCTGGCAGTCCAAATGACTCACCTAGCTGGGCAGTTATGGGTTGGCCATTGGCGAGTGTCGTTCGTTGGCTCCCGGCCTGAGCCCATTACTGTTGCTTCCAAATCCACACGAGAGAAAAGACTACAAAGCACACTGCGCTAGACGTCTGAACGAGCCCCCTAGCCGTGTCAGAACAGCGTCGCAAAGCGCAGTAAAGGCACCATCGCTGGATATCAAAGGAGGAGTTGAGGTGAGTGTTCCTCCAGCCAATAGCGGTCGTCGGCTGGACGATGCGCCGGATTCGGATAATCATAAATCCTCTATCCGGAGATACGTATATCCGAAATAGCGGGCGGATGACTAATCCGGCCATTGTCTTCGGAATTGGGACGAGAATGACCAGCAACACGCTCCAGGCTCCAGCAGCAGACTGCGTGAAAATGCCGGCTGAGGGAGTGCACGATGCCTCTCCAGTTTACTGCTGCGGCTTCGTCCCGAATCACAAAAGCCGGGACGCGCACTTCCAAGAGACACTCCCCATTTGACCGCCACCGACGCACCAAACCCGGCTCCCAAACCTCAACGAAGCTATCACAAAGGGACGACAACCATGACCGTCGCGCTGCCGAGTATCTGGGCGACCGCCTCCCAGATATGGGCCCATCGCACCACATCTCCGAAACGACGCTGGTGCGCAATGTGATCCAGGCGATCCAATACATCCAGAACACCATGTTCACCGACATGCCCGACTCGCGAACCGGTATGAACAGCACGCGCATCGCCGAGGTGCTGAACTTCCGCCGGGCGTTGCCGCCGATCGTTTCGATTGCTCATGTGCATATGTTATTGGACGCCCCCACGAAGGTGGAGAGGGAGATTGTGGAGCTGATCGACTCCGCTCGTCTCCGGCGGCTCTTTATCCCTGGGCGCGGGAGCGCGTTGGCTGGCCTAGGAGACTGCTTGGTCCTAGTAGAAGACTGGGAAGGTGTCGTCCGAAATAGCAGGCCCCTGGAAGAAGCTTTGAAAGGTGTGTATCCCCCCCGGAGTGCTTACATAGTTAGTTAACTACAGGGTGCATTTCCAAGAAAAGCAACCCCTGACAAAAGAGAAACTGACCGCTTCGTTACAGAGAAGTTCATCCGGGTCGTTCGCTCCAACACAAAGACTTTTGCTGTAGCGGCGAGTCACTTTACAACAGAAGAATGCTCGTCCTTGGTTCGCGCCGGGTTTCTTGTGTCCCCATCATCGCTCGCCAAAAGTACCTCTGCTACAATAAACCCATCCATCCCTGCTGATGCTGTTCTAGAAGAACCGACGGATTTAGAAACCTGTGCCAAGCGCAAGCGATCATTCCGAGACTCGTCCATGCTGCTTTCGTTGCCAAATCTGGGCCCGTACTTAAGGTTGCTCAGTGCAGGACGCTCGCAGATGCTGGCGATCCTCGAAAAGTCTAAGTATCGCGAAGCGCCGCTGTCTCTCCTGAAAGACCGCTGGGACGGATCAGTGGAGGCACAAACGCAGTATGGCCTGGCAAAGCGAGTCAGAGGGGAGTCTAGCGGCGTGCTGCCTGGCCGGACGAAGAAGTGGAAAGAACTCTTTGGCATGAACTTCAGATGGGCTTTGGAAGAGGCCCTGGGTGCTGGTTTGATAGAGATGTTTGATACCGGCAGTGTTGGTCCTGGCGTTCGGCGTCTATGAGAGCTTGGTGCTTCCAAATGATGCGAATAGTTTGATCTAGAACTTTCCCCCGGCCGGATGGAACAACAGCAGGCCTGATCGTGCCTATCACCTATATATGCAGTATTTCTTCTGAGCACACTCTGTTTAATAAACTTGCGTGGAAAGCTACCGCCAATGTTCTCCCTTCTACAAGAACCGGGTGTCTACGGTTGCCCTGACTTGCGCTCTGGCGATATCACTATTGCATGTTCTTGTACCACTGCACAATGCTGTCTTGGTGTAACAGCAAAGGCCACTCACAGTCAGGGTTGAGTTGACAAACCTTGCCAGGCGATTCTCATCCCGACCACGGACGGTTCTGTTCGCCATTAGCCTCATGCCATCACATACATACATGAAACGTGCATCCCGGCAATTTTTAGACGCCTGATTGCTTGCATCAATGAATGGTTCTGCAAATTCTCCGAAACAGCTGCAACGTTTCACATGGCCCTGAGGAGATATTATCCTGATGGAGAGGCTCGACTCCTTCTCGTACGATGCCCCGCCTGGCTCCCAACTCAAACTTATGGGCCTTCCAGCCAAGTAGTTAACTATCTCCATAACTCTATGCGTATTGTAGCATCATCACCATCCTCACCACCGCCGCTCTCTCAGTCACCCGGCGCGGCCTCACCATGAACCTCAGCGGCATCATCAAATCCAACCGATCACGCTCCTCATCGAGCACGCCCTTCACGCCTCAGCACCAGCAAATCCCCCGCGACCAGTTCCCGCTCTTCCACCCGGACCCTCTCGCCCTGATCGACATCCCCTGGCACGCCAGCTACACGCGCAGCCCTGCGCAGCACCATCCGGAGCTCGACCTCTTCCTCCGATATGCGCTGGACCAGGCGTACCAGTGGACCACGGCGCACATGCCGTGGTCGTCGGCCAGCAGCACCTCGCACCGCGTGGCCGGCTCGGCGGCGGCCGTGCAGGTGTGCCGGCACCTGTCGCGGTTCCGGCCGTACAAGGAGCGGCGCGAGCAGCGCGGGCCGTGTGCGGAGCACTGGTTTGGCCGACGCAGCGTGCACGAGGACGCGGCGCGGACGGGCACGGCCAGCTTCGCGGAGCTGCGCCGCGTGCTGAAGGACCGGCATGCGGAGATGGAGCTGCGGTATCACCCGGACGTGGTCGGGGCGACGCGGGTGACCACGTACGAAGCGGCGTCGTCGCGCGCGGCCGTTGGCGGAGGCTGGACGGAGGCCACGGCATGTGGTGAGTCGAGTGGCTCTGGCGGTGATAACGAGGTCTTCGCTTGGGGGGTTTGGCGGCCAGGGATGGCCACCCCTGGAGTGCACGGCTTGTCACCGTCCGTCGAAGAAACGTAACTCTCCTCTACGGCCTGATACTGACTGACTGACGCTGGTGGCAGTCAACACCCTCACCCACAAATACCCGCTGTGCACTGCCCGTCGCTACACCGTATTAGAAATCACCGCCTCCCTGCCCCCCGGCCAGCCACCCGACGACCCCCCCGGCTTCATCGTCCTCCAGCTCCCGCTCTGCCCCGCTGACTTCCCGTCCTCAGGCCTCGCAGACGCCAGGGACTACGTCTTCGCCAACTACGTGTCCATAGAGATGGTGCGCTGTCTGCACGCCGATGCCTCCGCCGGCCCGCGCCTCGAGTGGACGATGGCAACCTCCGGCCAGGCGTGCGGATGGATCCCCGAGTCTGTGCAACGCAGCTGGTCGCTGGGGGGTGTGCCGAAGCAGATTGTGAAGGATGTGGGTTTTGTGCTGCAGTATCTCGCCGGAGAGCGGGATAAGAAAAACGGAGACCTGGTAGTCCCGGCAAGCGGATAGAAATAGAGAGGATAATTATAATAGTAATAAAGAATATATGAATAAAATAAAATTTCGTGTATATCTCTCTGCTATCACTTCAGCTGGCGATACCTTGTACCTGGCTAAAAAAAAAAAGATACACCCAAGGTGGCCCGCCCACAGGCTTAACCAAGGCTTTTGATTCCATCAAATGGTTAAAAACGCAATAAAGCGGAAAGACAAAGGGGAGAGTTTTGTAGTCAAATAGGCAAAGGACAAGATGCTAGTCCATTAACCATTTCGTGACGGTCGGGGTGACATACACCAAGAAAATGGGAGGGAAAAGAGAAAAGTATTCGTACCGTTAGATATCATATACATTGAAGGAGCACTCCAAGAAGTAGCAAACGGCAAAAAGAAAAGAAATGAAATGAAAAGAAAAGAGAAAGGAAAAAAGAAGAAAATGATACTGCTCAGGGGATTTTTGGTTGGCTCAAAAGGGCAAAAGGAAAAAAAAAAAAAAAAAAAAAAAAAAAATCAAAACAGAAGTGGGTATTCAGTTGGGCTGATACGTAAAAAGATGCAGGAATAAAAGGAAGCTAGAGTGGGGGCATATCTCATTGAATGCATGCTTCTGCGGCGGCTTTCCCCATGCATTTCTCTTAAGCAATTTCAAATCATGACCGGGGACAATGAATATCAGTACAAGACATACTACACTCCAGCAGTAGTTAGTCCAAGACCCTTTTTTTGTTTTTGTGTTTTTTGCTTTGTTTTTTGTTTTTTTCGGTGGTTTCTTCCCCTCCCCTTTTCTTTTGTTTCGGGGAGGATTGATCCAATATGCTTTGTATATTCCCAAATGGCCGCATAGAGAGCAAACCAAGAAAAGCGTGCAGAAAGGATTAGATATACTGCGACTAAGACAATATCACCCGACTGCTTTTAGATTTCTGTCTCGTATATACGGCCCAGGGTATTCACAAACAGCATTGACAGGTACATAGGAACAGATTTACGCTCCATTAGTACCGGACGTGCCATTACCAGCGAGTTGCTCCCGTAACCGTCCAACTTCTGCCTCTAGACCATTCATCCGAGACTCCAGAGACCGCACATATTCCCACATCCGATCGTTGGGCGGAATGCCGAGACCCACGCTCGGAAGGGACGCTTGTCGCTGCTGCGAAAACATATTATGATTAATATTACTACTATCGGGGTTGGTTATTTCTGAAACTGGGGGGTGAGAAGGACGACCGAGGGAGTCTGTACGGTTGTTGACGGAGTGGATGGAGGAGATTGGGCCTTGGGATTGTTGGTTTAGTCCTTGGCTGTGTAGGGTGAATCGAGACTCGGGAGGATTCAAGCCTGGAGGAGGGGGAAGATGCGGCGTTGTAGATTGGGGGGATGGAAGGCTCAACGGGCCTGGTCCGGTTATCGACGGCACGCCAAGGGACGCCCCCGAGTTTTGGCGATTTCGATTAAAGTGCGGTTGTCCAGATTGAAACTGGGGTTTTAAGTTGGGGGAATGGCCTGGGGTAAGCTGCTGCTGCGGCTGATTTGGTGGAGGAAGCGTGTTGGAGTCCGAGCCAAGCGGGTGCGGCGAGAGGACAGCGGGGGAAAGTGGCTTGGGACTTTCTGTCATGTTCGTTTGTACGAATATTGAGGGAGATGAGCCTTGATGACCGGGATTGAACGACGAGGAGCTGCTGCTGCCTGGGGGGTAGGATGGCGAGATCGGCGAGGGCGACACTGATCCAGCGTGGCTGGAAACGGGAGGAAGCAAGCCACCTGGAGAGCGATTGCCGCCTATCGGGGGATACGTGCTCGATTGATGCGAAGAAAAGGAAACGTGGCGACTGCGGGAGTGAGGTTCCGGAGTGACGTTGTCCTTTCTGATACTGGGTATGCTCAGCCGTCTCTCATCGTCGTCATCCATGCGCTCGGGCTCGGTGTACATCAGGCCTTCCATCGCATCGTCTGCGTGCGTAGTGCCGGAGCCGCCGTGTTCCCCATAATCGTCCTCGCCACCGTAGCCACTCATACTAGACCTACGTCCCGCGCAACCGCCGGAGCCTTTGTTGTGTCGAGCAAGCGCGTCGCCTCGAGCAAAACGGCGACCGCATTTGGGGCAGATGTGGGGACGCTCGCCCGTATGTAACTTTGTATGGCGTTTTAAGTCGTGTAATCGTCTAAAACGTGACTGGCAGGTCTGACAAACATAGGGCTTTTCTTGACTATGGGTGAGTAAATGACTTTTTAGATTATGATGGCGCGTAAATTCGGTAGAGCAGTAAGGACAGCGATGTTTCTTGGTGGACGGAGACCGTGGACTTCCTTTGTTTAAGCCAGAATGTGGAAGACTCATGCCACGCCGGGGATCGTTTAGATTTGGATTGGGGACGGGTACGGGATAAGAAAAAGCTTTGTTGCTATCTTCCAGCATGGCCTCTTCATCCCTACGGTGAGACCTTTCCTCCAGAGGATTGTCCTCCTCGATAGGTCCTGGGCTGGCAACCGTGGTGCTATTCATCAGGGACCCCGAGTTCTCTCCATTGCCAAAGGTATCTGGCATACTGGCAGGGCTTGCCCGATGTGGCGATGGTCCTCGATGTTGCTCACTGGGAGAGCGGCGATGTGAACGGGAAGCGGGCTCAGTAGTGGACTGCGAGTGCACACCCGAAGCGGCGCTGTCGAATTTCTTCGGGTCATCCCGATTTACCCCCATGGCGGCGCCTAGGGCGTCGCGTGCCGCTTGCAGGTTGCTGCGATGGCCAGGAGCGTGGGTGTGCTCCCCATCGCCACGTCGATCAGCGCCAGCCATACGCGGAGAGAGTTGGCGGGACCTGTCCATGTAGGATGAGGCGGATTTACGCAGGCTGGCAGTGGCAATGGAGGAGAGGCTGGCCTGGGACTTTGGGTCGTCTGACTTCAAGAACAGGGAAATGGCGCTGGGGAGAGCCTGCGGTGGCACGGCGTCTGGCGCTCTGTAGTACGAGGTCGACTTGGGACTGTGGGCAAAGGAAGCGTCCATAAAGATACGGTGCGAGGCGCCAGTTTCGTGGGATGGGCGGCGGCACGAGGGCGGGCGCAGGAGGTCAATGGGCGGATGGCTAGCAACACGAGACGATGACATCGTTAGTGCTTCTGCAGGTTACTACTGGGAGAGTGGGAGTAAGGAAGAGAGGGGACGGGGAGGAAAGTCTATAAAACAGAAAACTAGGGTGACAAACAAGCCGGAGCGGTTGGGATTATATGGACGGGGGGGTGGGCGCAGAAGACGAACAAGAGAACCGGAAGAGCAGGAGAGCGCGCGAGAGATCAATGGGCGGCGCAGAGTTGGCTGGGGGCGGCGGCGGCGGCGGGACCAGCAGAAGGCTGCCAGGCGCGGCAAGGCGGACTCAAAGGGCAGCGAGCTGGGAGTGCGGCTGAGCGCGGCGGCGGCGGCGGACGGCGACGCACGCGAGAAAGGGCAGGCCAGGCGGGAGGAGGAGAAAGGAGGAGAACAGCAGGGTCGCACTCACAGCGCCGAGCAAGTCGTCGTCGCGGGCCCGGGAGCAGACACAGGTGTGGCGCAAGCTGACGGGCCGTGGGAGGGATCGTCGCCGGGGAGGGTCTCGAGGGGAATAATAATGTAGAAGAGAGGAGACGCGGGTGGTGGTGGTTGGTGGTGGTGAGCACGACGGAGCAGGCAGGCCGTTGGATGGGCCGGCGCTGAGGCCCAGGGAACACGCAAGCCACAGCAAAGGAAGCTGTGCTGGCGGGCGGGCAGCTTGGCTTGTGTGTGGAAGCGGGGAGCAGCAGGAAGATGAGGACGAGGCCGGGGCGATCGAGCGCGCAGGGCAAGGCGAGAGCGCGACGGCGGTGGAGAGAGGGAGCAAGAGAGCGAGAGCGCGAGAGAGCGCGGAGCGACGTCGTTGAGGCCGTGGAGCTTCGTAGCAACGGGCGAGCAGCGAGCACCGTCCCGTCCCGTACCGTACAGTACCGTCCCGTACGCCGGCCGGCGGGTGTCAGATGACCCACTGTGCGTTGCCGCCGCGGCGAGTAGCCAGGCTAGCGCCCTTACGCTGCCGTCCGGAACCGTCACGAACGCGATTGTTACATCTCGAAGCCAGCGGCCACCGCGACGGCGAGTATCAAGAACGCCAGCTGCTGCTGCTGCTGCTGCTGCTGCCGCCGCCACCGCGCGAGACAGCGACGCAGCCAGGCTGACTGACTGACTGACTCGTCGCCGGCGAGCCGCGGGCGGTCTCGAACTGCAAGCCTATTATGGGGCCTGGCCGGCCCCCTGTCGAGCAGCGTTGCGCCTCCCGTTTCAACCGGCAACGATCCCTCCCCGGCGCGGGCGTGCGTGAGCTGCCTGCCGGTGCCTATGGCGATATCCTCAACGCGCTGCCGTGCTCGCCCATCCAACCAGTCCCGTCCAGCCCCGTCCCAGCCCCAGCGCTGCCTCTCGCTTTCTGCGGCGTCTCACTGGCCCGTCGCTCGCTGTGGCGCGGCGTCAGAGCCTCAACTCAAACCCCGACGCCCGCCCAATCACGCCGCCCAGCTAGTTAGTTAGTTAGCTGCTCGCGCTGAAAAGGCCTTCACGTCCCGAGCGCAACACGCTGCCAGCTTCTTGCTTTCCGGGCGGCCTGGGGCTGTCTGCCGTGAACCCTGCCCGCCGGCCGATCTGTGTGTGTGTGTGTGTGTGTGTGTGTGTGTGTGTGTGTGTTGTGTGTTTGCCTGCTAAAATTAACCTGCAAACAGCTCTGGAATAAGAATAAGAATAATAAGAATGTTAATTTCGCCCGCTCTTTGGTGTCTGAACCCCCCGATGGATTTCGCCCCGTCCCTTCTAGCGCCAGGGGACCCGGCTAAAGACAATTTCCTTGGTTGGTCCAACCGCCATCCAGCAGCACAGCCACGATGCATGCTTCGTAGTCCGTCCAAACCCCTGGGCGGGCGGAGGGGCCAGAGAACGTAACTCCCTATTATTACATCTGTTTCAACGCTCGTCGGCTCCAGCTCTCCGCTCTCCTCACCTCGAGCACGCCCGGCTTGCTCGTAATTCGAGACTTGAAACAGGCCTTGCCTCTCGAAGGGGCTGCTGCTGCTCGTACCGCCCGCCTGCCATGATGTCATGGTTGATCTTCAACGCAACGCCTCCTGCCAGCAACAAGCTTTCTTTCCGTCGCAAGAAATTTGTTGGTCTCTTTCTTCTTCTTTGCCCGGTGTGCGCGTTCGGGAGGCAACCGAGGCAGATGCGCCATTTTACGTCTGCTGGTGCGGGTTTGTTTGCTTGGCTCCCAGGCGCTGTTACACCCGTACATGGTCACTCGGATTTTGCTTTTTTAAATTTGAATCAAGTAACTAGTTAGTAGTAATTCTTGTCCAAGCCCTGTGCGACGCCTGTAAAAAAGCCACACACGCCGCCAGCGCAACGTATCTACTCACTCCGTATGCACGGAGCATGTAGCAGCCAAACCAAAGAGCATCATCGTAGGCCTCCTCAAGATTGTTCTGGACGTTTGCTAGCGCCAGAGTCAAGCTTCGCGGATGGGAGCTATGCTGGAAACAGTAAGCTCTTCTTGGAAGAATGGATTCTTGTCGGAGACGAAGGATTGTGCGGTGGTTCCAATTCTGGAAACCAAACACTCAAAGTGTGTATATATGGAACAAAAGCCATCCAACCGCTAACCGCTACTCCGTACAGCTCCAAAAATAAAGACAGGAGGCTTATCCGACCCAGATCCGCCGTCCTTGCAAACGTCAAAATGCCCAAAAAAAAAAGAGACCCTCAAAGAAATTCGTGGATATCTGAATTACAACACAAAAAAAAATAAAAATTAGCCCTGCTTCGCCGCATTTCTCTTCTTCGCCTCTTCTAGCGCTTTTCGCAGCCGGTCCTGCTGCTCCACTGTGTCTGCCATGGGGCTCGAAGATCGCGGACTTGGACGTGTCGGAATTGCCTCGACCAACGGAGTTCCGTCAGGTATCGTAGGTCCTTCGCCGCCACCACCACCACCACCACCACCGCCACTTTCACCATCACCATCATCACAGCTGCCCGAAAACAGCCCGGCTTTCTGCATCTGGTCAAGCACATCCTTAATGCTCTGCAGGATTTCTTCATGCCCACTTCGAACATCCGCCATTCGGGATTCTAGATCTTCCTCGATCTTGCCGTCTTCTTTTTTCTTTTCTTCCTCCAGCCGTCGGAAGATATCAGCCCCGGCATTCGCCACTCTGGCCTCCGAAACTGAGACCTCATAGTCGGCATTGTTAAGCACCCGGTCCGCGATGCCGAAGCTAGACAGGATCGACTCGGAATCCCTGCCCAGGAATTGCACGAATTTCGTGGCGGAAGTCAACGTGGCTTCGGAGTGGGCCGGTAGGTTATTTATACTGCGCACGAGGCTGGGATCGAGCTTCTCGACCTTCATGGCAATATCATCCAGCACGGTCTGATTTTCGCCGATTCCACGCATGCTTGCGTCGTCCAGCGAGTCCATCAATTGGTTGGCGCGCTCGTCCCGCCGCTTGGCCGCATCCAAGACAACCCGTTTCTCCGCCGCCTCAAAGTCCTTGTCCATCTGCTTGAGCGCCGCCGAGTCACCCATGAACACAAAGAATCGACGCTCTGCCCGTTTCCTCCTTCTCTCGCGTTCAATCGTAGCACAGACTCGCTTGTCGTGGCGCTTTTCCAGTTTCTGGAATATGTCTGCGGCGTTTTTCATCACATACGATAGATGAAACTTTTCTAGTTTATCCTTGGAATCGCCAGACTCGGGGTCGAGAAGCTCAAGCGTCTCCTTATAAAGGGACTCTAAGCTTTCAATCTCCGAGCCAAGCCGTTCATCAACACGCACAAACACGATTTCGACAAATTTGTCGAATTCCTTTCTTTCCTCGTTTAACTGTTTCTGCGCCTCAACTTGCTTGAACTCATTCTCGAGAACGCTGATGTCAGAGTAGCCGATCTCCTTGCTATTGAAAAGAGAATCAATGTGCCGCTCTGACTCTTCTTGTCGCGTTCGGCGTACGCTCTCTAGCTGAGCTTGCCGCGCACTCGCCCCACGATCCCATGCTTCTAAGCTCTTCTCCATGAAACTGAAATCATCGGAAAATTTTTGTAGCTCTTTGCGCACTGTTACAACTTGGGTATGAGCACTGGGATCCGGTAGGACCGCCGGGACCAAGCCTCGAATATCATCCAATATCGCAGTCGCAATTCCCTTCTTGAACGGGTCCGTAGGCGATCGATTCCCTACATTCGTTTCGGGCCGTTTCCCTCGATAAGCAACACTCTTCTCCCGAACAAGACCCAAAAACGTCTCGGAATGTTCTTCCCTGACTGGCCGGGGTACATCCAAGGTATCTGAGTCCTGACGCGGCTGTAGAGTCGGCTGGGCCATCGCCCGACCGCTTTCTGCTGATGCTTGTCGCAGAGCCGAATAAGCCTGGTAGGCTGGACGGCTTAGGTCAAGCGACGGCGACCGTACCGTAGGAGCTTCTTGGTATCGAAATGGTGTGTATGCACGAGGCAACTCGGGTGTGGCTATAGACAGTTGTGTGGCTGGTGGAACAGATGTAGCTCGAGGAAGGTTCATCAATGGGTTTCCAGTAACTACAGGTGAGCCAACAAGTCCAAGCGTATTCGAAGCATCAAGCCGATTCCGAACCTGCGCTGGAGGATTTGGGTTTGAAGCGCTTCTCTGAAGACCGGCGTCATTGGTTCTTTCTAGTTTATCTCGTACAAGCGAAGATCCAAATACCGGGCGACCACCGGGACTATAAGTGACAACATCATCTTCTTGATCCACCGGTATTGGCAAATCCGTATCTAGTGGCCGCAACGTAGGCCTGTCTACCTCTTTCAGCGGCTCAACTTGTTTAGCCGGTTCGGCAACCACTGGTTTACTCTTTGGAGTTTCTGGTATAATTTCCACACTGTAGAGGATCTCTCGTAACTTTGACTCTTTCGCCATGAAAGCAGAGAAGAGTTTGAATTTTCCCTCGTCTGACTCGGTTGCCATTTCTTTCCTGAGCATAGCTACATACCTTGCCAATGAAGATTTATACCATGGGTCTAGGTCGGCATAAGGGTCCTGGATGGCCATGGCAGGCTTAGTAGAGGAAGATCTGGGTGCTGCCGGTGGAGTTTGTTTTGGTGACGTCCGAATAGGAGAAGGCAGAAGACTAGATACGGGTGTTGTAAACCGATTTGATTTTTCCTGGGGAACGACAGCTGGAATGACAGGATTCTCTCCCATATCAACGGGTGATTTATTCACGGCCATTGTAGGCTGGGACCATTGTTTGATGACACTCTCAATTCCCAGGCCATCCTCCACTGATATGGCGCTCGAATATGAATCTACGCTGTTCATTCGATCAGTTTGCTGGAAAGGACGAGACACGTGTTGGGTAGTATTAGCTTCACTTGACACGGGCGAAACATGGTCTGACTGGGGTATATCATGTGATACAGGTGTAGACGACCTTGCAGGTTGTAATATTGGTTTCGGTGTTCCGGGTTGGGCTTGAGTAGGCATAATATCAGATACAATATCGAGAGTCTGCTTCTGTTGTGGCGGATTCAGTGGCTTAAACTTAAATGACGCAGTATCATCGATTTCTCCTGGGTTAGTAGACAAATGTTCCCAATCTGATGGTGCTCCCAGTCCCAACGCGGACGAGTTTGGTATAGAATTTGAAGGTTGGGTGACTGCCGGCAGGCTTGGAACTGAAGTTGGCGTTGAGACATAGGCGGTCGTAGGGGGCATTGTTTCGTTGGTAGTGGGCTGTTGCACAGTAGGTGGTTCCGGGGGTGGTAAGCTGGAAGGTCTCTCAGGAGCGATAGTATTGGGGAAGGTATAGTGGGCATTTGGGCCACTAAAAGCACCAGTTGGGGCAAAAGGGAATTGCTGTAATGTAGGAGATATTATCTGACTAGGAGTCTGATTTTGCTGCGGTTGCTGTGGTAAATTTTGCTGTGACGGCTCATAGTTATGCGTGGGAGGATGGGTAGATATCACAGGTGCGCTAGGCCAGCTGTGTTGAGAGTGCTGCTGGGCTTCTGCCTGGTACGCAGGAGGGACTGGCGGTGGTATAGGAGGAATAGATTGGTTTGATGAACCAGGGTCCGGATACAAATGAGGCTGCCAGAACTGTTGCTGCTGTTCATTATTATAATTTACGGGGCTATTCTGTGTATAGTAAGGTTGTGGAGGTGGCGTAGAAGCCCACATCTGTTGCTGTCCCGGGCGTGGTTGAAATTGGTGATCGACTCCACTCGTTGGTCGAGGCTATCAAAAGGACATGGTTAGCATCTTTTCATAACGAGAAATAGAATAGCATACCGGCAATGGAGGGGGGGAGAGTGAATGGATGCCTTGAATACTCCCTGATTGGTGATGTCCATATTGCTGATTATACCGTACTCCCCAGGTCAATTTATCATTCGGTAAAGAGCTATTCATGCTCCCCTGGCCGTGCGAAGCATTCTCTGGCGCTGGAGAAGTTACGCTGGGCATCGGCCCGTACATACTTGGGCTATATGCAGGTGCAGTCGGCTGTGAAACTGCAGGGGGAGGTAGACTGGGCGCAGGAGACGACACTGAGGCACCTTGCCATGTCTGAGAACTTTTTGCTGGGCGTTTTTGCTGCCACTCAGGTTGTGTTGGAGGCGGCGCCGTGGGATGGTATGCTTGCGGGGGAGGCTGGGAGCCGTACATTGTCGCGACTCGGATCGCGTGCTATATAGTTCCTGCAGTGATGGCTTGTCAGTATAATATGCTGTAAACATGGATGGAAAACGCACTGTTCCCGGGCCCCAGCTATTCGGCGGTCTATGGCAGTGATCTTGAAGGGCGCATCAGGTACTATAAGTCATCGTCGCCCTCTCGACGAGGGCAGTGGCACGAGCTCAGGGCTGAGACAGATATCAAGAATGGCAAATGAGTGGCTCAAGCAACCGAGTGTACGAAGTACGTAGTTATACATGTAGAGAGGATGAGGTGAAGTTGTTCGCAAGGCTCGTATTGTTGAAGCCCAACCTAATAATGCCAAAGCAGCTCAGCAGCTCGTGATGCGCCAAGAATAGCCACGCGAGTTAACTAGTACCAGCCCCCAATCTCCTCTTGCTCCAGCCAACGTGTCACACAGTGCCTCCAAGGCTGCTGTGGGTTGGATTCTCCAACCGGGGAAACCTCTTCCCTGGTTTTTTGCCCTCGAGGCTACGCTGACCACGTCGGAATCCCGCAACGCGCTCTGCGTGAATTGGATTTCTCAATGATTCGTTCTAAAATTAACCCAGCCATCAAAACGTATTTTGTCCTTTTAGGAGGGCTTCTACGGAATCGCACTCAATGGTTCACGTTGATAAAAAGGTATTCCCGACGCAATATGATTTCTACCATCGTTCGCGATCCTGAAATCGTGGGTCTTAGCGAGGAGAGGAGACGAAGGGTATTACTGCTGAGCTATGCCTACCAGATGCCTGCGAGGACGCGCTTTGAATTGCATCAATGTTATCTACTCGGGATCTTTTGCACGAGAGGTTCATTTTCGATGCTTTGAAGTTATGACATAGTATTTACCCAGGCCGAAACTAACACCCTAAGCAACCCCATAACTCGCCCTATCATGGTCGGTTTCTTACTTCAATGACTCGCGGATGCAACTGAGCGTTACTAGCAGAGTCAAATGTTTTCTCTTTTAATTGATTCCTCACTAAGCCAAGGGTCTTCAATCAGTTCCTTCGCTGTTTTTCTATCACCAGGGAGCCACTGGAGCATTTTCTTTGCGAAGAATAGGAACTCGGCTTTTTGTTTTTCCCCGAGGCACGTAACCGTATCCTCCAGTCGAAGCTCACTGGGTATTAAATGCTTGTGGAGAAATTCCCCTATATCAAGTCAGAAAATTACCTTAGGAGGAGATTACGTTGTGGCATATAAAAATAGAGTGGATGCGTACCATGCTCATCAAAAAATGGACCACCATACCACTCGGACGCTGTGTTGCACAATTTTCCTTCCTCGTTATGGGCAGCTGGAGTCCACTTCCAACTCAGGCCTTCCCTCTCGCGCTCTAGTAGCTCTTTGGGCGGTGGGCCAAATAAAGCAATCATTTCTGCAATATGTGCAGCAGGATGATAATTTCCTTTATCGTCAACCGCCAAAGTAAACAGATTTCGAGACTCAAGGAAATTCCACATCTAAAATCAAAAATTCTGTAAGCAAACGAAAGCAAGCCTAAGCAGATCTGGTTTACCAGCAATCCAAGATTCCAAATATCCACACTATATGTCCACCCTGCGCCGAGGATAACTTCGGGAGCTCGATACGGATCAGGCTGAATAGGATGTCTATTCAACAGGGTGGCATCTTTCTGGCGCTGTGCCAATCCAAAATCGGTTATCTTAGGTAGGATGTAATAAGATCTAACAGTACCAAAATCGTTATGAGAAAGGTAAACAGTCTTGCCGTCCTTCGATTTCCGTGGCATCGGGTTTGATGGCTGTAATTCTGCAAAGTCCTTCAGCACAGAAAGCTCTTCAAATCCCACTAGAATATTGTCCGACTTAAGGTCTATTGATTGAGGTGTTAACAAGAATGTTGCATATATATAGAAAAAGGTAACACTTTCCCGTGTGAATCACATTGCAATCAGAATGGAGAAAATCAAGTCCCTTCAGAAGCAGCTTCACATAACCCTTGAGAAGACCCAATTGAAATCTCTGGTCCCGAAACCGTGTCTGGAACACTGTGAGAGTTTCTCTCATAGGCTCGTATCCAAAGCATATATGGGTTCCAGTTGGTCCCTTTTCTTCGAATTGCTCAACAAAAGTCCTCACATAACCACGGCCGACATGTCGCGAATCCGTGTTAGTGATATGGCATTCAGTGTCAAATTCGTGAGTGGCATGTTTTGCGTTTTGGAAATTACAGGTGCCGACTTTCAAAGCCAAATAACGTTCAGATTGCCAGTTCCATCTATACTCAGGTTATTAACAGCGTAATTCTTAATAGAGTAGCTGGGACTCTTACCGATGGAGATCTCGGACAAGCCAGACAGTAGAACATCCACCCCATCCCAATTTTGCCAGCGCCTCATATCTCTGATTAAATATATCACCAGGGTTGACAGGAAGATAGTAGTTCGCCTGAAAATCCGGTACAACTTCTTCCTCTACTAGAGTATTTGGAAGGATCTCGGCGCCAGTACCACAGAAAGTAGTCGGCTGCTTGCGACTGAGTGGAGATCTTCTCCAGAGTGACTGAAACGTCCGTTTGGCCATGTTCACGTACTGAAGGAATTTTTATGTTGAGTCCGAAATAACTATGTAGTTAATTACTCCGTTTTTTATAGGTTTTTAAGGAATAAAACATGAGCTATCTCAACTTCAAATTCCACGAAAACTACAACTTTCAGCTTCTTGTCAGAAGATGGCATCGCTGCTAAGTCGATTGGGCATTTGGCCTCTTCTTTCGCGCTACCTCCCCCAACGCGGATCTCAACCAGTGCGTTCAATTCAAATAATGAACGCGCCGGCTTTTACATCACCCTTGGCTATTCCCCACACTGGATTCAAGGAGCTTGATGTTTCGCAGGGCATTGAGGAGGAGTTGCTCCCGACATACAAAGCAGAGAAATATTTCCCTGCGGAGATAGGTCAGGTTCTGAAAGATAGGTATCAGATCATTGGTAAGCTAGGTTATGGAGGCTCATCTACCGTCTGGCTTTCTCGTGACTTGGAGTGAGTGAGCTACAATTGATATTCTTGTTAAATCCATAGACTAACCTTCCTTGACTTTTTGAATATGGCTTTAAAGTTATGTGTCAACGATTCCCAGAAAGCTAATCATGAGTTGGGTATCTACAAGCATTTGGACTCTATATTTCCTCTGGTGAAGCATAGTGGAAAAAATTTGTACCGCAAGCTATATGATTCTTTTGAGATACAGGGCCCAAATGGTACACATGTATGTCTTGTTCATGAGCCTCTTGGACTGAGCCTCTATCAGGTTCTTGACATCCTCCCTACAAGGACTTTGACTTTGGAAATGTTGAAACCTCCTTTGCGAAATATTATAGTTGCGTTAGACTTTCTACATCGTGCGAAAGTTGTACACACAGGTAGGTTCACACTTAGAAATAGGTCTTGGTAAATAGCTCCTGACTATTAACTACGTGCCTAAATTAGACCTACAAGCGCGGAACATGCTTCTTGATATTGATGATAGAACAGTTTTCTCAACCTTTGAAGACGCTGAGATAGAGGAGCCTGCGCCGAGAAAACTCCTTGGTGATCGCACCATATATATGAGCAGAAGAATCCCACCGACGCCTCGCTTTCCATCGATTACTGATTTCGGCGAAGCTCGAATTATGTCAAGCGGGAAGTTGCCATGGGAAGATGTGATGCCAGATGTCTACAGAGCACCAGAAATCATCTTACGGATGCCATGGGATGAGAAAGTTGACATGTGGAGCATAGGGTTGGTGGTATGCACATATAACTATCCACAAGTTATCTTGATGATGCTTATAATTTGGTTCGATGTTATACATAGTGTTGGGATCTTGTAACAGGCCGAACTCTATTCCGTGGTCGAAACTCAGAAAAGCTTCTTGATGATGCTATTCATCTTGCGGAAATGATTGCTATCATGGGTCGCCCTCCGAAAGAATTCTTGAAGCGAAGTGAAATGTGTCAGATTTGGTGGGACTAAAACGGTAAGCCATGCTTTATCCCTCGAAGGAGAAAATATTAGTATTTATGTAGAGATATATAGGGACATGGAGAGGAGCTGCGCCGATTCCTACCCATTCGCTCGAAGACTTGGCTGAAAAGATTGGAGGTGAGGATAGAAATGGATTTCTATCATTTTTTCGACGAACCCTACGGTGGTTACCTGAAGAGAGACCTACCACAGAAGAACTCATAAGTGACCCGTGGCTCATGGAAGGTCTGGGAACTTAAGATCGCATACTGTGAAGCTGATATGCCATGACTATTATATTTATAACCCTGGCTGTATAGCTATCCAGTGGTGGTGAAGCAAGAATGGATGTTTCGGTCAGTGATCACCTCTTCCTAATAAGTAGATAGCTTATTTCATAGGAAGGAAGAAATCTTCACTCTGTCTCTTTCTGAGAATCCTTCTTGCTCCGTATTTTACCGGCAAAACGTACTCATCGAGTGATATTTTCTAGCGATACAGCACTTAATACCGATAGGGTCAAGTTGAAGATAGTCTGGCATTTGCTGGTATTCTGACCGAGAGAAAGCATTGAGAAACGAGTCCCTAGCCGCATCCGAATTTCGCAGGATTCGTTATTCCCTTTGTTTTCGTTTCAAAGAGTATTCTTTCTGATTGAGGGATACTTTCCGGGTCCGAGACTTCCCTCGATGATTATTCTATAGAGGGCTCATTCATCCACAGTCCCATCAGCCATTATCACATGAACACCTCGCATTGGCTAAAGAAATGATGGTTTGATTCAGCCCATGAAAGGGAAATGTTTGCACTTTTTTGGATGGCCATCGAAATAGGCTGATACTTCATTCTCCTGGCATTGTGCATACTTAAATGAGCATTGTCATTTTTAACCATAAGAATGAAAGCAAGATTATTCCCCTGGAGCAGGAGGTTGAAGCATTGATAGCCCCCTACTTTTCAGTGTCCGTTTCCTTATCCATATATCCACGTTTCCAATATCCCACCAGATTTGATTTTGTTGTCCAGAACCACATACTGCGGGGTGTCTATTTCTCTATAGTTCCCTCTCGTGTTGAAAACTAACTCAAATTATTCCCTAGCTTTATAATCTCTCAATCGATTTTTAAAATATCGCTAATAATTAACTATACAACATTTGAAACATATAGCCAAAATTAACTGGCAGTATGGCTGCCCCAACCAACTTTCCTCCGCGCCGACCCGCCTTTCCAGAGCGGCCAAATTTGTTCGACGAGGTAAAATGGGGCCCATTGCCGACGGACTATGAAATAGAACGAGCATTTAAGGTCTGGAGGACTCAGGATGAGCTGCTCAGGAAAATGACGCCGATTAGCACCGACCCCGACTTAGTCCCGGAAGATGAAGACGTGGACACCTGCCTCGCTCAAAGTGTCTATGAGAGTCTCATTCAACATAGCATCTTACCTCTTAGTAGGGACCAGCAAACTATGAATGCTCAATATCCTGTTGTTGAGAGACCTAAAGACGATATTAGACAACCCAACATTATTAGGACACAAGGATGGGGATATCGAGAGATATTTGGGCTCCGGGACCCAATACCGGAAACGAGCACTGATGAAGTACCCTTAAGAGTAACAATCGGTGGTCAAGACATTGCTAGCTCTCACTGGAAGAAAGGAGAATTGCAGTATCAATTGCAGCAGAGACGTCTCCAAACCAACGGCACAATTGCAGAGCTCAAAAAGCGGCTATATGAATACGAGCTGCGCATGATCAACTCAAGATACAGAAACGTGGAAATGGGGAGCCGGCTGCCCTTGCAAGAATTGCCAGAATGGGGGTTATTTCGCGAGAACGAGTACCTCATAAAAGTAACATCAGACGCAAAATTCAGCCCTGTTGAGATGTATACCTGGGCAATTTCGCTCAGCCCATATAACCCCACGTATTGGACCAGCAGAGCATACGTCTACTATCAAATGGGATTTTTTGATCTCGCGCTCGGAGATGCATATCGTGCTCAGCTGCTATGCGAGATTCTAATTGACCCAAGGCAGCGAAATCTTCAGCCTGGGTTATATATTAGGACCTGGGATGCTATCGAGCGCCATATTATGAATATAAAAGTCGACGGGCAGCGAATTTCGGATCATGTGACAAAACTTCGAAGTGCGAACGGCGTCAACTACTTTATACCGCACCTGCGAAAGACACTCTATCACCTAGTGTGCTTGAGTCTTCTTGGCCTTCAATGTTGGGAGGACTATCGCCTGGTTGAAAATGACCTTCCCCAAAAACTGATCATGCGTGATCGTGATAAGTGGCTTATTGAGAAGCGTCAGAAATTGCTTCGGAACTTTCTTGAAGGGGTATCGAAGGAGAAACAAGATGACGATCGAGAATTTTTCTACGAAAGCCATTATGGGTATGTTCGCGGGCTGCAGTACCCTTTCAGCCAGCCGCTTGAACGCACATCGGAGACAATGCTTTCAAGGATCAACAAGGAGATCATTGGCAAGTCTCAGTCGATTCGTCTGTTCCCTCAAAAAATTGAAGTTCGAGAAAAGGATAGGGACCAGATAGGCGTATATGCCACAAGACATATATCCGCTGGAGAAGTTGTTTACGTTGACGAGCCATCGATTCGAGGCCATCTTCATAGTTTCTTTCCTCGAAAAGAAAAGCTTTGCGAGAATTGCAGGAAGCCAGTAAATCATGCATTGCACGACGAAACAATCAAAGAGTATGTAAGTAAGAATGTGGAGGGCTTGCGGGCTAAAGGGCTAGGGTGTGAATGTTGTCTGCTAGTATCAGAACCTTTGACCTGGTGTGTTCCCAGAGACGACGTACCTCTTGAAACTACGGGGCACCAGCAACCAAGAATTGAATCTCAGAAAAGGCCAGCTGAAGGTGATGAGGTTGATGACAGCTGTAAGGAACCACTGGCAAAAAAACAAATGACCCAGATACCTTCGTGCTTAGAGATAGCACTTAATCACTACCACTATAGGGCTTGTGGACGTGACTGGAAATGGCTCCATGATTCGATGAGGCCAGTCTTCTCCGATGAGTGGGTACAGTCGATTAGACATTCAAACGAAAGGCATGGTACCGCTTTGAGCCTGCTGCTTCGGGAGGTTTTCGATATTACTCTCCGAAGACGTGAAGTGGAAGGAAAGCCACACCTCATGGCCCACGAAATTGAGGAGTTAATGCCACTTATAGGTGCTGACAAAGGGTTTGAGAAACAGATGTTTCCTTTTTCTTATGCTGCAAATATCCGGGTACCATTCGACATTCTGCAATATCTCGGTGTTGACATTTTCCAGGACTTGGCATTCGACACTTGGGTTATTCAGCTAGTGCTCAGAAAGCTGCTCCTTAACGCGATCCCTTGGGATGGCGATCGGCGCCAGAAGGACTTTGTGGATACACCTGAGACCAAACAGCTCCGCCGTACGGGGCTGCCACAACTTTCTCTAGCGGAGTACCCCAAAGCTGTCCCCAGCCTCAAAAATCTATACATATTTCCTGGGGTGTCCATGTTTAATAGCACATGTCCTAATACAAACAACGTGATCTGGGATTGGGACCTCTCAGTTCCGAATCGCATGGTCCTTTGGGCTTGCAGAAACGTACCAGAGGGCCAAGAGCTCACCCTTCCATATGTCCTTACTAAACCAGCGGAGGACGTTGCGCATCGGGTATTTGGAGGGCACTGTCAATGTGAAATGTGCCCTTGGAAGAGAAAACTCCAGAGCGTAGAACGTAGTGGTGTGCACTACGGCGACAGTACAAGCGAAGAGGAGCGATACACCCCTCCCCCCCCAAGAACTAGGGGAACAGCTGAAGCAGAACACCAGCATACAGCAACTGTTAAAGATAAAGCCAAGAAATCTCAATCGCTAGGCGGGGCGGAGGAAACGTCGTCAGAGCCATTCGCTACGCAACAAGCCATGATCCCACGCTCTGAGGATGAAGGTGAGTATGACGAGAAGGATTTTGAATCTGTGCCCGTAGAGCCACGAGAGCACTCTGGAGTATCGTTCACGTCGGCGCAGGTCAGGTGGCACGCAAGGAAGCTGAGAACTGCGCTCAAAGAGGAGGCGGCCAGGCTTTCTCAGGGTCGGTTGGGAACAACGGATTCAGGAACGACTGGTGCAGGCCAAGGCACAAAATCATAGGTAGTTGTAGATGTGTTTTATGGTTAAATTGCATTATAGCGTTTATCGAAGGAGAAAACAAATACTATTGAGCTGGTTTTCAATGACTTCCGTTTTTGGTATGTTGAAGTAGGAATAACATTATTCCGGGGCTGACTAGGCCCATAATAACCCCCATCAACCTCCAGGGTGGCATCGCTTTCATCGAACGGCTCAACGAAAGGCTAGAGTTGTTCGACCACCGACAATAGTCCGTGGAATATGTCGCAGAAGATGCTGCAGAGGAAACATATGCCTGAGCGTCCATGAAATCTCCGATTCTGCATTAGATTGACTGTATTTTGGTCGTGACGCGGGCTATCATTCTTGCAGAAACAAGAGGCATAGCAGGGGAGACAAGCATTTTCCTGCTCCAATTGTGCATTACCAGAACGACACGGAGTCTATTGTGCATTCGAGCCACGATGATGGCACACGCGGTCCTCTCAATATCTATGGGCATGAGTCACATACTTATAGGTCTAGCCCCCCCCCCGAAAGACTCAGTCGAACTGCAGCCCAAGAAACGGCCACATGCAGACGCACAAATGCCCGCAATATGAGGCCTTGGGCCAGGGTTTTGTTTTCGAAATATCAGCACGACAAGGCTGCCAGAGTTGACACGCAATGCATCGCAGGATGACGGGTCGGAGTCATCGCGGCCGAGTCGAGTGGAGGGGAGGCCAACAGCCGTCCATTTCCTGGGATAGGAAAGATCTGGCGAACAGACGCAGCGCTGTGGGTATGGGGGCAGGGCATGGCCTCCGGTTGAGGATGCAGCGCGACGTTGCTGCCTGCTGGCGCTGCATCGTGCTGCATCGCGCTGCAACAGTCGGCTCTCTGGGGCGGGCGGGCGAGCAGCCAGTCTCGTCTCTTGGGAGCAACGGCGAGATCTCCGTGTCAGCAGTAGCGCGGGGCCGGCCGATTGACCGCTGCATGTATTGCGTGCTGGCATCGCCGGATCTCCAGCGATCGGTTGCCTGCCAAGGTAGTCCGCCAGTGCGAGAAAAAAGGCGTCGATGGCCGTCGCAGATACGAACCCTCCACTCTTCGTACCCGCAGCCCGACCAAAAAAGCAGCATCGACGACAACAACGACAACGACGTCAACATGGCCGTGGTAGACGCTGTGCCGATGGGCGTGAAGCGCGCGGGCCATAGGACTTCCTGTGCTGCGCAGTGCGGCTGAACTGCGCAGTCTAGCGATCAAGCCAAAGCCTGCCTGCGCTCCGTTCACAAGCCCGCCGAATCACAGGCGCTATACTGCGAATCTCGCCACTGCAGCTCCTGCGATCCCCAGACACGCAACGGCCAAGTAGAAGCCAGATCGAAGCCGCCAAATCGCTCGTGCGGCACAGGCGACCGTCAGCCCTCCCATCGCCAATCGGATTGCCTCTCGTTGAGCTTCTCCCCCGGCCCGCGGTATGCACGCCGCGACGACACTCGCCAATCCTCGACATGGCCACCCGCTGTGCCGCCGTTCCTGCTGCCCGTCCGGCCTAGTCAGTTATTTGAAATCGTGATCGAATACGACCCAGACGCGGGCCCCGCGAGCAAGGGCAGTGCCCAAGCTCCGTGCCCAACGGCGTGTGTTCCGAATAATATGACCAGCGCCGCATGCAGGCACCATGCCCCTTTCCGTGGATGCCTCTCGCTGGTTCTGAGAATAGCTCCTCTGCGTTAGCGAATTGTGTTAATACCCAGGATCTGGCGACGGACAAGGCCGAATGGCGCCTACGCCGTTGCGCTACTTTTTGGGGCTCATGATGATGGACTCATGGACTCATGGCCGAAGATGTTGCTGTCTAGTAAACAGGCCTAAATTACCACTCTAATGGCTTGGGGATCTATTGATTCAACGGGAAATCTACTGGTTTTTCTGCTTTTTTTATCTTTTGTTTGACTGCTCCTTGCTTGCGATCCCCAGCTCAATATTCGCCCAGCGCATGGTTGTTGCCTGTCGCTGGAGCTGTGCCGCAAGCGGGCAGTCAACCATCCGCTCCATATAACCCCTTCACATGCACATTGGCATTTCTTTTTCCATCTTTTTTTCCCGGGCTCCGGGCTTCTAGGTGTGATTGGAATCCCTGGCGCTTTTTAGAGCCTCTTTTTTCTGCGACCAGCTGTGCATCGGAGACCCAGAATGGGTAACTCCGGTCAAATGACGACGTTGGGCCTCGATCTTGACTCCTGCATTCTAAACAATCGCAGAATAGCCCAGCGTGACTCTACATATAAGCAGCGCTAGCTGACTCGTCGTCGTCCAGTGAGGGCTACTGGTTTGATAGCCCCCATCCCGGCTATTTCGTTTCCTTCCTGGTGGGACTGCTCTTTGCTCTGAGATTCGTCGAAAGCCGCGACGCTCTGCGCCTCCCCCTCGGTTGGGATAGACCGCAGTTGCCCTTTCCAGCTCTCCCAAGGATTGCTGAACAGATACAAAAGGGACAGGAATGCGCTCAATTTCCTCCTTGAAACTATCTCAACAGACTCCAAGGAGGAGACGCAGCTTTCATTGACATTTTCTTATATTCCTTAATTCCTCTCAGTGTGCTCCCGATGTCTGCCCCCACGAGAAAGCTTGGAAAGCTCTCTATAGGAAGTATGGCTGGCGGTCAACCACAACGTCAAACACGGCAGACGGCCTCCCCGTACGAAGCACGGACTCAGCATGAGAGTGACACAGAGGCAGAATCATCGAGCAGCGATGAAGAAGCCCAGGGCCCTGCTCAGACAACAGTCGTCCGTGGATCTACCAATTTCCCATTCGACATTGGTGGCTTGTCTCAGGCTGCCAGGTCCCGAGCCGTCCATGGCCTAAGAGGCGAATTTGTTATGGACAAGTGCCGGTCCACTAGAGCAGGCTTTGAATTCGACGTAGCAGACCGTGGCCGTATTCGGTTATCTGATGGGTCACTTGTCTGCTCTTGCAGGGACTTCCAGCAAACAGAACTTGCATGTCGCCATATATATGTAAGCCTCTGCCCTATATATAGAGTATCTGTGGGATCGATGCTAACAACATCGTTAGTGGCTTGTTGACCAGCTGCATGGAAGCTTCAGTGCTCGAGCCCCTCCCCACCCTGGGCGCTTGCAAGAGACTGGTCAAACACAGTTCTTCGCTCGTGTAGCTGAAAAACTGGAAAGCAGTATCGAAGAAATAGCAAAAAGCCGCGACTGGCCTTATCTTCCTGGATCAATGTCTCCTCCAGATATAAGTGATGATGAATTGGAGCTCATGAGCCGCCCTGAGAAGGCCCGTGACATTCTCTCTGCCTTCAGCGAGGCAACTTTGCCAAATGAGTTCCGTCTGGATCTTGTGGAGACCATTAACCAGTCTAGGACCCCTGAACAGTGTGTCGTTCAAGGTGACTTTGAGGCTACCATGTTTCGCCTCGCAGTCCACGACGAGAAGGTATACTCTGGCCTTCGCAAAGTTATGCCATCTGGTGCACGCGCAGATATATTTTTCGAAAAGGTGGCAGAAAGACTCCGTGCTCTCTTTGTTGAATTCGATCGATACCGCCAGACCGGTGTTGTACGCCGGAACGCTGCCCTCGAAATCCCTGTGCTTGTTGTACAGATAAACGCTAGGCTTAAACAGATCCAGGATAATATCCGAGCCCGTCACCCCCACGGTGCAATCTCCGCTGCTGAAGCTCTGATGCATTTATTCCGTGAAGTGGTCGCGCGTAATAACGATGCTTTTGAAAACAGCGACTGGGGCCGCCGAGCCCCTGCCGGGGAGACAGATGATGATCGCAATCTGTACAAGCAACTCATCGACCAAACCGGCCACGCGGAGACGTTCTTCATTCTTGACTGTTTGGAGACCTTGCCGGATCATATTCTGCGTGAATTGGCCCCCGAGCTAGGTTCACTTGCCAGCATGATCCACGTGAATGGTGCTTCAATCCCTTATCAGACCAAGCTGCAGGCGCTGAGAACTGCGGATCGCTCCGGCGGTAGAAAGAGACCGGCAACGGGCACCGCGGCAATCGGTGGCAAGAGAACCAGGTAGAACCTGGATAAGTCTCAGTCAGGTCTGGCATTTCAGGTGGATCAACTCGCACCAGGGAGTGAATGGCACTCTGTGTATGGACTCCGCAATTCTACGACCACCTACTGGCTACTTGACCCTAAATGTTCCGAATTTTAAGAAGGAAGTCTATGAACCGGCTTTGTAGGCTTCCTGACAGCTGGTAAAGTCCTACAATTTCCTTTACCTTCGCGCTTATCCTCTCCGTTATGCTCTAAAAAGCCCTGATATTTTGTCATTTATACTTATTACGAAAAGAAACGAAACAAAATTCTGTTATTTTGTTTGAATTTTCCCTAATGTACTAGTTACTTCCTCTCGACTCCTCTTTTTATTTATCCTCTTTGTTTGCTTTGTTCAGGTGCCATTGGCTCATCCAAGCAGGCCTTTTTGGTTTATGAGCCGGGCTGTACCTGTTTCGAAGGCATGCTGGATAATGATAAAATAATTTGCAGCACATTCGGGACATCGTTTCTCATCGTTTATAGTTAAATTAACTTATACACTCTCTGAAATTGTGACCATGATTCTGTACGCCGCATGCATGAATTATGATAGATCCAGAACCACCCTCCCCTGCAATTGGCCTTTTTCCATCTCCTCAAATACTTCCGTCAACTTTTCCATCTTCTCTACCCTAAAGTGCGTTTTGATAATCCCTCTTGCCGCAAAATCCATGGTTTCAATCGCCTCCTGTCTATTTCCCACAGCAGACCCCACAATGCTGAGCTGCTTGAAAATAAGAGCCGCGGGGAAAGCAGTGGCAATTGGCACCGGGTCATGCTCTGGGAGGCCTACACAGACTAAGACCCCGTTGGCACGGAGGAACTTCACCGCCTGTGCATATGCAGCATTGGAGGCTGTGCAAACAATAGCTGCATGAGCACCCATCCCTCCCGTCAACGACGCAATTTTCTCCCCAATCGCCTTTCCGCCATCATCAGATGGGAACTCTGTGATGTCCAAGAAATGCTCCGCCCCTGACTCTAACACTAGATCCTTTTTGCTTCCATGGTCAATACCAATCATGCGAAATCCCAGGCCGCGGGCACCCAGCTGCACAGCGATGTGGCCTAGACCGCCCCCTGCACCGGACACTACGACCCAGTTGCCAGGTCTAGCACGGCTGCGTTTGAGGGCGGAATAGACAGTGACGCCTGCGCACAGCATGGGAGCAGCTGCGTCTGAGGGGAGAGAGTCAGGGATGGGGGTGACGTAGTGGGCTGGCCCAAGAGCGTACTGCTGGAATGTTCCCGGGTTGTAATATCCAGAGACTTTATTGTTAGGGCAACATGCATCGGCACCTTCGTAGCAAGCAACTATTATTTTGGAAGGTTAGTTGTTCCACCGTTTCGAGATGAGGTGAGACAAGGCGGGCTAACGGCAGGTTCCACAAGTAGAAGCAACCCATTTAATGCCGACACGGTCGCCGATTTTGATTCCCTTATTTTCTGCGCCAGGCCCAAGTTTGACGACTTTGCCTACCCCTTCGTGTCCGCCTACCTGGCCTGCTGGGGTAGGGTACGGAAGGGCCTTCCACTGAAGACAACCAATGTATAAGCCAAGTTGAAGGTGGAAAGTAAGAAAAGGTATCACTGACGGTATTTGTCATGATGCCCAGGTCAGAATGGCAGACACCGGAATGAGTTCTGAATAGGTTTGGCTGTTAGGGACTCCCCCATTCTCCGAACCCATACTCGTTGCAAACATACAAATTGATCAGAACTTCTCCTGTTCCTGGCTCTGGCACATCGACCATAGTAACTTGAGTTGATACATTTCCAGGGTTATCATAGACGGCAGCTTTGGCCTGCTTAGGAATCTCAACTGTGACCATGGTGCTAAATGTTTAGGGAAACTGGTAGGGATGTAGAGCTTGAACTTCGAAATTGAATTCAAAGGAATTCAGAAGCAGAAAAGGAGTGTTTTAAAGCACTGTAAACCTCAGAGTAATGGGCAAATGGGCTTGGGGTGTCTTTATGGAAACGTCATGACCAAGACGGACATGGATGAAACTGCTTTCCAATGGAGCCAGTAGTTCCGAGGATCACGGAGTAGTGATCACCTTACCACTCGGCCCAATAGTGAAACCGTCTTGGACCCCGCTATCCCCGCATTTTTTGAGGGGATTCAAGACAGCGCCCGTCTCGGGATCCAGGATATCCAAGCTATATTGCTTGTGGTGGGATCCACTGCGCAACTGGCTACCGAAGATAGTTTGAAATCGGTCGGGCAAATGGGGCATTGACTGGTAAATATTGCAGCTTTTGCGGAACGCGCGGGTGTTGAAGGAAGACCTCGGCTGTGAGGAGCGGAGGTTAGTTTGTGGCGGCTGTCCGCATTTTTTGGTTCAGGGTAGCATTTCACTTCTTTCGGCCTTTTGTTAGTTCCTGGAACCGGTTGACTAAGCTTTGTCTAGTCAGGGAGTGAGATCAACCACAGAAATCCAATTCATCATCAAGCCTAGACTATAATGAGATCTCAATTCCAAGCATCATATCCTTTTATCCACATCCAAGGTGTTAAAGCACGAAGGGCAGCTTCAATTGCCTCAAACAGCCTATGATAGCCATGTCGAGTACGAATCGTTCCATAAAGGTTGAAAAGGTAGAATAATATTCAAAAATTTTGATCATATATACACCGAATCCCCATAGATATATATATTGGCGTAAGGAGATACCACTGAAAATCAGAGGACTTCTCGTTTCTAGTTTATCATGCATATCGACATAGAATATTAAAAAGGCATATACAATCGTCACATCCCAAAAGCTCTATTCACGTTGTACCTGAAACAGCCAATCCGTTTCCGGCGTTGGAACCATATAGTTGGTGATATTAAACTCATTTGTCATGGCAGCCGCTGCTGTGCCCTCCGCAATATCAGCGTTGATCATGTGCGGCACACCCTCAGAATTTGGAGGCTGAGAGTCTGGAGACGCAAGGTTTAAAGAGTGAATTGCTGGTGCAGGAGCTGGAATGATAGGAACGCGGGGAACATTGAAAAACTCGAAAACATCGAAGTATTCGAGCTCATTCTGACCAAGGTTACGTCCTGGGGAAAGGACTGTGCGTGGGCTTGAAAGAGCCGGGTGATGTCGTGGCTGGCGAGATATGAGAAGGTCAAGATCAAATGCGCAGCGGCGCATGTCAGCGAGGATCTTCACAGTGGATGGCGTGATACGCTCTGTCGCCGTGCCAGCAGATTGTTCGAATTCGGAGAATTCATCAACAACGCGCTGGAGGATTGTACTGTACCGTTCAGCCACCTTCCAATACTTTCCCATCCGGCGGAGTGTATCGATGAAAAAGTTCATTTCAGGATCGACTGTATGTGCAATGGTAGATCCACGAACTAGGAGTAGACGGGCGGCTACCCATAGACTAAAGGCGAATGGGGGTCCGAGTTTGTCCAAAAGATTATTGTCAAGAACGAATCGAGCGAGAAGCCGAATATTTTCGACTGCCATGCGGCATCGTTGACTAGCACTGTACGAAGGAGTGAAAATAGATGACCGTGTGGTTGGATAAGCAGCAGACGAGTGTAGGCGAATAACCGTTCTGCAAAGAACAGATTAGCACCCTAGGGATAACCGAATATACGACTATACTGGCTAGCTTACGTCTGGTGTGCGGCGTGGAGCATAACCCATCCACAATGAGCTGATTTGCATCCTCTGGGAATGACATTCAAGCGCGACTTATCAAAAGAATACGCCTTTGGCAAGTGATATTCCCATATTGACAGCTCGTTATCAAGCGTTCTATATGTGGACTGCCACTGTTGCACATCTGGAAGGGCCCCAATGTCAACTGGGCGCTTCAAAAAAAGATGAATCCTCGATAAGATACCAAGCACTTCTATATAAAACCCGAATGAGCCTAGGTGGTCTCTTCGGTTCATGTAATCGGTTCTTGACTGGGTTTCGAACCATCTAGTTTCACTAGGCTGATCTCTGAGGAAGTAATCAGTTTTACACGGCACTTTTCGATCAATTTCTTTGTCGTCCAGTGCAAAATCGAAAGCTGTGGCAATGGTGGAGTACCGGTCCAGCAAATATACCATCCAAAACAGTCTGCGTCGTCCTTCTTCCTCGATCCAGGTTTTGGGATCAGGAAGAATGTTGGCTCGTAAAGTATAAATGGATGGAAACATGTTTGCGACGAGCGATGATGTAGACTCTTGGGCTAGTCCAAGTTGAACCACAGATCGAACTATCAAAGCTAGCAATTTCCATCCTGGTGGACCATGAGAAGAGCCAACAAAGTCTAGAGATAAAACAACCAAAGCCTGCAACGCTGTCACGGAAGAATTATATATTCCATAAATCAGAACCTTTTGTTTAGAAATCTCATAGTAGCGCTTTCTATTATCCTCGTTCAAGCGAGGGTCCGTGGAAAATCGAAGGGTGGTGGCGACAATTGCATAAAGCAGCATTCGGTCTTCCTCCTTCAGCGGAGATGGCCCGAATAATGTATCAAGCGTTGTTCTCCTGTGGAGGATGGGGCACCATGTATTAATATGTTCAAAGTACAGATCTACCAAGGCATACAGTAGGTCATAAGGCGGTAGATCGGCATCAGAATTGGTCAATGGCTGGCTTTGCGAAGGAGATAGCGGTGTTGTTAATTGTAGGGAAGGAGTGTGGTACGCAAAATCGGATCGGGGGTCGTCCAATTGCCTTGTGCGGGAAGCTGGAAAGTCCGCAGAGGGGTTTCGGGGCGGCAGTGCTTGAGATATAGATGGTTCTGTGATAGGTGTCAATAGTCGTGTTTCGGGAGTATATTTACTGCGAGTGGAAACTCGCTGAGACACTGATATCTCAGGTGACCCTTCCTGATGTTTGGGAGCTATTCGAGGGCCATGTTCAAGGTCGCAAGAATGCTCTGATGCGGGTAGCCTTGAAGGCGAGTGGACATCTGATAGCCGTTCATGACTGGCTGGTGTGGTTTGTGCTTTTAGAATATGTGTTTCGATAAGCTTGGCCTGGGCTTGGATAATGCTCTCTAACCGATCTGGGAGGTCCTTTTTAGCGATTTATTCCCATGTGCATACAAATTATCACAAAACAAGGGATACCTAGTCGCTGCTCCAGTTCCCGGCCATAGCCAGCTCTTAGTCCAGGTTTTTTTCGCTCTTTATATTCGCATGTTTGGCCATTCCGGGAACACCAGCCGCAACTCGGCTGCACACGGTCTATGCGGCAAGTCTTAGGCAAGATATGGAATACAATAGCTGGGCGTGATAAATTTTACATACCACACTTCACTTTTCTATGCTTGCAAAGCTCGCATCTGTCTCCAGAAACATCAATCTATGAGTATATTCCCACGTAGCAAAACAGAAAAATCAACTCAAAAAGGGGTAGTAATCAACTCCAAGACCTACGATACTGAAATTGGCCGCTTCCTCTTCATACTATCGCCCCCTTGGGCTGTATGCGTATTGTTGTCTGTGTCATTTCCTGACCACACATTCTCCGGGCTTCCCATCTCGCGCTGGCCATGGCTTTCGTTTGTGAGTGAGAGCTTAGGCTGAACAGAGGCCTGGCGAAATCGAAAAAAATTCGTTGGCGGTGGCAGGTCCATAGAGAATAAAAACCCGAGCCACAACACTGCTCGGGTCCAGAATGCTCTCGAGAACGACACCCAGTGGTGCGATGGTCTGGTGTGCTCCCCGCAAGGTCGTCAGCCCTTTTACATATGTAGGTAGCTCAAGGATGCTAACTGTATTTGGACTAGCTGCTGACGTTCCCGGTGGGACGGGGCGGGGCAGCCCGAACGGCACGACTAACCTTACACGGCTAGCGCCAGTCGCCATCGACCCTCGTATCGTAGTGCATCCGGAGTAGATTCAAGATCAACGGTGAGAAATGTCGACTTTCAAGCTTGGAAAAGGGCCTAGCTCCTGTAAAAGAGCCGTTTTTAGTAGCCTTAAATGAAACCGTGACATTAGCTTATTGGGCCCCAGCGCTGCTCCTCCTGAAATAAATTGTTGTTTGCTGAAAGAATTTTCCAGTATTCTCGCTCTTAAAACAGAAGGTGGAAAGTAGACGAGGCATCGGAAATCAGGCCAAATTTCCTATGTTTAAAAAGAGGGTATATATCAAGAAAAAATTTAACAGGTATTACTAAACCAAATGCCGACAGGAGCAAAACATGAAGCCATAAAGTGTTCATAAGACGTAGTTCATGCAACCCAAACAGTCAAAGCGCATAGAAAAACAAAAGGGAATAAATACATTTTCCCATGGTCATCATCGTCAATCGTTCATTATCTGACGGACCCTACCGTCTTGCTGGACTCGGCTCTCCATCTTCCGGCTCTACTCTCACAAGCACTTCCTCTAAGAAGCCCTCCAAAAACGAATTAATCTCCCCGCCCATCGGCACTGGAGCCTCCTCATCCCACTTTTCAATATCCTTAAACAGCCCTGCTGCCTTGATGACCAGTCTCTTTAGCTTTTCGTGGGCGTACTGCCTTCTTTGTGCCGCTTCGGCCGCCTCAGGGGTACTTGGTTTGCCTGCAGAATTGCGAGATAAAGTATGGAGTGAATATGCGCGACGGCGAAGAGTAGCTTCGAGCGCAGGAAGGATTACGCCGTTAAGTGCAGTTATCTCATCGGTAGGCGCTGGGCGGGCAGTGAATGCAAGAGCGGACTGAGATGTTGTGGAGCTGGTGGATTTCTGAGATTCGATGGACTGAGTGGAGCAAACTGAAGTCTGTCTATGAGGTTGAATCGAAGGAAGCGGCCTCGGTTCTTGCGTTATTGGAGTATAATTTCGGGGTTGGAGGGGAGGTAGAGGAAGTTGACCCGGCAGAGGTTGCGGACGCGGAGATGATTGCGGTGGAAGCGATACATTCTGAGAGGACGTCCTATTATTAGAGCTACCCCTATAAGGTGGTATCTCGGGTAGTTGCATTGGAGCAGGTTTCCGAGATACTTGCTCTTTCGTTGAGGGTGTTGGGAGCGACTTGGGCTGTGGGGTTGGCAATTCGCGGGGAGAGTCGCCTAGTTGTAGATACCCCATATCTTGCGCCAGAGCTTGTTGCAAAGCTCTATCATAGTCTAAGCTTCCAGGGCTTTCTTTTTCAAAATGGACAGGTGCTTTTGAGCTGTGTGCTGGAGTGCTGAATAGTGGCTCTTGATACGCGGACGACTTTTGTGGGGATGGCGGTAGCGGGATTTTCGACGGCGGTAATTGCGATATGGACGGTAAAGCAGGTTTAAAATTTTCTTTCTGCGGTGTTTTTTGCGGCGAGAGTGGGGCCTTCAACGTGTGGTTTGATGATTTGCGCTGCACGTTGTTCTCTGGCGCAGCAAAGTCACGAGTTATAATATTACGATGGCGATCTTCGGCTCCCTGAGCTCTGGCATTCGCTGCTGCATCATTCATTGCACGCAAACCTGCCGTTCGCCCAGGGCCAGCTGGTCGGACCGTGCCGAAGTCCCAAAGCTCCTCCTCTTCTTTCGTGGGCTTGCGAGGTGCAGCATGTCCTTCATCTTCGTCGTCAGAGAGGTCATTTCCGTGAACAGCAACCCATCTTTCATATCTTTCAATCAATTCTGTAAGATAAGTGGTCTTTTTTGCACGTTTAAGAAACGGATGCCGCAACAGTTCTTTGGCGGTCGGTCTCTCTCTTGGGTCCCTTCGCAGGCATAGCTCCACAAAATCCTTAAAAGGCCTGCTGAAATCTCCTTGTAAGGTAGGAGGGTGATTCTTTGGGATTAAAAATAGGACTTTCATCGGATGTATATCAGAATACGGCGGCTGTCCCTCGGCAAGCTCGATAGCAGTAATTCCTAAGGACCAGATATCGGCCTTGTGATCGTGGCCAGATTGCTTAATCACTTCCGGGGCCATCCAAAACGGGGTTCCCACAAATGTATTTTTCTTAGTCATGGTCGCTGAGAGCTGACCAGATACACCGAAATCTGCGAGCTTCACTTGTCCACTAGATGTAAGCAATACATTGGCCGCTGTATAAAAAATCGGTCAGCGACTCTATACCCAACTTCCTGCTTTCATCGTATACCCCACCTTTAACATCCCTATGTAGTTTATGGTCTGTGTGTAGGTATTCTAGCCCCAACAGCAACTCTCGGAGAATGATCATAATATACTCTTCCTCAATTTTACCCGCACGCATAAGATCGGAACAGCTTCCACCAGAACAGAACTCCATGATAATCCATAGGTCAGAGCCCTTCAGATAAGAGCCGTGGTATTTCGTCACATATGGGGAATTGAGTTCCGATAGAATGGAAATCTCCTGGATAATATCCTCAACCTCGTCATCAGCATTTTCAACATCGATTATTTTGATCGCAACCGATTGCCCTGTACGCTTATCGACTCTGGTGCCCAGCGTTTGGCGTTAGCCCACGAAGTCCATAATTCAGATAAAAAAAAAGTAAGAGAGCCGGACCCTTTGTATACCTTCCCAAAGCTTCCACCACCTACAAAGAAGAGCAAACAATCAGTGACGTTTCAAAAATCTTCTCTGCAGTAAGCTCTGCATACCAATGCAATTCTGTTTCGTATACAGCGTCTCGGGATCCACCGCACGGCCCTCCATCTTGCAGAATGACTTCACGCCAACGATTTTCAGCGACCTTTCCAGTAACCAATTTGTATAAAATAAGCCACCTAAAGACGGAAGGGGGCCGCTTCGATGAATGAGTGGGGTCCCAAGGGATTCGAAGTCGGGGTGCCGGGGCGAGCGGAAGGCGAAAGTGGGATGGTCTCGGTGTCGTTGACCGCCTCAGAATCGAGATGACCCGCAGGCCCAGAGGTCCAATGTTGACTGCAAAGTGCAATGCAGCAGCGCTCGTTCAGGTCATGACGGCACACAGCGATTTCGTCGTTATCTGCGCAGCCCTGTCAAAACAAACAAACAGCTGCGGAAGCTTAACCTGCATGTTCAGGGACATCACCGGTCAGAGAAACGGCTTGATTGGGTGTTGGATATTTGTTATTCCGGATCCGCCAGGCATTGCCAAGATATTCGATGTTTAGTCATATACCGCCAATATTCCGTATGGATGGACGTATTGTAATATTACAGATCTTATCTTATCTTATCAATCTCATCTTACATTACTACCGTTTTATGCGTGTATTTCCGAGCCTTTGTACGACGTAAATACCACAGAACTTGACTCGGATCTGGTCTCAATGAATATGTGTAGTGAATCAGGTGGTTATTCAGCGATTTAAGTATGCATGTGTTTACTACATAAACATGCCCAGTTCTGATGCTAGACCAAGCGAGGCATCATTGTAACGCAGAATGCAAACTATGCCTGCCATCCAGACGCATCCCATTCGTTTGGGAAATGGCGATATGCATGTATGTTCATCAATCCTCCAAATATCCAACCATTACGGTTCCGTTTTTTAAGCCTGCATCTTGAACGCTTGCGTCTAGCATAGTAATCAAATTCTGCCCCATTGATACCAATTCAAAGTCAATTCCAGCCTTGCCCTCTATTGGGGCTGCTTTGAGCCACTCATACAGCCGGCATACAGGGTCCGACAGTGCAAAACGCCGAATTATCCTACCGGAAGAATGTCGGAATTGAATCCTAGTTGTGGAGGTAGGGTCTGCCGCAGGCTCATGGTGCGGTCGATTAGATGGTATGGATTTGAAGGCCTTGGTGCTTGGGTCTTCTTCTTCTTCTTCTTCTTCTTCTTCTTCCTCCTCTTCCTGTCGATTTTTAGCTGGCGGTTCGGTGTCCATCGAGCCGTTATCGTTAGCAGGAGCTTTGCCTTTCCCTTTAATGTCGCCAATACTGCGTGTGAGATCGTCGGGGTCCTCATGTTTTGGTACCTCCTGGCCCTCTAGACTATTCCGCAGAGCCATTTCTAACATCTCTTCTTCTGTCATTGTGTCTAATTTCGAAATAGGCTTCACCTCTGGTTTTCTTTTGGCCACAGGATTGCGGGCAGAATTGTCCAGGCTATATCGGTCAAGAAACTCATGTAGCTGCATGAGAAACTCTGGCGCTTTAACCACCGGTGGTCCAGACCATACCTTGACTTGCTCTCCCGTTCTAGGATCAACAATTGCAATATGTGGATAATTATCCTGAACATCACGGCCTGTAAAATAGTATTGGAGATATTGAGCTCCGCGTTCGTCATCTTTATTGAATTGCAAGAAAAGAAAATGCTCCTTGATCGTGTCCGAAATCTCACGATTCTTCCATAAGTCTCTATTCAACAACTGACAATCAAAGATGGACGGGTCCTGGACGTTAACCAATAACCACTTCATTTTTTCTCGTCCTTCAGTACGTGCGAGGTCCCAGGGAAGCCTCGAAATGATTTCAAATGGGGGTCTATACATTTCTGCTAGCATGCTTGATTTTGAAGACGCTTCTGATGCTCCTCCCGTTGCCCGAGAGAGCGTTGCGCGATGTGATGCTGGATCCTCGTCATTCCAAATAGAAGAAGAGACATCTCTCTGGTTAAATATCCCTGCACGGCCTAGGACAAGAATTATTAGTAGCTGGAAGGAGTAAAGTGTAAGGCTTAGCACCTACCAACTCTGGCTCGTTGCCGAGCTCGAACTTGTTCTAAGATCTCCTCATCCACATCTTCAAAATCCGCTCCCGGTCCTACAAGAGTTTCTGTTTTTCTAGCCATGGGAGCACGAACGGAATCTCCGTCGATAGAATCTCCACCGGCATATAGCTCCTCTTGTAATCGTCGCGCCATCGCTAGATCGTCTTCGAAAGTGGTAGTAGTGGTCCTGGGGGTCTCACGACTCGAGGTTCCAACAGGGATATCTGTTGCTTCATCATCGGAGTCAAGGTGAACAATACCGCTTTCATCTTCGTACGGGGCAGGCGCTTGGGAGCGTGTTGATGGTCTCTGGGAAGGAGCAGCAGGAGCCTCCGGTTGAATATCCACGGCGCCATTTTCGAAGTAAAGTTGCATAGCAGTCTGCAAATTGTAGTCCGATAGCTGCAGGTAATGAGTAGCGGTCTCAGGGCTAGAGCCGGTGATTTCCGTAAACTGAGCAACTGCGGCGTCCTCCATGTTTGCGGAATGGGAGACTAAGGGTGCAAAAGATAAGCAGGGAAAATCAATATGACCCAAAGCCAAAAAGGCAGATTAGGAGCGACAGAGCTCCTCCGCGAATGTTGACCTCTATGTAGGAAGCTTTTTGCGGTGCCCCGTCGAAGTTGCTAGAAGCTGTAAAGGAATGGTAGGAAGATTCAAACAAGAAGGGGGGGGTTAGTCGTGAAAAGAGAGTGGTAAGTAGCAGATGAGATGTTCAAAAGGAAATATAGATTCAGGAAGAACCTGGCGGCTAGCAAGCGGCAAGTCAGGCAGCCAGAATGACGAGTTACATCTTTGTTCAATTGTCTGGCGGCGATAAGCCAGGCGATAAACCAACTTAGCCTTAGCGCCCGCAAATACGTCAAGTCACATGCAGGCCCAGGGGAAATTATATTCCGCGTCCGACGGAAATATTATATAAGCAAGGCACCATCATACGGCGGCGCGCATAAGCCAAGAGTGCACTTCAACATGCACAACTTTTATGCACCGGGGCTGCGCAGTAGGGTTGATCAGCGCTCCGTATTGCCATCCCGCGTTTGGCGTGGTGCCTGCCAAGCCCGCCGGCCTACCTTCCATAATCGCGAGTCGGGGTCACGCGTTCTAATGGGTTTCGCGTCACGCTAAGAGCGACGCGACGGGCGGTACTTCCGCCGCGCAAAAAGGTACTTCGCCAGGTACCTCCTCCTCCACCACCGACTGTTCCCGCTGTTTTAGCAACCCAGCAAGCATCATCTTCCACCACGCACTCTCCCTACATACCCTTCAGCCATGGCCCCGCCAGTGCTCGGCAAGCGTCAGCGAAATACAGCAGAGCCAAATGGTAATTACATTCCCCCCCTCCCTCTCCAGCCCACCTGCAAATCCAAGCACAACATGCCCAGTCGTGCCTGAATAGCGTGCTAACCACCCGATCGACAAAGATTCTACATTGTCTTCCCCCAGGAAGCGGCGAGCCGCCCAAGTGCCTCGAATCCATCAAGACGAACGCGCTGTTCCCTTGAGTTTGCCGACAAGGGAGCGCAGGTCTAAGCGCGTACAGAATGCAGGCCCGCAAGACGTGTCCGAAGTCAAACGCCCAAGACTCGCGGTGCCTTGTAAGGGCCTTGAACCTGCGAAGGCCTCTGAGAATTCAAGCACACTTGAGAAAAGTAAGGAATCAGTCACAGGTCAGTCGAAATCCCTCGCCGAACACGATCCTAAAACTGACCTAGAACTAGATGAAAACGCGGATCCAGCCCCTCAGTTTTCAACTCCAAGATCCAAAAGATTCCGAGATGTCTCCTCTTTTTCTCCTATCACTCCCAGGCATCGTGTTCTGGTTGCTTCTAAACCCGTTACTCCGCGAACACCCCGAACCATCACGTCTGTTTCAGCCCGAACTGTTTATACAAGTGCCAGGCAACTATTCGCCCGAAGTGCGACCCCGGCACGCTTGGTCGGTCGTGAGTCTGAAAGACAGGAGCTTACAAAGTTTATTAACGATTCAATCTCATCGGGCCGCGGTGGATGCAAGTACGTGAGTGGGCCGCCTGGAACTGGAAAAAGCGCCTTGGTCGAAGAAGTCTGTCGCGAGATCCAGAAGGAGAATTCTGCCAAAGTCGCGTACGTTAATTGCGCTAGCATGACAAGTGCCCGAGACATCTACGGCAAACTGGTAGAAAATCTTTGCGGAGACTCCCAGGTGTTCAAGAAGAGCGAAGTCGAGCGCCTTCGAGGCATGTTCCTACCTAAGAAAAACTCCGGCAAAGGTGTATATGTTGTTGCTTTGGACGAAATAGATCATCTCTTGACAAGCGACCTTGAGATCCTATATGCTTTTTTTGAATGGTCTATGCAGGCAAACTCTCGCCTTGTTTTAGTTGGAATCGCTAATGCTCTTGACCTAACGGACCGATTCCTACCAAGGCTGAAGTCGAAGAACTTGAAGCCACAACTTCTTCCATTCCTACCATATACCCCAACGCAAATTACAACAGTCATTACAACGCGTCTTCGATCCCTCTTGGTGGAAGATATGGCTGTTGCAAAAGATTTTGTACCGTTCCTCCACCCTGCAGCAATTCAGCTGTGCGCGCGAAAAGTCGCATCGCAGTCTGGCGATCTTCGAAAAGCCTTTGACCTGACCCGACGTACAATCGAATTGATTGAGCGTGAAGTCAGCGAAAAGGCTCAAGCCGCCTCCAAACTGCCGTTGGTGGAAAACACAAACCTTGCAGCCCCTGCATCGCCTCCAGATACTCCTTCCCAGAATGACATATATAGTTATACGGCTGCCACGGCTCCTCGGGCTACAGTAGCCCATGTAGCTCGAATTACGTCCGCAACCTTTGGAAATGGCACCACTGAGCGACTGCAAGGGCTCAATCTACACCAAAAAGCCACTCTATGTTCTTTAATTGCATTTGGCCGCAAAAAGCGAGCATCAACAAGCTTTATTAATACTCCAACAAAGTCACCAAAATCAACAGCCCCAACCGTTAAAGAGCTATTTGACACATATTGCTCTCTCTGCCGGAAAGAGAACGTTCTGCAACCACTTACTTCTACCGAGTTCAAGGATATAATTAGCGGTTTAGAAACCATGGGCCTAATCGGCGAAGCTCGAACCCGCGGCTCCCGTTCCGGTGCTTCCGGGTCGGGAATATTCCGCACTCCAACGCGGAGCGGACGGGGTGCTACTGGTACTCCCTCTAGAAAAGGAGGCGAGGAAAGTGGGCTAGTTTGCTTTGTTGGTGAAAAAGAGATCGAGGCCCAAGTCACTGGTCCTGGAGAGGGTGTTTTGAAAGCCCTGTTGAGAGAGAGGGACGCATAATGCATTATCATGATGACGTTTGTGCGGCATTTCATTGCTATTAGACCACGCACATTTTGTGAGAATTCATATTCATACGGAGTACATGCATTTTATTAAATTCTTGTACTGTCACACTTTTGTTTTGGCATGGAAGGGGCATAATTTGGGATAAAAAGCTGGGTCATGTATTTTTTCTCAAGGAATGTTTTATGCAGGAATATTGATAACAGCACTATCAGTGTCATTGTATTTAATGGTTGCTCTTGTTTAAAGGGAATTGAAAAACCTTCTTATGATCATTCCAGAACAGATAACGGCCGTCATTTGCTGTACATATATATCCAAAAAAAAAAAGTGAGATTGGAAGAACACTATGTTTGCGTATACCATAATGGGGGCCATGAATTTTCGTCGGGGGTTGGAAGCACATATACACGACGGAAAGGACAAAAGTATGGTTGCAGGAGAAAAAAAACCTTCGATCAAAGCGATATAGGAAAACAGGAGTACCAGAAAGATATTGCCATACAACAGCAAGAAAGATAAAGAACTCGATAAAGCCTGCAACAGAGCCCAAACCCGCCAATAGAAAGAAAGCTACAAGGTGAAACCGGGAAAAAGAAATCCGTTAATCAGCGTGATCCTCTCTTTCTCAGCTGGCCTGGAATAGACGAACGAGTAAAAACTCCTCTCTGCAAGAAACTAATCATCCATCGGCTTATCTTCCAGCGTCACACCTACGGGTCTGGGCGGCACCTGCTCCGGCGCATCGTCCACAGCGCTATCAGCGACAACATTGCCATTGCTGTCTCGATTCAGACCCGCGACCCGCGAGTAGCGGCCGCTGGAGCGGGAGAGCGAGTTGCTCTTGGCTACTGCCGCTGCGGGGGCTTCGTCTGAGGCAGACGTGGAGCTGCCTCCGTTGGGTAATGGATTCTGACTGGGAGCATCCGTCGCCCGACTATCCGCGACGACGGGCGAGTCGAGTGAACCGGGAACCTCGAGGCTTTGTCTGGTTGCCCGTCTCTCAGTCGTCGGACTACCGACGTTGATTGGAAACCTCGTCGATTCGGAGCCGCCCGTAGATCGGTCGCGCCGATGCCGGTACCCGGGGGCGGGACTCGTAGCACGGCTGCGGCTGGCAATGGCGCGATTTCTAGCCTCGGTGTTTGCGCGTCGATTGCTTTCGTCGGAGCTTATGGCGCGTGGACGTGCCGAATTCGACAGGGTTCCTAGAGAGCTAGCTTGGCGCTTTAGTTCGCCAAAGATTTCGTCCTTGTGGTCGAAAAGATCACGGAGGAGACGGTAATTATGTCGTTCATCCATCGTGAGGTTGCTTTCCACACGAGGTCTAAGTACGCAAGGTGCAAGATTCTGAGCGAGGGAGGTGATATAAGCATCGTCTGCCGATGTCAAATCAATCAGACGTGTGAAATGGGTGATGATGGCGTCTAGGGTAGCAATATTGTTAAGACGGAGTTGGCCCAAGGTGTTTTGTAGCACTTTAACGCGGCCTTCGTCAGACGCATCGCTCGTAGCAGTGTATATAGTCCGCACTATTTCGTACACTTGGGAGGACACGAGGGAATCTATTTTCCATTAGAAAAGTGTTGAAATTGCAAGGGAATAGAGATGAGCTAACCAGGAAGTTCAAGTAAGTATAGTTTTAAAACGCTGGCAATAACGGGGATTTCGTATCGGTCTAGAAGATCCGGAGGAGCAAGTTGACCGTTGTTCAAAGCGTTGCGCAGATGATGCGTTGCCGAGAGTGGCACTTCATGCAGCCATATTGCTCGGCGAGCCTCGTCGCCTTCCAAATCAGGGTATCCTATAAAAGGCGTGAGTCATTGGGAGCAAAGAAGCCAATAGACCACAAAGTAGCTTACGGTTATCTAGATAAGTCAAAATGCTCGTCACAATGACTGGAACGCGCTTGCGATCGGCTCTGGCCCTTGCCTCAAGATCCACGCCAAAAGTTTGATCTATAGAATATCAGCCTTGCTCCGTTTTCTCCGATCTATTCGAAGTGCCACAAACCTTCAACAGAGCCATAGTAATTCTCATACGGCTGAACACGAGGCACAAACGCCCCAGTCCTATAGTTTTCCAATAGATACCTCAAGTCTCCTAGAGGCTGGATGGTTTCCTGATACAGCATCATCTGATCAACAGTGCTGCGCAGCGAAGGAATAACGTTGCTAATTGCACCGGAAAAGTCAAGCACAACGGCTTTGATTGCTCTCAGGCGATCCAGTTCGCATCGTTCCATGAACTTTAGATAATCGACAACTTCTTCCTCCATCGAACATCGCATACGGTCTAGCTTCTTCACGGCGACTTTGTAACGCTCGTCCGACTCTCGAGCCTCACGGCGCAGCTTCTCTGCAGGAGTTTCGTTGGGGTATGGGTTATTGAGAGGGTTCCACCCCGATATGATCTCGGCGACGGTGGGAGAGTCGGCATTATCATCGCTTCCTGAGGCAAGTGACGATACGCGCAGTAAAGGTTTCTTTTTTTCGGGGATTCCAGTAAGTTGGAAGACTTTCGGGCGCCACTGGTAGTTCATTTTCGAACTGTTGGCGAACGTGCTGCCAACATTTCCGATCAGCCGCAAAAACCCATTATCAACCATGTCCTGTCCAATTCTTTCCGCATAACTCATGCTTGACGCATTCAAATGTTTCTGGATGTAATCCACTATATCCGCACCGGTAGAAGTATTCAGATACGTTCCAAGAATTGGTACTTTCGACTCTCCAATTTTTATCGTTTCAAGCATGTGCGTAAGAAGCTTCTTCAGCTGATCTGGCAAATAAACCTGATCTCCAAGTTCAACTGGCTCTGGCTCCTCCTCCGTATCGGGTAAAACGATGGTCGGTGGTGCTGGGGGTTTAGGGCTGCCCTCCGTATCCTTATCCGGGTCTTGGAATGCAAGTTTATTTTCTTCCTCTAAGTCCTCTACCAATCGACATTTATTAAAATACTGGCTTCGTAGCTTCTTTACCAGTTCGGTCTGTTTTGAATGTTCCTTCACTCGAGCTTGAAGCTCGTCCTGGCTATTCGAAATCCGCATCTCATGCTGTGCAGCCCATCGACCAAATGGAGTAACCACAAGGTCTCTAATACTCGACGCAATCTTCTGGTGGTTTTTCGACCCTTCAATCATCTCACTTCGAATGCCTTCATATGCCTAGTCCCCATTGCAAATTAGCACAACCCCAGCAACCAAAATTGCATTATGCTCACCTTGCGCACACTAGCGCCATCGTCTCGCGAGAATCCATTCGGCATCCTATCCACCGACGGGGCAATATCGCCCAGCTTCGCGCCGTAAGTCTGCTCGGCATCGGCGCGCATCCGGGCAATGGCAAGGATCTGCTGGTTTTCCACTATTCCCTGCTGCAGCTTGGAGAAGAGAACACCCAGCCCGCTGGCATAGTCCGGGGACCAGAACGAGTCGGCGAAGCCCGGCATTGTGTGGGTCGCTGGTTGAATTCGAAAGGCTAAGGAGACAAAGAAATGGCTGCGCTGAGAGCTGGGCAGCAGCGAGCAGTGCCGAAAGGGGAAGAAGGGCAATTAAGCCCCTATGCCGATGAGGGTGGGTGGAAGACGTGGAATGCGTGAACCGGGCAGGTTCCCAGGAACGAAAGTTAAGCTAGATTTCCGACACAAGTGCCCTCGCAGAGGGGATCGGCAAGTTAAAAAAAAAAGAAAGAACCAAAGTTCTATTATGCAGCAACGAAAGGCTGTCGGAGATGGGGCGGGAGAGATGAGGCAGAAACGAACGGCTAAGGAAAACAGCAGCAAGGTGAAGAGGAAGAAAGACAGTCGCTGAGAGCTGGCGAGGTCGACGATGTTGGAAAGCCAGAGCGGCGAATCACGTCCGAGCTCCAGCCAGCCAATCTGGGCCGCCGCAGTCACGTGGCAGCCATCGGTGTGTGGGTACCAGTACTTTCAATCTGCACGGTGAGTTGGCGGTAGTAGCGGTACCAGTACCTAGCTCCGGTTAGGCTACTACGGCGGTGCTTATGTAACAGAGTTCGTGGCTGTGTTTCAGCCGCGAACGTTTACTCTTGAGGCGTCAACGTACCGGCCAGTCAATGTGCAGCGGGGAGATACTTCCTAGCGCCGGCCTTCCCCCAAACGCCGATGCCAACAAGGCTGAAGAGCAGAAAAAAAGGGGATGCGAGCCACCGGAGGACTCCGAAATGAGCGAGCTGATCTGGGGAGATACGCGCCAAGAACCAAGGACCCCGTTGCTCCTAGCGACCTGCGCCGAAGGAGTCGCCGTCGTCCTGGGTGGAGGAGCACGCTCAGGAGAAATATCCACTGCAAAAGTCTTCCCGTTGAACGACGAGCCCGTACGTCTGAAAAGGGCCGTTAAGCGCCCTGAGCACAGTGTCGAAGAGGGTCGCCGATCAAGGCAGCCGGCAGCGACGATGGTATCGAATCGATATGTTAGGGAGTATTGGATGACGTCCTGTCCCGCGGCGTTTTCCAGATCCTTCATTCACAAGCGCAGGATCCCCTGACCTTGACCGGAATGGAAGGCTAAAATTAGAATAAAAAAAGACAAAAAAAATTCTTAGATTGGGTAAATTAAGTCGTCAAGTCATTCATACATAATACAAAAAATATGTACCGCGTAAAGTGGCAACACAAGCCAGCAATTTACATAGGGCCAACGGGGGCCGCGAGAAGCAACCGGGCCTCCACGATCTATTTACAACATTAGCAGAAAAAATGGAAGACCTTTTTCCACACCGGCCAGCCCGCCCGCTCAGCACGCTCCTCCGCGATCAGATGCGCGATATCTAGATCGCGCCGGCCAGTCTTCAGGTCCATATTTCTCGCACGGACGATTTTCGTCCTAAACCACAGCTTATACGGGACGTAGAACAGAATCACAATAGGACCGGTGAGATAGACCGAGAACCAGTTTTTCGCGCGCGCCAGCGAAGGATTGGATCCCTCGTTGAGGATAATCGGCGCGATGCCCACCCAGAACTGCGCGACGAGCACGAGGATGTTGAAGATCAATCCCACCCACGAACCGATCACGCCCGGTTGAGAGGTGAATGCGAGTTCGTCGAGCGTGTGGCCTTGGACCGCCCAGCCGCGCCGGAAGCGGATGTGTGCCAGGCAGATAGAGCCCCATGTGAAGATGGACGAGAGACTGGAGATGGCAATCATCCAGGTGAACACCTCTTGCTGTCTGGAGGAGGCGGCGAGGAAGCCAAGGAGGCCCAGTAGAGACGCAATGCCGATGGCGAATAAGGGGCGGCCTCTGCGGTCGATGTAGGCGAGGAAACGGGGGGCTTGGTGCTGCTCGGCCAGGGCAGCTAGGGTGCGTGAGGAGCCGTAGATAGAGGAGTTTCCGACGGAAAGAATGGCGATCATGATCACCACGTTCATAACAGAGTCCAGCCCTTCGATGCCGGCGTTTTTAATGGCAATGACAAAGGGGGAGGCTTTGGCATCGGCCTGGTTATCGGGCCGTAGTAAACGCGGGTCGGTGTAGGGGACGAGAAGACCAACAAGAGTGAGCGCGACAATGTAGAAAAGTGTGATTCTCCAGAAGACTTGCTTCACGGCGGTTGGGAGTGCTTTGCGGGGGTTTGCAGCTTCGGCGGCAGCCAGGCCAACGAGCTCCGTTCCAGTGAATGCAAAAGCCGCATTGACAAAGCAGCTGCAGAGCCCCTTAAACCCGTGGTTGAAAGCACCTGGGTCCCGCCAGTAGCGGCCACCGATATATGTCCCGCCGGGGCCACCACCAATGTTTAATACGATTCCCAAAATACTGGAATAAGTCAGTGGGTTTGGCCATTTCTGATAGAAACAGACTAGATATCGAGGAGCACCTACATAAAACCAATGACAGCAATCACCTTGATGATGGAGAACACAAATTCGGCCTCGCCATAGGTCCTGACGCCGAACAAGTTGATCATGACAATCAGCACATAGAAGATGGTCACCCACGCAGCGGGCGAAATGTTAGAAGGCCAATACGACACAGTGACTGACGCCGCGACAATTTCCAAGGGCAGTGTGATCAGCCACTGTAGTGCGTAGTTCCAACCCATGGCAAAGCCCCAGGCAGGATCCAAAAAGCGAGTGGAAAAGGCGGAAAAAGAGCCGGCGACGGGAAACACGACAGCCATCTCGCCCAAGGCCTGCACGGTCGAGTATAGCATGACACCGATAAGTGTGAAGGCCATCAGCAGGGAAGCCGGGCCGCCCATGGCAAGGGATTTTCCAGAATTCACAAACAACCCCGTTCCTACGGCATCGCGAATCAGCATGGGCTGTCGACAAGCCAAGAAGAAAAGGGGGCGAGAGGGGAGAAGACGCACCGATCGAGCCACCGATGGCAATCATCTGCAGATGGCGACACTTGAGCTTCCGCTGCAAGGGCGACGAGGCGGTGTTGGCGGCAGCGCCCTCGAGGTCAAACAGCTTGCCGTCGACGCCCATCTGGCCGGGCTTGGAGACATGGCCGTTGGGGTCGCGACGGAAGCTGTCGACGAAGTTCCGCCAGGCGCTGGGCTTGGGCTCGTCATCGTCGTCGAGAACGAGCGAGCCGGGCGCAAAGGACGAGCTGTGGTTGGAGAGAGAGCGCAGCGGCAGGGCGGACTTGGGCTCGCCGGGGGAGGAGAACGAGACCATGGCCGCCGGGGCATTGGGGGCGGGTGGGTGGGCGGAGGGAGGCAGCGAGGACGCGAGGGCGGTCGAGTTGCGGTCGCGAGACTGGGGATTAGTTAGTTAACGACGCGGGCATCGCCAGCACAGGGCAGCTGGACGGGCAGCATAGGCGAAAAGCAACGCGCGCAGGCGGTGGTGCGCAGCCGGGCAGGATTGCCAATGCGGGGTGGTGGAGCGCAGGCTGGGCCGTGAAGTTTCGACGGCCGGAGGCAATAATATAGTTAAGCTACGGAGTACATACCTTCACTAACCAGCTAGTTAGTTCCAGAGCCGAGAAGCATCGTACATATCAACCACCCCGTACTTCCACGGACCACCGCTCGCGTACCTGGCACATGGCCAAAAGCTATTCCTGCCTGACAGCACGCCCGTACCAGCCCGCCGTCGACGCTGGCTGCTCCAGAGCATGCGTTTGATCCTTAGCCTACGACCTCGTACACCAGCCGCCCGCCGGCTCTGGCCATCCAGGCCCTATTGCCGCCTAGCCCACACTACTCATATGGAGCCTAGCACAGTCAAATACGACTATGTCGAGGAAGTTGAGCGTTTGGACTTTTACGTGCCTGGTGGGTATCATCCGACGGCCATTGGCGATGAGTTTTGCAATGGTCGATATTCCATTGCTCACAAGCTTGGATTTGGCCGATCTTCTACAGTCTGGCTGGCCGAAGACCGAGCCCAGAGTTCCAGACTCGTTGCTCTGAAAAATCTCTACAGCTGAATCGGCACAACAAACCCACGAGTTACACATTCTTTCGCAATTAGCCAAGGCTGACCCTAGCCTTCCTGGGAAGAGCATTGCTCAGGATATCTTCGATTGTTTCACGTTTTCAGGGCCAAACGGCATGCATCGATGTCTGGTCACAGACTTCGTGAGAATTAGTATTAGCGAGGCAAAAATAGCGGCAGAGCATCGAATTCTTCCCCTTCCAGCCGCTCGGGCAATTGCTGCTCAGCTTATACTAGGCGTCCGATTTATCCATTCCCAAGGAATTGTTCATGGTGGTATGCGCTGACAGTACAACTCCGTGCTTTGGTTGCCGTCAAGTTAACATGAGTATAGATCTTCATCTCGGAAATGTTCTCCTCTCTCTGCCGCCTGATATGCAGAATATGACCCGCAAAGAGCTCTATGCAAAGGTAGGCCAACCAACCATACAGCCTGTCCGTCGTCAGGATAAAGCCCCCCTTGAAAATGGAGTTCCTTCAAACGTTGTTGTACCAGCATGGCTGGGAGGTGCAAGCGATGAGCTCACGCTTGCAGATTCTCTCATCCAAATTGCAGATTTTGGAGAAGCTTTCAGCCCACAAAGAGAAAACCACTATGTTTGCCATACCCCATCTATTTCAGCGCCCCCTGAAAGCTTTTTTCATGCAGCCTGGGATCAGCGAGCCTCTTTCCTTTCCAGGAGATATATGGACTCTGGGCTGTATCATTTGGGAGCTTTTTGGATCTACTCCTCCATTTCAATCATTGTTTGGCACCATGGCTCAGGTCCTAAAGGAGCATGTTGAAATGATCGGTAAGCTACCTGACCCTTGGTGGTCTCAATGGGAGGCAAGAAGCGATTTGTTTGACGATGATGGGACCAAGAATGTGAAGGAACATCTGCAGCAATATTATATCAACTCTTCTTGGGGCTGGGATCAGCGCCTAGAAATGCAGAATAATTTCCGAGTGCGCGAGGGATTTGCCACCCTCCTACCCGAAGAAGACCAGGCTTTTAATAAGATGTTGAGATTAATGCTAGTTTTCGAGCCCCAAAAGCGAGCGACAATTGAAGAAGTGGAACAATCCGAATGGATGCAGAAATGGGGGCTGCCTGAGATGCAGAAAATGAAGGATGCAATAGAGGCAAAAAATGCAGAGAATCTAAAAGCTGCGCCTTCTCACGAAAAGGAAATCAATATTATAGCATGATATTACATGATTTAGAAGTCTCGAGAATACTCATATAGTCACCACTCATCCTTGCTGAAATCACGTCTGAGAGAAACAGACAGCTTCTGGCCAAAAACTTTTTAAATTCGAGCTAGACTGCATAGTTAACTAACTAACTATCTATCCAGCTGTCTAGCTAGCCCCTGACAGCATCAGCCCAGAGCCAAACATCGCGCCTCGTCTCTGGAAACGGCCGCGCGGCCAGGGGAAGACATGCAGACGCGCCGTCTCGCCCAGCCCAGCCGCCGTTATTCGAGGCACTGCGAGTCTCAGGCGCCCAAGCTCCCACGAGTGCGTGCACGTAGAGAGACGGGCAGCGGCAGACAAGACAGCCAGAGAATCGAATCAAAATACGAGCAGCATAGTTAATCAGCACACCTTAACTCGGCGCTAGAAATCCGCCGGCTTTTCCAGAACGTCATCTGATTCCGCCCTCCTCTCTCACAACATACAAGACAGCTCCTCCATAACATATCTCCTGGCGCACACAGACACGGGTCCAGCTCGCCGTCCGCCTTCTGAAACTCAGCACGCCTTCTCCTGCTTCAAAACAGCGTCCGAGCAACCCATCACGCGCCAAACATCCCCAGTCCAAGTCCATCCCTGCGCGCTTCGGATAACCCATGCTCTCTGCAAAACTAAAAACCCACCGGCCGGATCTAGGGTTCCATATGGGCATGCATACGGAGTTCTGAATGCTGAATTTATCCGGTCTTCTCCCGTGCCTTTTCCCTCGGCCATCTATTATTGTTTTGTTGTGGGGTAGTGCCTGCCCACTTGTCTGTTGTCTATAAAAAATCCTATAGCACAGAGAGAGCCAAGAAAGGCATATTTATTTATTTATTTATTTGTTATTTTTTCCTGCGTTTCACTAGCCCCTCAAGGGCTAGTTATATTTATCATATGTGATGCAATCACGTATTATTCTGTCAATCTCTTGAAGAAAAAAAACATATACCATTGCCTCGGGTTGATAAGAGAAAACGCACTATAGATAAGCCTGGGGAGGATCCGGGACGTCTTGAGCACCAAGAAAGGTACATTTTCCCGCTCAGCACTTCCCTTTTATGGATATGTATAAATGGGGTAATTTAGGGCCTACACAGCAGCTCTAGACGCACAGACGTGCCAAAACAGGGGCCACCCTTGGAGGATAAAATGCAAGAACTGCCACTCGGATCTGACCAAACTGCTAGCCAAAGTAAGAAAGGCAGGTTGCCAGAGAGGATACACTATCTGTTGATCAGATGCATAGATTCTGTGTGCATAGATGAGGAGTAGATGGAAATATCCCAGCAATTGCCATCAAATACAAGGCACCACATAAACTCACATGTGCTGGGATCATCACTGGGCGGGCTTTCTGGGGAGCTCCAGGCTGCGAGAGATGTGATCAGGAAGGAGGAAAACACTTCTGAATTTTATCCAATGCGTCTAGTCACTGTTGTGATCCCCTGGCTGTTTTTATCCATGATTGTCAAGAGTCCCATGGCTCGCTTTGACTCTGCATGTCATGCATTAGGCTACCTGCGACAGCAGCCACATACGGCAATTCGATCCCATGTTTCTATTATTTCCCTTGCTATTAGTTTTCAAGTGACTCTAATATCATGGTGATATGCAATTTCGTGTAGACCAAAGGATTTCATTGTTGCAACCTTTGGTTTGAGCTTTGCGTGCATAAAATTCTAAATCCCCAACACATCCTCTGGCCTTGGTAGGTGAGCATTCAACCGAAACCGCATGCATGTGTCCTCTTCTGCTTGAAGGTTTCCCAGTTTTCGCCAATTTCAATAAAGCACTTGCAACTGGCTGTACAAATCTGCCATCTTCAAGTCTTGTGTGTTTGGATCCTGAATTTTAAACACCTCAATTTCGCGTGTGAGTGGCAAAGTGCTGAAGCGGTACGGAAGTTCTTGAAAAATGTCTTTCATGAGAACCCAATTCTCAGATCTATGTGCCTGCTTAATTAAATGAACCGATTATCTGTGAAGATCCACAGGCTTCTGTGAGTTCAAAAACCCTTAAGATGGTCAAAGGATTTTCAGGACAGAATGAGTTCGGCTCCGGTTTGGAGTTCTAGAGCTGCTGCTGTCTACTCTTGATATGTTGCAAAGTTTTCATCATAATATACATTATCATCATCTATGTTTCGCCCAACAGAGTCACATTGTTCGAAATATGGGGCTCTTGCAGAAAGGTGGATGTAGACCCATACATTTCTGTTTCTGGTGATCATTTTATTTGTTGGTTTGGATTTTGTCTTTCCAAGCGTCAGTAGTAGACGATATCTGTTTTTTAGGTCAAGTCTAACACAAGCATTATCTGGTATAGCCCAGTGTAACCACTCCTGATTATATTCGAATGTCCTGGAAAGACTAAAATGCCTTCTAGCCATTGGCTATGTGTGATAGGCATGGCCATATCTATTAAATGAGGTAAGCCCCCTTTTATATTTGTCCAACATCACTTATTTTCTTTGCTTGACGGGGTTGCAAGCAGAATTCAGGATGGAACTTTGAAGTAAGCCACTTGGTGCCATCAAATACAATAAAAACCAGCCTATCATATGGAGGGCAAGGGAGCCTGCTCATGTTACCAGTTTCGCAAAAGATACAGGGATATCATTACTTGAAATACCCTTTCCAAGCTTGATGCTTGTGAACCTTTGCTCCCAGGTCCAACTTTTGCTGCCCACTAAACCCCGCTAGGTTTTGCCGGCCTGAATGTTGCTGCGTATTTACTGTACTTAGTTCTCCGACTGGCAAACACAAAGTGTGCTCAACCAGGAAAATGAATATGTCTGGCAGCCACCTGACGGAGAATAGAAATACAGCCTGAGGTGGCTGCCGGATGGCCTTTGTTTGGCATTTATCGTTCTTCTGGAACATTGAGGAACGGAGGCTGGCCAGGAGATAGCTGTGAGGCCACCTGATGGGTATGGTTTTCTAATGATATAGATTAGCTGACTGCTCAGTGTAAAAAAAGGCCGGTGTTTTTGCTGAGCTTGTCTTATATTGAAGATCGCTGGGTTTGAAACTTGAGAAACGCTGCACAATGTGAGCTAAATCCGGTATGGCAGTAGACACAGGTATTGGTGTTGGCAGTGTCGTGTATGTAGGTGATACACACACAAACCCCACTCAACTGAAGGATTGGGTGCTTCTGCAGGACCCAGCTATTGCCATCCACCAGCCATTCAATAGCGCAGCAGATGACGATCTGGCCCTGACAAATGGCAGGATACTGTGGGTAAATGAAGAATCGTCAAAGCAGGGGGCAGTCTGTCAACACAGTTTCAAACCAAATGTAGTGCTGTTGTTAAGCAGTTGGAGTTGTCTTGACGAGTCAGCCTGAACTGAACAAATATTAGTTAAAGGGCCTGGGGGTTAAAAGTAGCACTTTTTTATCAATGCCAACAATGGTTATACTTCTGTAACCATGCAATGTGTCACGATTCCTGATTTAGGTTCCATTTTGTAGTATTAAAATGAATGCTAAGTAAAAGTGTCCTTTGGTGTCTTTGTTTCCGTTTTGGAGATTTAACCCTCTGTTATAAATTAGAATGGAGTTTCGCCTCCGGTGAGTGGCTTATATAGCTTCATCTGCTGAGGTTCTTGAGGTTTTGGCGGAAAAGATTGCGGCAGCAGTGAGGATGATGAAAAAGAAGGGGAAAAAAAGGCGGGAGCTGTGGGGTACTTATAGCCTTGGAGGAGGATAAGGGGGAAGTACAAAGTGAACGATTCTAAGTGTAAGTGAATGGAATGATAAAAGATTGAGTGATTTCTCGGTTCCAACAACGAGGTGACTGCAACGTTTAGTGCTGCAAAAAGTGATGTTTCTGTAGTTGCAATTAGCAATCCACGTGAAAGGCAGTAAGATTTTGAAAAGTGTCGTGAAAGATATAAGGGACCCATGCGGCCGAAGCCCTGAATGGGATCTCAGAGTCGTAAAGTGCGGATTTTACTGTGAAAGTAGGAGTTCTAAGACTCTTTTATAGTCACTAGCACTGTCAAATTCATTTGGGTTCAATCACCTTCGGATACGCGAATTTTTCAGTGGAGTAGAAGGCGGCTACCACACCTGAAAACTGAAGTAGATCGAATTCAGTTTCACGTCTCGCATAATGGGTATCTCTAAATCTGCATTTTAGGATTGCTCTGGGATGCCATTGGATGTTGACGGAAATAAAAGATCATGTATGTTTGTATGTATTTTCATAAATCTCGTAATGTCACAAGATCCCAAAAAAATAAAACTCCAGGGTCTAATGCGAAAAAAAAAAAAAGACTCAGTCTCACAAAGACTCTCCGCTTCAATCTAGCTTGCAGAGCCACTCGGTCCCTCGCCACCGGGGATCAGCTAGATGCGCAATCGTCAGTTTCGCGACGTCAATTACCAAGGGAAATCACAGGGTCATTCAGACCATGCATATATTATTTCCATTTAGTAGGATCTTTGGAAGTTTGGTTTGGGCTCCTGTGTAGTCACTTATTGGAAGAACATCAGTGCAAAATTCAACAGTGAAAATGGTGGCCCATCCATACAATTCCGTGACATCTTCTAAGACCATATCTAAATTCAACTGTCAGCGTTCTTTCATTTACACCAAAAATTTCCATTTCCATGCATGATGGCAAAGGGATACTTACTAACATAATCATCAAATCCGAGTAAAGTTCCGCTGAACTCTATCCATAATCGAACGTCAGTCAGTCATGGGGTGCTTCAAATGATAGGGTAGAAGGGAGGAATCGGTAATACCTTTATCTCCTTTCATAACGACCCATATCTTAGATCCAACACATTTATCGATCAACTCTTCGGCGCCAAGCATACGTTAGCAATCGGGCACAAAACAATCGAGTAAGGGCTGGGCATGTACCAAGGGGCAGAAGCTGCGATGCCATATTTATAATCTGGGTATAATGTAAAAGAGGTGGACTGGGGTGTGCACAGAGGTCGATTCTTCTTGCGACGGTGTTGATTGAGATATCCTGATGATTGTTGGATGTTTCGTCGACTCCATGAAAGCTTATCGACAACCTGCGTAGAAGGCATGGCACGTGACTGGGTGTTTTTGATAGAGCAGCAATTTAATCGCTTTTGTCATTTAATACAATTAAGAATTTAATTGTTCGAGAATATACCCAGAAAATATATGCACATGCTCTAGTATATACAGAAAACACCAACTCCAGTACACCAATTCAGAGGTCCAAGCTCTCCATTCATCCCCGAAGGGGCAATATCTTGGACTCCAGTGCTTCTTGCCGACAGAGTGGACACTCCGGCTTTTCTCGTACCCAGTCTCGAATGCATACCCAGCAAAATACATGTCCACAGGTAGATACACTCGGATCCTTAAACGGCTCTAAGCATAAGGTGCACTTCCTCTGCTGCCCAGCGGGTATCCAACTTAAAGCCGTCGGTGAATCTTGCGCAAGGTCGTATCGCGGTATATTCGGTGATAACGAAGGGATAGACGGCGGATTGTAAATACTTTTCAGCGACGTAGTGGACTGGCCATCTGCCCCAGCCGCTTCTTTTTCGCTTGCTTGAGCATCTTCCTGAAACGACTCGGCAACGTGTTTCGCGTGCGCAACTCCCTGCACGACGATCTGTAGAACCATCAATACCCCCAGCACCTCGTATCCAATCCTCTCTTCCGATTCCCCTATTCGTTTGGAGAACACATATCGTAAGCCCCACAGCCGCTTCGAGATATGGTAGTATGCGCCGGAGAAGTAAAACGCCGCAAGATTAACAGCATAAATTGGTGAGAGTGATGTTAGCGAATCCAAGTGCTCCAAGATATACGTCTGGAACTTCAGAACCAAGTTCTGCTTCTTTTTCTGCTGCTCCTCCTTGGAGAAATATACAGACTTGGCCTTCTTGCGCGCTATACTTCGTTCCAGCTTCGCTCGTAGCCGGCGCCGAAACGCGGGGAGAATCCGCTGTAACATCCATGGAAGAAAAATACTGCAGACAATGTACCCAGCCCGTCGAGCCAGCAACGGAAGCCGTAAGGTGTCATCTTCCAGCTGCACAACATCACAATACTCTTCGCCGAGCGTCCTATTGCCAACGAGCGTCGTGAGCGACAGGTATAGAAGTTCTGTCAGGTTTTTGATAGTATCGGTGTTTGCATGGGTAAATCTGGCGCCGCGAAGAGCTCGGATTATCGATTGCGCTTGGGTGTTGAGGGTGCCTGTGATTTGGATGTCCTTCTCGTGAGCTCGGATGACATCTGGAGAAGTGGCCCAAGGGAAGAAGTGCGAGGTCGGCCGGTTAAGGTGATCTGAGGTGGAGCTAGGGGTAGGGGAAGCTGGTGTAGACTCATCAGACGGCATTTTTAGACTTGAAGGTGCAGTTCATGCCGCTCAGAACAGATGCAGTCGGTTTGAGGGCGCAAATCACCGGCAAGACATCCTTCCTGAGCTGCAATGCGGCCAGAAAGCCTCGGCAGCCAAGCCTGTTTCACGTGAGAGCGATCGGATTAGATAAGCACAGCCCTGTTCGTCTGCCAAGAACGATGCTGAAGCAGAACAGAAAAGTCTCCCACGAGCTGGCGAACTGTGTGAGTGTTCGGCGGACTATCTAGCCTTGGGATGGAATATGGACGCTGATCATCATGGGTCCGCCAACTTGGAAGGGTTCAACCTTCTTCTTCCGCTCCCGTATCGAGTTGCGGTGATTCTGGTCGCAGGTAGGGGAAGCTCTCCAGCGGCCATTTAATTCTCCTTCGAAATGCACGAATAGCTAACATCCGGCGTTTACTTCTGCAGGTGTATGGGGATGGGGGTTGAACCTACATTATCTGTCCCTAGTTAAAATCGTACGTTTATGCAGGCCCACAGGGCCCACGGGTTATCAGAGCGCGCCAAATATATAACACTACCATCATCTAACACCACACTCACTTAGGACGTCCCCGCTCTCATCCGCTATCCCTCGCGCTCATCCAGCGGTAGCGTCTCCGTCTACAAATCCACCTACCACCTCGCGACCCTCCTCTCGATCCCGCTCGTCCTCTCCCTTGCCCTTTTCTGGACCATCACCCGCCGATCCCCCGAGCTGGTTCTCGCATGGGAAATCCTACCACAGTCCTACCTCTTCATCTTCGCCGCGCTGCTCTTTCTCCCTCTGCACCATCTCTCGCGCACCGGCCGGCATCGACTGCTCGTCACGCTGAAGCGCGTGAGCCTGGGCGGGCTCGCGGAGGCGCAGGACGGGAAGTTCGGCGATATCATATTCGCTGATGTACTGACGAGCTATGCGAAGGTGTTCGGGGATCTGTTTGTGAGCTTCTGCATGTTTTTTGCGTCGGGCGTGTCGAGTACGGGTATCCCGGACCGGGCGTGCGGCGGGCATCTGGCGGTCCCGTTGCTTGTTTCTGTGCCGAGCATTATCCGCCTTCGGCAGTGTTTGATTGAGTATTACCGGGTGCAGAAGCGCGGAGTTGCGAGCGTCGATGGCTGGGGCGGACAACATCTTGCGAATGCTTTGAAATATGCGAGTGCGTTTCCGGTGATTATATTGACTGCATTACAACACAGTTACGATCCGTCGAACGTCGGCATGAGCGAAGCCGGCCTCCATAAACTATGGTATGTCGACCATCACATCCCCCCCCCTTGAATACCTACTGACCTGACCAAGGATCCTATTCGCCCTCATCCACTCCTTTTTCACCTTCTACTGGGACGTCGCCAAGGACTGGGACCTGCCCCTTTTCTCCGACCTCCTCACGCAATTCCGGCGCAACCCCTACCACCTCGTGACCTCGCAGCCCGATCTCAGCCTGGACGAATGCGACCCGCGCCCGTTCGGCCTGCGCCGCCACCGCTTCTTCCACGCCAACAAGCTCTACTACGCCGCCATCGCGATCGACTGCGTGCTGCGGTTTACGTGGCTGTCGCGGCTGACCGTGCGGCTGAACTGGATGAACGATCTGGAGAGCGGCGTGTTTGTGGTGATGGTTTTGGAGGTTGCGAGGCGCTGGATGTGGATATTTTTGCGGGTGGAGACCGAGTGGGGTGAGTATCTACACCCCGTATCTCTATTTTCGATAATGGGCTGCTGACATTGTATGTTTAGTTCGGAGCACGCAGGGTCCTGCACCGGACGATATTCTCCTAGGGGAATTTACGCCGAAAATAGACGAGGATTGATATGGCATCTGGGTTTTTCTATTTAGCAAACTCTTTTTTTTTTTTTTTCCTCTTTTCATGTTTCTTTCGGATAGACCTTTATTTGCTTCATGCATCCATTAATATTCTTCTCCTTCGAACTTCGAATGTACACCCTACATCTGCATTTCCGGATACATGAGCATTCCTAAGCACGTGCCCAGCGAAAAGAGGGCGCAAGACTTCATCATAGGTTTCTTTTCACGAGCTGATTTTTTTTATTGTATTATTATAAAGAGTACACGTGTATGGGAAAGCTCAACAATTGAACTAGACTTGATAGCCAAGCAAAAAACCAAACAACCAAATGCCCCGTCCCCAAAGGAAAACGACAACTGTACAGAATCTAGTGCGCCAGGGGGGATAGACAGAAAATAAATAAATAAAAAAAAGCTCAAAAACAAAAGGCCTGCTGGACTCGACCGGGGGCGTATATAAAAATAAGAAGGGGGAAGACGTAGTCGCAAAAACGCCATACTATCATTATCGAGCGACGCAAAACCGCTGAATTCAAGCAAAGCAATCGGGCCAGAGGATGTTGACGGGGAAAACGTTTATTGCTAAGGGGCAAGTAGGCCGATTCTATATGGGAGAAACTCCGTAGAGAGAAAAAAGGAAATATGTCCAGATGGTAGCTTCCACGAAAATGTACCTGGTGTCAAGTCATCTGCGAGGAATGGCCAATATACATTTTACCCTTGGGTAGATTTGGGAGAGAGGAGGTCGGGCGGGGTGGGCATGAAAAGGAGTTCGTCATGTTATAGATCGTTAAAAGATATTGACTCCGTATTTAAGATTGCGGGTTGGCCCTGTGATGTGGATCAAAGAGGTCATAGATCGAAAGAAGAATAAAATAAGGTAGAGTCAAAAAAGGGGGCCGAATACGAGTATAGATTTAAACCAAGTAGAAACGCCAGGAGCCGACATTAATCAACATGAAAAAGATATGATCCACTAGGCGGAGGGTATCTGGGCGCAGTTAGAGTATCCAGGACGAGACGGATATTATTTTGTAGAGTCAAGAGTCTTCGGTATATCTCTGGTATATGCTGCGAGGGATCATAACTTTTGAATGGGAAAAAGAGTTTGACAGGAAATCTTTGCGGTAGAATCGAGCCGCTCCGTAGTGATAACAGAAGGAGACGCCGCGATTGTCCGCTCACCGCCCGGGAGAATGATTGGGAGCATGATTCTCGAATAGGTCTTCAAGATAGGCACTTGGAGCTCTGCCTTGAGGGGGTGTCGACAGATTCAGCGAACTTGATGATGGGTGAAGCTGATCATGGCCACGACTACTGGGAGGTAGTATTGGAGATGCCGGTGGACTAGGCCCCGATTTCGTTCGTGAATACCCTTGAGCCTGGGGACCCAGTGGCGATAGGCCAGAACCCCCAAAGTGGGCGAGACCAGAGCCGCCTCCAGGGGTAGCGCCGCTAGCGGAGTAGTAGCCAGCGGGCAAGTAGCTAGAAGCACGGTTGCCCGGGTTATGCATGCTGGCGCCGGCGGTGGGGGAGAAGAACAAGCTTTGATTGGGGGTATGCGGCTGAATGACACGCGAGTGACGGTCTTTGGCGATTTTCTCCATGGACATTGAGCCGCCGGGAGCGTCCTGGTAGACGCCCGTTCGTCTCTTGTTGGAGTGAAGCAGGGCTGTGGCGTCGGACTGATGGGTGTTGTTCGTGGCGCGTCGCACAGAGCGATTGATGGACCAGGCGACGAGGACGCGCCAAGCAATTACGATCAAGGCCACCAGCCCCAAGGCGGCGCCGACGGCGATGAAGATGGTGCCCTCTGGCAGGTTGGATTTCTTGAGATACGGAGCGCCCTCTTTGGGGGGGATTTGTGGCGTGGGAATGACTGGCCCGCCAGTGAGGGAGGGGAGCGTGGGGAAAGCCTTGTCGTCGGTAGTGGTGGAGGTGCGGGTAGCGGGCGCTGAGCTGGGACTGGAGCTGGAACTAGAGCTAGAACTAGAACTGGTGGTCAGGCCAGGCAGATTCTCAGGGGAGGTTCGTGGCGATGGAGTCGGGGTTGGCCTGGTGGGTGATGAAGCGGACGTCGAAGGACGGTTGTTGTTGTTGTTGGTGTTGCTGCCGGGGGTCGGGGCGGGTGCTGGCGGCGGCGACGCGGGTCTGGGGGTGTTATCGGGCTGGTTTGGAGTTGCTGCATCGGGGGTATCTCGCTGAGCAACGACATGGCCGGACAGGAGAGCCAGCAACAGCAGGGCGAGGAGCAAGACGGGGGGCCGTGAGGCCCAGGTACGGCGCGGTCTCCGCATCTCCAGGCTGGGGAGGCGGGACTGATTCAGGGACGGGTGTGGTGGACCAGCCCTGTGAGTCGGATATGACAACGAGCGACCAGATAGCGAACGATGGTGGTGGGCGCGAACGAGTGTGGAGGAGTGAGGCAGTGAAAGCGAGACGGTCAGGATCAGAGATGGAAGAGTTGACGAGGCGACGCCGGGAGGGGAATGGTTGCCAAGCAGGGGAAATACGAGAGCGAGGAAGCGCTGGAGAGGGATGGGAGGACGGAGAGCAGGAGAGAGAGGGAGTGAGTGAGAGAGAGAGAGAGGGAGGGAGGGAGGGAGAGAGGGTGGTAGAGGAGGAGAGGAGGCTGGAGTGTGAGGCAGGAGAAGATGAAGAGAGAGAGAGAGGAAGAGGCTGGCCAGCCGTGTACGTGTACGCCGCTATACCGTGCAGCGGGGACGGGCTGGACGGGCTGGACGGGCTGCCCGGCGCGTCGATCCTTCTCGTCTCTCACTTACTCTCTCTCTCTCTCTTCTCTCTCTCTCTCTCTTCTCTCGTCTCGCCTGCTCACTCGCGCTGATACACTACTCTGCTCGCCCGTCGCGTCTCTTACCCACCGCCGCTGCTGCTGCTACTGCTCCCTGGCACGTTGCGGCGGAACCGCAGCCGATCCGCCAACTCAATCCCGGCCGCTCTAGCTTGTTTCCTCTCCGTCCCGCCACCGCGAACTCTGCTGGAGCTGCCCGACCGTCGCGATCTCTCCCGTCTGCTCTGCTCTGCTCTGCTCTGCTCTGCTCTGCTCTGCTCTGCTCTGCTCTGCTCTCTCCCAGCATGCCGCCCGTCCTGCCGTCCCAATGACCTCTCCATCTGCCTCTCTGCCCGCCACCCAGCGCTCGACTGCAGCTCAGCCCTCACACCCGTCGTCGTCCTCTTCTTCCTCCGCCTCCGCCGCCGCCGCCGCTACTGCTGCTCCCCCGCTACCCTCGCATGGCTCATCGCGCTCGCTGGGCGCCGTCGAGCCCGTGCCGCCCAGTCGGATCCGTGTGCGCGATCTCAATCACATCCGCAGCTTCGCCAGCGAGGAGATGCTCGCGGCTCCCTCGTCGCTACCGCCACTCTCGCCCTCATCTGCGTCTGCGTCCTCGTCCCGCCTCCACCACCAGCACCACCATCACCACCACCGCTACCACCACTCCCGCCGCAAATACGAAATCAGCGCCATGCCCGTGCCCGATGTCATCGAGATGGTCGCCGGCCTGCTGTCCAAGATCACGGCCACCAACGACCGCCAGCACGCCCACGTCCACCGCCACATCCCACCCCCCGATGCCGCCGCCACGGCCGCCCTGAGCCCGCAGGCTGCCAGCGTCCTGGCCTTCCACGGCAAAAACGTCCCCAGCATCTCCATCCTCAACTACCTCACCCGCATCCACAAGTACTGCCCCACCACCTACGAGGTCTTTCTCAGCTTGCTCATCTACTTCGACCGCATGACTGACGCCGTGAATGCCGCCTTCCGGCAAGATACCCGCGCCGCCCACGCTGCCTCTTCTACCATACCGCTGAATGCGCCCCATCCAGACCCAATGCCGGTCGACTCCACGGCGGATAATGACGACGACGATGACAATGGCTTTGACGAAGACGACGAAGAGGAGGAGGACATAATAGAAGAAGATGAGGCAGACGAACGGCAGCGACAGAACGACCCAGGCGAGGAGCAAAGCGTCCTCGACTTCTCACAGCATTTTGTCGTGGACAGCTATAACATCCACCGCCTGGTCATTGCCGGCGTAACGTGCGCCAGCAAGTTCTTCTCGGACGTCTTCTACACCAATTCCAGATACGCAAAGGTAAGCTTTCCGCCCGCAGTGCTTCTTTTGAACACTTGTGAAACACCGGCTTACCACCAAACCCCACCCCTCTAGGTCGGCGGCCTACCCCTCCTCGAACTCAACCACCTCGAGCTCCAGTTCCTCCTCCTGAACGACTTCCGCCTCGCCATCGCCGTCGAGGAACTCGACTTCTACGCCTCCATGCTCGTCGAGTACTATGCCCGTGAGGTTCTGAAACAGCGTGCCCAAGACCAGCACTCGGCCCCCACCGCGCCGCCACCCCCTTCCTCTAGCATTCCGCAGGCGGGAGCTAGACCCGGCCCCGCCGCCGCCGCCGTGGGAGACGGCCTGTACGTGCGGCCGTCGGCCGTGCGCCAGCTATCGCAGAGGTCGATGTAGATTTTCATGCTGTTCCGAATCCAACATATATCAACTGGCCTTGATTTTGGGGGAAGGGGGAATCTCCTGCTTTTTCTTTTATTTCATTTTATTTTATTTTTTCGTTTCTTCTTTGTGAGGATATGTTTTGTGTCTGGATATACATACATACAGCATATCAGAGTCGTTCTATAACACCGCTCCCCTCTTACTTTCACTCCTACCACGTCAACATGGGAATACAAAAAGCTTTGCGGGATTCTCTATAAAACACCCCATACCCACCAACGAATTATTGAGTCTGTCTAATGTGAAGGACGTTTTGTTTTTCTCTCTCTCTTTTTTTCTTCTACAACGGCCTTTTATTTTCACATTCTTTTTAATATGACTTCCCTTCATGACCCCCTACTGTCTGTGCGTCTTTGTTTCTTGATTATTGCCATTGTGCACAGAGTTCCTGTGTGCAAAGCTATATCACTCAACTGAGGATTATGGATACAGTGCGAATTTTCAACTCCCTACTTCTTATCCGACTGCCTATACAAACTGCTGCTGTAGTGGTAACCCGGCCCCAGGAGGGGAAAAGGGCAAATAAGAGTCCCTACGTAGAAGTTTAGAGCAAATATATGTTTGCATGCAATAAAGCTAGCTGCCCAACCCCTCCATGCCAAGCAGCTCGTCCTAGTGCTTCGGTCGACTCCTATATCGGTATCGGGATAACTGGAAGGCACCGGGCAGCCTAATCTTACGATTGACTCTTCTCTAGTGAAATGATATGAGCCACGTAGAGAGGAAAGGAAAAAAGAAAGAAAGAAAGAAAGATGTAAACCTCTGGGAATCATCAACCCATTCAGCCGCAGAACAGCGATAATCGACGACGTGTACCCCGTATAACCGCCAAACAGCCCGTCCCGACGCGTACAGACTATACAGTATACTCCGTACCTCACCCCCTGAACCTCCTCCCCTCCCGTTCACACACTCCGTATCTCTCCGTCCTCCGTGTCCCTTCCAGGGGGCCAAAAAAGAAAGGAAAAAGAAAAAGCGCAAAAGAAAGCCACACGCTGCAGCGCAAGAAAGAAACTAACTAACTCTCCAGGGGGTGGTTTCAAAAAGAGTCCGGATCGCAATAAATGACGAACGACATTTTTTAAAATAATCATAACAACGAGGTCGGAATGATTTCTAACCGTTGGCTTGCATGGACTGGGGGGTGGTTCGGTAGGGAACAGACCCTGGTTTGTGAGTGGCACTCAGGGTAGATATGTATGTATGGATGTTGGTTACTGCGAGCGAGCCTCACCCGGGTTTTGCAGGGGATGTGTGGTAGGGGGAGGGGGGCGCGAGATGAGGACGAACCTAACCCGGAAAAAAAAAGGGGGGGGAGAGATTTGGATGTTGTTTTTTTATAGTTTACTCCGTACAAGGCTAATGTGATGGTAGGATTGGGCGTGTTTGTTTCTTGCGGGGGGGGGGGAGATTATTAGGGGGCAGGTCGGATTTCTGGGTCGTTGCAGTAGATCTCTGGGAAGATCTTGCATCTGAGAGCCTTGTCTCGACTGCCCGGTCGATGGGAGGGGAGAGGGGATAGTCGGGGGTAAAACCGTGGAAAGTCAAATTGCTCTGTGGCTGCGGGAGCTAGAGACGCCATCGATATCATTGAACTTCCCCCCTATGCATGGGTGGACGGAGTATACGAAGGGCCGCTTTCTTTTCATAGCGTTATTAGAGATTAATACTCCGTACTGGATAATGGCGATGCAAAAAAAAAAAAAAAAAAACCCCCACAACAAGCAAATCAACACCTCTCCCTCCGTAGCTACCATGCTGCGACAAAAAGAGACAACAGAAGATTAAAAACGAGCGGATCGCCCAGATACGCAATGTCCGGAGTAAGTACAAAAATGGATGCCACCGCCCAATATCTATGTAGTTATGTACTTAGTATGTATGTATGCATGTATGTATGTATGTATGTGCTCTTCATCTCCCCGCCTCGCGAACAATGCTCATAAACGCCTCCTCGTCGCCCACCACTTCGACAGCCCAGTACCTCTCATCCAGGGCCGGCGCTGCCGCCGCCGCCGGCAATGACGACGACGACGAAGATGAAGACGAAGAAGACGACGACAACGACGACGCCAGGCCCTGCACGGGCGCCGACTTTCTCCTGCCCACGCCCATCCTCTTCGCGCCGAAGCCCAAGATGCCAGCAGCCTTGTCCTGGCCGGCGGCGGCGGCGGCGCCGTCCTCGCCGGGCGAGAGGCTCAGGAGCTGCGCCTCGAGGCAGCCGAGCACGGCGACGGCGGCGCGGAACAGCACGCGGTCGCCCTCGAACACCCAGCAGTCCCACACGCGGCTGAGCCGCTCGATGTCGAGCCCGTTGGTGAACAGCGTGCGGAACATGGGCTCCCAGATCTGGCTGTCGGTCAGGTACAGGTTCTCGCACAGGTGCGTGGACAGCCGCGGGAATTTGAGCCGGAGGGTGGCCGATGCGAGCGAGTAGGCGCGCGCCATGGCGCCGGGGTCGGCGGTGAGGAAGGCCAGCGGGACCGGGCGGTTGAGCGCATTGGCGAGCGTCTGGAAGGCCGAGGCGGGTGTGTGGAGTTGCAAGACGAGGAGGGCGGCGATGGTCTGTAGGGAGATGCTGTGAGTATTCAAAAATATCTTTTTGGGGGCGGTGCGGTTGGTAGGACATACGTGGAGGCCATAGAGGTACCCGACATCGCTGCGATACATGCAGTAAGCATCCAGAACCTGCACCACACTCTCATACAACGGGCCGCCCTCCATGAAGAGCTTCAAGTCTGGGAACGCGGTCGCCGTGTCGCGGCGAATAGCTTCGAACTGCTCACGGGCTCTGGCGTACACTCCCGAGGTATCGTCTGCACATTTGGCCTGAAGCTGGCGCGCCCGCTCAAGCGCCTTGTGGAAGGATTCCTCCGTCAGCGCAAGCCCGTTGCCAATGGCGCGTTGCCAGACTGCTCCTCGCGACCGGGGAGTGATGCCATGCCACCACAGCTCACGGGTGCGCGGCTCCTTGATGGCGTGATCCCAGTTAGGAAACACGTATTCGTCCCAAATGCGCTGTAGCATCTTGCGCGTGTCATCCCGCTTACACTGTGCGGAGGCAGCCTGGGCAGCTTTCCGCTTTTCTGTATAGATAGATATTTAGTCCAAAGTACCATCACGACCGCGCAACAAGGGAATCACATACCAGCTTCACGCGACAAAGCCATCATTTTCTTGTATTCCTTCAGATGCCTCTTCTCCTCCTTTTGATCCTTCGGAGGCAGCCAGCTCGGTCTCGTTCGCGACAGGACCTTCTCCTTCTCCTTGCTAATCGGCAGCGGATCGATCATGATATTCGGCCTCTGAAGCGGCGGGAGCTCCATCATGCTGCCGGACTCGCGCCTCGCCGCGTCGAAGCTAGATTTGGCGGCGGCGGCGGCTTTCCCGCCCTGCACGCGCTCTTCGTGCCGGCGTGCCGACGCGTCCGCGTGGAATTCCAGCGCCTCCGTCAGGATCTTGGCCTCCTCCGACAATTCAGACAAGACCACCTTCCGTGCACTGGCTGGCGGAGGCCGGCCGCCGTGGCCCCGCAGGTTGCCCATAGAGCTGGATCTCAAAAGCTTGGGACGCGCGCTGCTATGTCGCGGAGGCGAGGCGGACGACGGCGAGCGCGGCGGCGCCGGCGGGCTCGACTTGGCGTGTTGTAGGGGAATCGGACGAGGCCCGGGACTTCGACTGGGCGATCGACTATTACTATCAGTATTCCCGTCCGGCGGACGCTCATGCGGCGGCCGCGGGGAGATGGGAACGTTCCACAGCGCGGCGTCCTCGGGCAGTTCGTCGTCGGAGTCGTGGTATTCATCCTCCAGTTCCTGGGTGCTTTTCCGGGGCGGCCGGGAGGCGGAGCGGAAGGCGCCCGTTGGGATGGGCGGCGGGCGGCTTCGCGAGCGCGGCGCCGGCGGCATCAGCGGAGAGAGGCTGGGGGCGGCATTGTTCGGGGACGGGGAGCGAGAGCGTGGGTGGGAAAAGGGCGGCTGGTGTGGGCGTAGAGGGCTCGATGGGCTGTGGCCCCGTCGGCCAGACAGGTCCCGGCGAGGCAGGGCCAGCGAGTGCATGGCGTTCAGGGCGCCGTCGATCTGCACCTTGAGCTGCGGGTAGTTGTTCTTCTTCGGTGGGGAGGTGAGCTCCCTCACGGGGGCGAGCGGGGTGGTGGTGGTGGTGGTGGTGCCGTTGCGCATGGCGCCGCGGCCATTGGAGATGCGTCGCAGGGACGGGCGGAAGGCGAGCTTGTGGTCGTGGCCGAGGTGGGAGTGCTCGATCTGCCTCACGTCGGGGTCCTCGTCGAGGCCGATGTCCTCGAAGTGCGAGATGTCGGCGAGAATGCCATCGGGGCTGGAGCGGTGGGAGGAGGAGTGGAAGGAGGACGACTTGGAGGACTTGGAGCCGGACAGATCGGGCGGCGAGTCAGGCGCGGCAGGGATCATGGCCATGGTGGTATTATTGAGCATTATGACGGATCATATAGAAAAATTATTTAGTGGCAAACGGCCGTATCTCGGGTTCTGTTGAATAAGAATTTGTTTCACACGGGGGCAGCTGCGGGTGCCGCGTGAGGGGGTAGGGACAGATTAACAATAGAAGGCCGAAGCAAGAAGAAGACAAGAAGAGAAGAATGAGCGTCGGGCCGCCCGAGTGTGCCCGTCCCCGATGGTCACGGCTTCAGCAGCGCGACATGATGTCGGGGGGGAGGGAGAGAGCAGAGGTCGGTCAGGAGCACGGACTACGGTCGGAGGTAAAACAAACAGCGTATTAGATATAGCGACAGCGGAGGTGGGGGCTGGCAGGGGAGCAGCACAAGTAAAGGAACAGGGCAAAACGACAAGGCCCGACTGAAATGAACCGAAAACGACGACCACGACGACAAGACGAGAAAAAACAGGCGACGGCGAAAGAAGGAGATGAAGTCGAGAGCGAGCGAGCGAACGAAGCGACGAGCGATTATTTCCCGGTTGGGCGTTTAGGGTTCGCGCCAGGCACGCCGCTAGACTGTGTTTGGCCTAGCGCACGCCTCACTGGAACAAAACACCCCCGCCGCCGGCCAATCAGCGGCCGCGCTAGGCCGTGCTGGGGCTAGCGGCGCATCTCGCCGGCCGGGGCGTGGACGAGCGGGCCAATAGCGAGCCAGGGCGCGGTGGAGCCCGCCGCAGCAGCAGGGGTGGCGGCGGCGGGCTGGCCGGTACACGCGCGTTGCCGGCGTATACGGGCGGTGGACGGGGTATACGGGGGGCGATGTACGGAGGACGGCTGGACGGACGCGCACGGCACGGCCACCGGCGCAAGGGGAAGAAGCCGGGAGCTCGCGAGCCACGGTGCAAGGGAACGCAAAGCAGGTGAAACACGCCCACGGCCGAGTGAGTGGCTCAGCTGCCCAGACGCAAGCCACAGACAGAGACGGCAAGATTAAGCAATTTCGCGGTGTTTCACGTGCGGACGCGGAGATTAAAACAAAACAATAAGGCAGCGCGCGTTTTTCATGTGTACGGAGTTTACGGCCAGCGAGTCATGATACTTATTCGCAGTGCTAAGAATAATCCCGGCCCAACGCGTGCCCAACACACCGCGCCCCGCGCCCGCATCGCATTTAGGTAGTGAGAGAGAGTACATACGGAGTACATACGGAGTACATTCGGAGTTGGTTACGACTACTACCATCAGAACCGCGTCCGCCGCACGGCCGCCTGCCCATCGCGCACGACCGCGCGCAGCACGCCCGCCGCCGCCGCCGACGGGATGGGTGGTGTCTGCGCCGCCAACCAGCGCACCACGGCGTGCATCCCGCTCGGCTTGCGCGCCAGCACCGCGCGGAACGCCTGCACGCCCAGCCAGCGCACGTGCGCGCCGGGCACGATCCTGCTGCTGGTACTGTTGGCGGCGCGCACCTGCAGGCGACGCACGAGCGGCACGGCGAAGGCGAGCAGCGCGGCGACGGTGCGCGTGAACAGTGCCGTAGAGGATGAGGATGACGAACGGCGGCGGCGGCGGCGGCGCTGGAGGACCCGGAAGTAGGCGTGCATTTTCATCGCGGTGTCGACGAAGGCGGCGTGGATGGCGGCCAGCACCACGCGCGGCGCGTTGTGCGCGGGGTCCACGAACATGGCGTGCAGCTGCAGCTTGAAGCCGGCCAGCGTCTTGCTGGCGAAGGCGGCGCCGGGCCGGCGCAGGGAGCGGCGGCGCGGCGCGGTGTCGACGGTCAGCGTGTCGCGCAGGTGCAGGTCGTGGTTGTCGGCGTCGGCGTCGGGCGCGCGCCGGTCCTTGCTGACGGCCAGCGTGCGCGTGTCGATGAGGTGCGCGCAGAACGGGAACTGGCGGCCGGCGACGACGCGAAGGATGGGGGCCGCGGGATCAGTGGTCGTGAAGTTGACCAGCGTCTTGCCGGGCGCGACGGAGATGCCATAGTCGGGATCGCCGGCCAGCATGACGCGCAGGAAGCGGCGCGCCACGTCCTCGGCGGTGGTGACCAGCAGGTAGTCGTCGATCAGGCGCAGCAGCAGCGCGGAGCCGGGCGCGCGGTCCTCGGCGCGCTGCACGAAGGCCAGGCGCTCGCGCTCGTGCTGCGCGTAGAACAGATTGCACAGCGCGCCCGACACCACCGAGCCCTGCGGGATGCCGCGCGCCTGCCGGAAGAACTTGCGCCCGATGCGCACCACGTGGTGTCGCACGTGCTGCTCCAGCAGCGCCAGCACGTCGTTCGCGGCGAGCCGCCGGTGCTGGCCGATGTCGACGAACACCGTGTGGCTGCGCGTCGCGCCGCGGCCGTGCGAGTCGCGCACGAAGTCGTACGCCGTCTGGAAGTCCATGCTCGCCGCGGCTCTGGACACAAACTTGCGCGCGGGCTTGGCCGCGGGCTCCGTGGCGCCACCGCCCAGGAAAGAATGATACGGCACGCCCACCTCCGCATACTTGCTCAGGCGGTACTCGTCCTCCGACACCAGCTGCTCCACCAGCCGCAGCAGGCGTTTCTGCGGGATGGTGTCGAAGCACGCCTGCACGTCCAGCTTGACGAAGTACAGCGGGCGCTCCGCACCGCCGTCACTCGCGTTGCGCTGCAGCAGCGCCTCGCGAAACCGCTTCAGCCGGAGATGCAAGTCGCCCACGCCGCCCATGGCCGCCGCCCCCAGCAGCGCGGGCCGCCGCGCCTTCTCGTAGTTGAGCGTCTGGAACACGGGCGCTAGGAGCATGTTGATGCTGGGCCCCAGCTCGGTCGTCTTCTTGTTCCCGCCGGGCCAGCGGGCCTTGACCACCACGGGGCGGCGGCGCAGGTTGGCGATGGGCCGCGCGCCGGCGCGCTTGGGCAGCATGCGCAGGGCGCTGCAGCCGAGGGCGTGGCGCGCGGCGGTCGAGCGGTCGACCTCCTCGAAGACGGAGGTGGTGAGGCGGGCGAGGGACGGCGCGACGAGCGCGCGCCAGCGGTCGTGGCGGAAGTAGAAGAGGCGGTTGCGGTGGGCGCTGGACTCGGTGACGTAGAAGTTGGCGCGGACCAGCGGGATCAGGAGCGAGTCGAAGAGGTAGTACAGCAGCTCGAGGAAGATCTCGCGGCGTTTTCGGGCGTCGGACAGGCAGGGCTTTTTGGTGGTTTGCTGCTGTGGCGGCGCGAGCCATTCGATGCAGGAGATCTGCATTCGTCAGCTCGGCCGTTATTTTTTTTTTTTTTTTCCATTGTTTCACGGAGGAATGGAAGCAAACAAAACGCACCTTCAGCCCCTGCGCAACTTCATGCAGCGACAAGCTTTCGAACCTGCGCAGGTGAATGAAACGATCGACCTGGCGCATCACCACGGCGCGGTTGCGCTGGCCGTCCTCGCCTGTGCCGAATAGGTCGTTGGGGACGACCTTCTGCAGGGCGGCGCGACAGAACGCCGAGACCAGCGCCATGGGGGTCGCAAAGCTGGTCATTGGCTGCGCCGAATCGGGGTCCGGCTCGGGCGGCCCCTGGGGGAGATTAGAAAAGTTTGAGCACGGGGCGCGGGATGGGAGGGGCCTACTTGAATGGGGCAGTAGTATTTCAGCAGCTCGACGTAGGAGCAGCGCTGGTGGCGTTTCTGGAGCTTCTGCACGAGCCGCAGCGGCAGGCCGCGCAGCCTCTTGGGCAGCTTGTTGGGGTTCTGCTGGGCGGCGATCTCGTCCTCGCGCAGGGTGTAGTCCTTGAAGGGCTGGACGGTGGTTTTGGGGTCGACGGCGGAGGTGAAGACGTTGTGCAGGCCGAACTGGCGCGGGAAGATGTACTTCATGACGTGGAGGGTGTGGCGGGGGTTGGTGCAGTCGCGGTAGCGGTTGAGGACGTCTAGATTGATAAGTATATATATATATATATATATCTATATATAGGAGTGGGTGCGTACGGATGTGCTGCAGGCCGAGCTTGACGCGGCGCTGGGCATTGAGCTCGGGGCGGGCATAGAGCATGCGGTTGCGGACGAAGACGATGTGGTGGGGGGAGTGCCGGTCGGCGGGAGGAGTGGTGTTGGCCGGGTCGAGGAGGGGGAGGTCGACCAGCGGGATGCCTGTAGATGATCATGTCTCGTATATAAGATTATATATATATAAAGATGGGGATATTGCATACCGCTCAGCTGGCAGTAGGTGCCGCGGGCGCGGTCGAGGGCCGTAAACAAGCCGCAGTCGAGCAGCAGGTGCAGCAGGAGGTCCTCGGCAGCGGCGCCCAGCAGGTCGAGCAGGGCGGGCCAGGGATGGGCCTTGAGGCGCGAGACGTGCGGGTTGGGCACGAGCGGGACGAGGCCGGGCAGGGCGGCGGCGGGGGCGGCGGGGGGGGCGGGCGCGGCGCGGGCGAAGCCATGGCAGAGCAGGTGGGCGGGGCGGGCGTAGGGCCCGCGGTGGGCGCGGAAGAGCGCGAGGACGGCGAAGTCGACGAGCTGGGCTGTTAGTGAATAGAAGAGATATATTATCTTTATATACGCACCTCGACGACGGAGCTGGCGGCGGCGACGGCGGTGGTGTCGCGGGCGGACTGCGACTGGGTGAAGGCGGCGAAGTCGCGCTGGCGGGCGGCGGCAGCAGCAGCACCGGGGTTCCGGGGCGTCAGCACGCCGACCAGCGTGTCGTCCAGCAGGCGCGTGAGTTCGTCGTCATGGTGGGCGTGGGCGGCGAGGCGGCGGCGACGGGCCCTGGACGATGGCGGCAGCTGGGCGAGCAGGTAGGCGCGCAGCGGCACGACGCGGGCGTAGAAACGCGCCAGCACGGGGTGAGTCGGGTGCAGCGAGTCCGGGAGGGCTGTGGGCGAGTCAGGCCGGGGCCGCTTGCGCGGGCGGTTGGCCATGGGGAGAGTGGTGGCATGGGAGTTGACGACGTACAGAGTAGTTAGCTAATGTACATATGTAACTAGCTAGGGAGCTAGGCACGGAGAGGGAGGTGGTAGTTAGTTGGTTGGTTCGTTTGACGGGCCGGGCTGACACGAACCAGCAGGAGAGTAAGAATCATAAAGACGAGCCACCGATCGGCAGGGCTGCTGTGGTGGCTGACTTAGTTGGCTGGTTGGTGAGCTGGCTGGCTTACTCAAGCTTCTCTTCTCTCTACTCGACTTGCTCGCTCTTCTCTCTAGCTCTCTCTCTCGCTCTCTCGCTCTCGCGTCCACCACGAACCACCATCATCACCACCATCTCATCCACTCTCCCACATCCTCTCTTCTCTCTACACCTCTCTCTCTCTCTCTCTCTCTCTCTTTCTCTTCTCTCCTTTCTTCTCTCCTCTCTTTTTCTCTCTTCTTTCTCTCCTCTCCCCACCCCTCTCCCAACAGCGCCATGCCCGCCCCGGTCTGACCACCCCGGCCTGCCACGTCGCACCCTGCTCCTCGCTCACTGCCCTGCCCTGCCCTGCCCTGCCCGTGCCTGATGCCGCCGCCTCACCTCGCTGCTCCACGATGCCCGTCCAGGACGCCGACCACAACCACCATGACCCCGACGACGACCTCTCCGCCGACCCCCGCGACTTCTACCTGCACTACCACGACCCCTTTGCCGCCGACCGCCCCGGCCTAGCCTCCTCCCCCAGCGACCCGGCCCGCTGTCGCTCTGCCTCCGCCTCGCGCCCACGCCCGTTCCGCTCCGGCTCCGCTGCGACGCCGCCAGCCCCCGCCGGCCCCCGACACCGCCAGTCCTCGCTCAAGGAGCTGGTCGACCGCTTCAACCACGCCCGCGACGAGGTCCCGCCGCAGCCGTGCTCCCACGCCTCGCTGGCTGCTGTGGCTGCTGTGTCTGCCAAACCCTACACCCGTCCGCTTTCTCGTGCTGCCGCCCTCCCCGAACCGTCGTGGCCGTCCACCCACCGCTCGCCCAGTAGCCAAACTCCCGCTCCAACAAAGGACCTCGCCTCCAACGACCCAATGCGGCCCACCGCTGCCCGCAAGCCGCTGTTTGGCGAGATCCTGCCGCTCGACACCTTCGTTGGCCACCAGGAGCGCCGCCGTGCCTCGCACCGTCGCCGGGGCTCCGACAGCTGCATGCCCTCGCCCGGCCCCATGTTCCTCGACATCCCCTTCGACCTCACACCCGCCTGGTCGCCCTCCTCGCCCACCGCCTGGTACCTAGGCTATAACACATCCTCCTCCACCACTACTCCCCCCAACCCGCCTCTACTTCATCGCCGCTCCCGCAGCGACCTCGGCGTCAATGGCTCGCCGCCTCTGGCCGTGACTATCAAACACCCGCCGCCGCCCACCGCGCCCGCCGCGCCCGGAAGCCCCCAGGCCAAATCCCGCTCGCACTCACGCATCCCCGTCTCCACCCGCCGCCACAGCCAGACCTCCGACTCCGGCAACTCGTCGCCGTCCACCCGCACCAACTCCGCCCTCGACCGCCATCCCGCCAACGTGTCGCTGCCCCGCAAGGGCGCGAGCGCCTTGCCCAAGCCCGCCCCCAAACGCCGCACCAACTCGCCCATCTCGCCCCGAATTACTTCTCCCGCTCGCCGTAACAACCTGCCGCCGCTGAAGAGCCCGACCCTCAACGCCATCATCACGGCTCCGCCGCCCAAGGAATCTCCACCACTGAGAAGCTCGCGTCCCCGCCTGCCCGTCTCGACGGCCACCACCTCCGCCTCGCGCGCCAAGGTCGTCGATAGAATCTCCGATTTCCAAAATAATAATAATAATAGTAATATGGCTCTGAAGTCGCCGCGGTCGTCGCGCGCCAAGTCGCGCCGGCTGCCCGAGCTGGGCAATGTCGACTTTGCCGCGAGGCGCCAGCGCATCCAGCAGGCCTTTAATCGATCCATTGAAGAGAGTAACAAGAAAGAAATCGCGAAAAGAGCTCAAAGAGCCGCCCGGCTGAAAGAAACCGAGAAGCAGAGTCGGCTCCAAGGAGATGAGGAGAAGTCCGAGCACCGCGAGCCGCCCGCCGCGGTCGCGGAGAAGGTCGTTAGGGACGACGACCACAACGACGACCAAGCTCCCCAAGCTTCTGATGTGGGCGAGGATCAGGAAGCGTTTGTCACCGCCGACGAGCAATCGCCCGGGTTCGACAAACCTACGGAAAAACCGTTCTTTCACGACGACAGCGAGAATAAAGCCCTGACTGAGTCAACCTGCACTGAAACCCTGGACATCCCCATCGCCCGCCTAAACGCCCGCCCGTCCTCCGTCTGCTCCGATGTGGCCCCCGCCTCCGCCGTCACCGATACCACCACCATCGACATGGAGCCGCAGACCGACTTCCCGCAGCCCACGGCCTCGCACCGCACCATGCTCAGCCACATCATGCAGATGCGTGAATCCAGCCCTGACATCACCGACACCAGCGACGACGACGAAGAAGATTCGTCTTCCTCGTCGTCGTCGTCCGGCCGCGACAAGGAGTCCATCCAGATCATGCTGCGCCAGACCTACTTCGACCCCGTCGACACCAGCAGCGAGAACCAGGAGTACGCCGAGGAGGAGGACGCCGACCACGACCGCCGCAGCAGCAGCCTGGCCGAGCGCCAGCGCTGGAGCATGAGTTCGTGGAGCTCGTCCATCCATCTCCACAGCAATAATAGCGAGGAATTAGGTTCGGCCGCGGCCGCCAAGGCTGAAGCGCTTCCACACGACGACGACCACCACGACAATCACTCGGTTTGCGCTGGCGGCGAGCGGGTGACCACGCCGCAGCCGGCGCAGGGCCCCGGTGAGCGCGAGTTGACTGGATCGGCATCGTCGTCGAACGTGGTCCAGGACGCTTCGCCGGAGAGCCAGAAGCAGACGCCGCGGTCGGGAGAGCGGTTCAGCCTGAATCTGATGCATCGATACCCCGACTTGGCCAAGCAGGCGAAATGGGACACGAAGCGCGCGACGCAGCTGTACCTGCAGGAGTTGGCGAAGGCTGGGTTCGCCCAGCCGCGCATTCCGGAACCCACGGCGATATCAACTACCCCTACAACTACAACTACTACTAAAAAGGTCGAAGACGAGAAGAACGCGGACGATGGCGGCCTGGGCGGGGACGCCGTGATGCTGCCGGAGTCCAAGTCGATCCCGCCCGCGGAGTATATCCCGCAGCTTGCGAATTTGAACCTGAGGGACGATTGGGAGCGCGCCTCGCCGTCCATTGCGGACTGGATGCACCTCGCTGCGACGGAAAAGGAGACCCAGCAGCAGCAGCAGCGCGATGCGGCGTTGACGCCGCGGATATCGACATCGACCCCGAGACTGCGTGACCTGTCGACCAACATCGACGCCGGAAGCGGCCTGGGAGTGTCCATTCTTATCCAGAGCCCGCAGGATGGCGATTCGCCTACGATTCCAGAGCTGCCGACGTACCCGCCTCCGCCCCCGCCCGTGGAGTTAGACGCGCAGAAGGAGGATAGCCTGGAGATGTTGCACCCGGTGCCGCTGCTGCAGGCGTCGCCCAGTATTTACTCGCAGGATGCGTCGCCGGACATGCTGCCTACTATTTCCTTTGTTCCCAAGGACATCGACACGGACGCCCGGACGAGCAATGGTTCTTCGTTTGACCAGACCTTGACGTCTGGAATTGTTGACCCCACACGTGCTTCGCAGGAGCTGACGGCCGATGCTCCGGGGCAGCATCTTGAAGCTCCGTCGCCCATGAAAACGCCGACGCCGGAACAGCGGCGGTTGAAGAAGAGGCTGCTGGTGATCAAGGAGCTGATCGACACCGAGTACACGTTCGGCCAGGACATGACGGTGGTGGTGGATATCTACAAGGGCACGTCGAGTTCGTGCGGCCTGACGCCGGAAGACGTCAAGATTCTGTTTAGTAATTCGGAGCAGGTGGTCAAGTTCTCGATGGATTTCCAAGACGCGCTGAAGCAGGCGGCGAAAAGTGTGTACGTGCTGCCCAAGTCGCAGCGCTGGCTGAGCAAGCGCGCCAGCAAGTATGTCCCGAACGCCAGCAACAGCGGTAGTCCTGGTGGTAGTAGTGTGCAGGAGAACCCCGAGGTTTCCGACGACGAGAAGGATCGCCAGACGACGGTGGGCCAGACGTTCATCGAGCTGAGCACACGCATGGAGAAGGTGTACTCGGAGTATCTGAAGAACCACGACGCGGCGAACAAGACGCTAGACACGCTGCTGAAGAACAAGAACAAGCACGTCAACATCTGGCTGAAGGAGTGCCGCGACTGGGCGTCGGACCTGACCACGGCGTGGAGCCTGGACTCGCTGCTCGTCAAGCCCGTGCAGCGCGTGCTCAAGTATCCTCTGCTCCTGACAGAGCTGCTCAACACGACGCCGACGGACCACCCGGACCACGCGGCGCTGGCGGACGCGCTGCGCGAAACGACGGCGATGTCGGTGCGCATCAACGACATGAAGAAGCGCGCGGACGTGGTGGGCCAGGTGGTGGGCAGCCGCAAGCGCAAGGAGTCGGACGTGCGCGCGGGCCTGTCCAAGGCGTTCGGGCGGCGCACGGAGAAGCTGAAGCAGCACGTCGGGCTGTCGGAGATGTTCACGGACAAGGAGTACGACGCGCTGGCGCAGCGCTTCGGCGACAACTTCTTCCAGCTGCAGCTGGTCATGCGCGACGTCGAGCTGTACACGACCGAGATGCAGACCGCCACGGCCCGCTTCCACGAGTTTGTCGTGGCCATCGAGGCGTATATGACCGTGGCGCCGTCGAATTACCCCGAGATCGAGAGCAAGTGGTGCCGCTTCCGGCTGGCGGCGAAGGACGTGGTGGCCGTGGCGCTGGTGGATCATGTAAGTTTGTCTTCTTCCGTCTTGGTTTTGCAGGGGAATTTAGAGCTGATAGATGGTGTAGCTGGCTGCCGTTCGCAAAAGCGTTATTGCCCCCATGGTGACGCTGCTGAAGCTGCACGACGGGCCGCAGCGGGTGATGCAGAAGCGCAACAAGCGGCTGCTGGACTACGTCAAGTACAAGGCCATCAAGGACCGCGGCGACCGGCCGGACAAGAAGCTGACGGAGCTGGGCGAGCAGTTCGTGGCGCTGAACGTCACGCTCAAGGAAGAGCTGCCGCGGCTGCTGGCGCTGACGGGCCGGCTGATGGAGGCGTGCCTGAACAGCTTCGTGCAGCTGCAGACCGGCTGGCACGCGCTGGTGCAGAAACGACTAGGCTTCGCGCTCGACCGCCTGCCGCCCGACGTGGCGGCCATCCTCAGCGACTGGGCCGGCGACTTCACGTTCAGCGAGGCCCAGGTGTTGTCGCTGGGCGTGTGCAACGGCGCCGTGCTGGCCGACATCGCCAACGTGCACGGCAGCGAGCAGCCTGCAGCGACGACGTCGTCGTCGTCGTCGTTGCCGTCGCGCCGTCCGTCCAGCACCGCTGCCAGGACCTTCTCCGTCGAGTACGGCGCGTCGCCCAAGACCTCCGTGGACTTCGCCGCTGCCGCCGGCTTGCCCGCGTACCCGGCCGACGCCCTCCACACCAGCAGCGGCCGGTCGCGCGCCAGCTCCAACTTCTCCTCCAGCGCCTACATCACGCCCGCTGCCGCTGCCGCCACCGCCAGCGGTATCATCCACACCACCCCATCCTCGTCGCGCAACAGCACGGCGGCCATCTCCAGCAGCGCAGCTGCGTCGTCGTACCGCACGTCCGACGCCTCGCCGCTGCTGCCGCAGCTCTCGCTCGACACGCCGCGCTTCCCCGAGTTCTTCCCCGACCCGCTCGTTCCCTTGAACACGCCCACGCACGTCCCGCCCGATCTCGCCGACCACCCGTCGTCGCCCGACGCCCCGCGCTACTCGGGCTTCTTCTCCTCCGCAATGCCCATGGCTGAGACGACCACCACGACCACCGCTCTGCCCAGCACTAGCGTGCCGTCCGCCTTACAGCAACAGCAGCAGCAGCAGCCGCTGTCGCCGCCGCCGCCGCCGACCGTCGTCAAGGAGCCCAAGGTGCTGTTCCTCGCCGCCAGCATGTACGAGTTCAACATCGACCGCGCGCGCCGCGAGGCCGGCTATCCGTACCTGACGTACGTGGCCGGCGAGATCTTCGACGTCATCGGCGAGAAGGGCGACCTGTGGCTGGCGCGCAACCAGGACGATCCCACGCATCAGGTCGGGTGGATCTGGCTGCGGCATTTTGCGAAGCTGGCGGGGTAGTTAAGAAGAAAAATAAAAATTGTGGTGATATTTTGTTTGTTGAGGAAAGGAGGCGGTGGTTTGATAATGTTGTGATTTGTCGACCTGTGGGAAAAAAAATCTATCAAAAGAAGAAGACAAAAGTTTCGGAGCTCCCTTGAGATTTTTTCTATATTATTTTTGTCTCTCCATTTCGGCAGCGCCTTTGATTCTTCTCCTATTCCCTTTTTTTTCTTATGTTTTTCTATCTGGTTGAGCATCTCGGCTCTGAGACTTTGCCCCTATTCCTCCGCTTTTTTTCCTGTCTCTTTTTTCTTAGCCTGTTTTGACCTATCTTTTTTGTTTTTTCTTACATGACTGTTATTTCCAGCAAGAGGCATACATATATGGGCGCATGGACTGTTATGGGCTCATTCCTGTCGGGGTTCGATGATAATGCCCGCCGAGTCTCTTCCCCCCTTTTTTTCTTCTCCAAGGCCCAACAGCCCTTTCTTCTTAACCCCCTTTTCTCTACAACCTCTTTTACTTTTGGAGTGAAGCCCGTCTATGCAATTGATCTCCTTGCTACTATTGTCATGACGATATTTCCGTGTAACTTGTCTATGGATATAACGTTCACTGTCGATGTCGCTGTTCTGTGCACTTCATTCTCCCTTCCTCCCCCCTTTTTTGACGTCTGCTATGTATTTCTCTTTCCTAGCCACTGTGTATCGTTTCCTATCCCCGCTTCGATTCTGAGGCTGAGTTCACAGGAAGAATCTACACTTACCTGGTGTCTTGACTACATATCTTCTCCTGTCTTTCTTCACATAGCCTGTCTCGTTTCTTCACTTCCGAGTATTCCTCTCTCCCTCTCCTCCCAGACTGCCTTATTTTTGAGATACCCTTTTTGCCCCTTTCCATCAGAGCAGCGCCACGAACGATCGTTCCTGTACTAGACCAGCGTTGACAGTAGCGTCGTGAATAAGAATGCGAATCAGACCGGCGACCTTCTTCTACTCCGTACTATCCGTAGGATCAATAGTATTTCTTGTCCTCTCCCAAGCACCACGCTCCGCCAGCGTCGATCACCGGACTTGCATCCCTTCTCCACATGGCAACCCCCGTCGTCGATCCCGCAAGCCCCAGCGCGGCCTGAGCTTCGGCTGCAAGGATTGCCCCCTCCCCAGCACTACTAACTAACTGCGCCTCCAGTCTGGACCGCGTCGCCAGAGTTCGCCCCGCGGCGTCTTGGGCGCCTCCGCCAAGCACGCTGAGGCGACCAGCCGTTTCGTTACATCATCTTCGCCGTGCCCGTTGGCCGGTGGGCTTGCCGGCTGGTTCCCCCGCAGCTGGGGGGATCTACACCATCATTATTATTATTATTATCCTCCTGCTGCTTCTCACGAGCCCGGCGCGAGCGGTAATTTGGCATGTTTCATCTTCCCCCCTCCCCGGCGACTCAGCGGTTCCTTGCTGGGAGAGGCGCATGGTTACATTATTATTATTTAATTGTCGGGGCGTCCCGGGCGAGCACAGCGAAACAATTTCCAAGAATCGGCAGGGTCCCTACACGGGGGTCATCCCAGGCCCGGCTCCCCGTCGCCTTCGAAACTTGACACCCTTCATTCTTCTTCTTCTTGTTGTTGTTGTTCGTTCTGCGTTCTTCCACCCTTTTTTCCTTCTATTTCGTCTTTTCACCAAAACTGCGCGCGGCAACGGCGGTGACAAAAGAGAGTCTTCGGTGCTGTGCTCTCCCCTCTCCTCTAGTTAGTGCGACGGCGCGTTCAACGCTTCCAGCGACCTCGTGTTTCGTCTTCGCTTCCTTCGGGGACCCTTTCTCTCTTTGCTGAGAACGGCGCGCGGCGGGGGCGTGCGCCATCATGATGGGCGAGGGCGGTTTCCATCGCCTTCGAGACCGCATGCGCAGCCGCTTGGGCGAGTCGGTACGTTTGAAAAAAAAGTCTTGTCCGCAGCTCTTATTCCGGCCGGGGCCACCCCTCCCTTTTTCTTTCTAGCCGTCTGGGCCCATTTCGCGTGTTTCGAGATTGCACGCTTGTGTCACTTGTCGTCTGCGTGCGATCGCGCGTTCGGACGAGCTGCTCCCCCTGCTGTGTGGCGTTACCTGTCATCTTGTCTGCTTTCGCTGTCCCTGTTGTTTGTCTGTTTGCCCTCGTGTCCTCTTGAGCCGTTGCCGCTTGTTGTCTTGTGTGTCGTGTTCCTGTCAAGTCGTAGATGATGTGAACGCGTGAGAGATCTGGGTGCTTTGGTGACGACAGGACCATGGCGCTCTTCAAGCTCTGGAAGCTCATCGCGAAAGAATACGGGGCTGACGCAACGCAGGCCAACCCAGACGATACCTATCTTACATGTACGTGTTCCCCCCATCCCGTCCCGTTAGTCTTGGGATTTGAGATGCATCGGATGAGATTCTCACACGCGTGGCCACTTGGCGCATTCAATGGGGCTTTGCTGACGTTTGTCCTCTTTAGATAACGATATCAATTGTATGTCGCCGACTATCGAAGTTATGCCCTCATGCTGACGAAGGCAACTTGCTAGTGACGTATGAAGATGTGGATACATTGAAGAACGACTGGCTGACGGACAATGTGAGTGGCCTCTTGACGGGATGGCAGTGTAGTCAAAGCTAACGAGGCCTTCGTTTCCTAGGTAATCGCTTTCTGGGAAGAGTATGCTTCAAACGTATGATGCTCTTATACTGTCGTCTTCTGACGCCTGGCAGATACCTGGAGCGGGAAGTTATCGCCCAGTACAAAACCACCAACATCATCCTTCTCCGGCCAAGCATGTCCTATTTACTCTACCAGACACCGAATCCTCACACCTTGCAAGACGCTCTTCCCGACTTTACCAAAGCAAGCCACATCTTCCTACCCATCAATGACTGTCGCAGTGTGACGGAAGCTGAGGGTGGCACCCATTGGTCATTACTCCTCGTTTCCGTTGTGGATAACGTCGCGTTCCACTATGACTCCCTCCCTCCCGGAAACCGAAACGAGGCACTGCGGGTCGCGCAGAAAGTTAGCATCATCCTCGACCGTGGATTCCGCTTCGTCCAGCTGGACGACTCTCCCGTCCAAGAAAACAGCAGCGACTGCGGCGTTTATGTTTGTCTGACCATGCGACACCTCCTGATCAGCCGGCTGCTCAAGGCCTGCACGAGCCAGATGGTGAGCATGAGCCTGGGCGGCAAGAAAATCGATGCTTCTGCTGGCAGACGAGAAATGGTGCGCATAATCGACCGCTTCCGGAAGAAGAAAAGCCCGTATGTGCCAATCTTTGTTTTTGTGCTGAGTCTTATCGTCGCCGTCATGCTTGCAGCCATGCCTCACTCCGCTTTGTTCCCTAGCCTTCACCTCCTTTGTAAACTATTATCTGTATATTGGCGACAGGCATTGGATGCCGGGAGACGTCTTGCTAAGGCTGATGCTTGACGTTCCCGCGAACTCTGGATAATATAGGGCGACTCCGAACTCACACAAAAAGATATCCCCGAAGCTTTCTTTAAGCCCACGCAGATCAAGGTGATCCTTTTATCCTATCCGACGTCCCGTCGCTACGTTGCGGTCTCGCCCCGTGTTTATCATTTATATATCCCCCGTCCGCTCGAGTTTTGCGAACAGGTAAGGAGTTGATGAGCGAGCAGCAGGATTCCGCTCGCAGGGCTATGGTTTTTCTTAAGATATTGGGGGGCTTGTGGTATGTACATACAACGATTTCTGGGTGCGTTTATTTTCATGGCGTTTATTGCAGGAACGAAGTTACGAAAGTCATATTACCGGGCAGACCAAAGAAAAACTAAGTAATGAATATGAATGGAATATCCCTTACTCATAGTTGTAAGTTGTAACACGGTGTCTTGACAGCTTATCCTACATGGTCATCGTCCGGACAGAGTCCCTGAATCAACCCAACTAAACACGGGTAACAACCACATTTTAGTAAATACTAGTTGGGGCCTGTGCACCTGCAAACAGAAGCTTCAGCAGGAGTGAAACGTGAGAGGGAAATAGGCCCCGGCTGAGGCAACGTCAGACTAAAGAAGGTTCGTGATCTGAGTCAGGCGAAGCTGCTGAAGCTGCTATTTTAAAACGGCTTCCTTCAGGATCGCCGGGCGGTTCGGGATCATCATTTCTCCGCCCCGTGAGACTTTGCGACTTCCCGTTGGCTGTGCCGAGATGCGCCCGCAACGGGCCGAAGACGAGGTTGGCTCACTCAGCTGTAATACAACCTACCCAAGATCGCGTCTCAATGCAGAGATCATGCATAGTCACTACTAGAAAGCTACACACACCACGACCATGTAGAGTAAGCTGATCAATCGTGTGGAATTTATTCCTAACCATGTCCCCCCCGCTACGCCGCACCAAGTTTTGATGCTAACTGCAATTCTTAACATCAGCATTTCTGGACCAGTAAAAGTTGTTTTTCCCAGTCACATCTGCTGTACGAGCATGAGCTAAAGCAAGGCCGCATCCCTGCGGCTTACTACCGTGGTGGAACATCGCGTGGTCTCATCTTCCACACCAAACACCTCCCCCAGTCCCGTTCAGAATGGGCGCCAATCTTCAGGGGAGTGATGGGCTCCCCGGACCCCAATGGGCGCCAGCTCGATGGAATTGGCGGCGGGATATCAAGTTTGTCGAAAATATGTGTCGTGGGGCCGTCGAGCAGGCCGGGTGTGGATGTTGACTTTACTTTTGTGCAAGTGGGAGTCAAGAATTCTGATCTCGATTATTCGGGGAATTGTGGCAACTTAAGTAGCGCAATTGGCCCCTTTGCGGTTGATTCGGGGGTTTTCTTGCCTGATGTCCAAAGAGGGGAGGCGACAGTGCGCATATTCAATACTAATACGGGGAAAATCATTAAGGCTACATTTCCAGTATTTGATAGAGAGGCTGTGGCATATGGGGATTTTGCGATCGATGGGGTTGCTGGAACTGCAGCCAAAATACAACTTGACTTCATGAACCCAGGTGGCTCGAAAACTGGAAAAATGCTACCCACTGGTCAGGTTGTGGACTGCATCGACGGAGTTCGGGCTACATGTGTAGATGTAGGGAATCCCTCGGTGTTTCTATCTGCGGAGGAGCTTGGTGTTGATGGAACTATGCTTCCTGACGACACACAAAACGTACCCGGGTTGTTACAGCGACTGGAGTCGATTCGACAAAAGGCTACTATGATGATGGGAATGGCAAGGTCACCAGGGGAAGTACCTGCGTCAATTCCAAAGATAGGTTTCGTTTCACCCCCGAGTTCGCATTCATTACTCTCCGGTGAAAAGCTCGATGAGAGCTCTGTTGATGTTGTGGTACGTGCAATCTCTGTGGGCCAGCCTCACAGGGCGTTACCAATAACAACAAGCCTAAGCCTGGCGGCTGCGGCGAAGATCCCTGGCTCCATTGTGAGCCAGTATCTTAGACCCGGCGCGGATAAAAAGGAGGAATTGGTAATTGGACATTCAAGTGGGAAGCTTGTTGTCGGCGCAAGGATCGGTGATGATGGAGAGGTAGAGAGAGCCACGGTATATAGAACAGCAAGGCGATTGATGGAAGGCACTGTATACTGGAAGTGATGTTTGAGTGGGCGGCACTAGTTCGGGATAGCACATTGGAGCATGGAGGTGATTTGATCCTCTCTTTAATGTACTGTATATTTAATGAGGGACTAGAAGCTAGATAAACATAGACGGTTAGTATAGACATACATGCAATTGCATTTCTGCTGATTAGTTAACTACAGTTGGACAACATAGCTCTCATTTCAACGTAGACCTTCATAAACACCCTGTATTCTAGCACCCTGGTGTCATTGAACTCGCCAAGTAGACAGAAACAGTAATCACACGCCGTAAAGGCTCTATACACGGTAGCCCCTTTTCTAGGGCCTGCACCCACCCAGCGCCTGAGTACTCTTCACAGGGCAGATACGCATACACGCCGTCTCGCTGCGGGATGCGCTCTCCGTCAAGTTGTGCTGTGACTTCCCCTGACGAGGCCGGGGGCATCGCTGTCGTCGGCTTAAGCTATGTGGACCCTGCACCCATGCAGCCGCCCCACTGCGGCTCTGGGCACCCAGGAAGGCGGCGTCGATGTAGGATGGCCAAACTGCCTGTGCCATCTTGGGTTCTATCATCTCATTCTCTAGACACGTCGAAATCACTCGACAACAAGAGAATATGAAAGACCCCAGAGGTCTTTCAAAAACAGCGAAAAGGGTATAAAATGTGTGTCTGGGCGTAGAGAAACAAACACTTTACTTTATTTAGAGAGAAAATAATAGATATGTGTCCCTGGTAGCGTGCTGTCCATGCAGCCATCAGCATGGCTGATGTTTTTTTCGGCGTTTACTGGCTACTTTGGACGAACATGGCCTCCCCTCCAGCTGCACATCACACAACTGGGATAGATCAGCTCCTCTCATCGCGCCCATCGCGAATCTGGCGTCCAAATAAAACAATACGCAAGGGTTACGCCAGTATACGTGGATAACAGTATCTCCATATACCAGCGATACCGACCTACAGCGTTGTTTTCCTAAAGGGGCTGCCAACGGCGGGGGCGCACCTGCTATTTCCAGGCCAACACGTTGCGGCGGGAAACAACGGGCCACCGCGCCTCCCAGAATAGGTAGTTGTGCAGCAGACAGGGAAAGAGGTACGGCGTCAATGAGGCCATCTCCTGCCCCCAATCAGCAGAAATTGCCTGTTTTGGCAGCTGCAAATGCACGGCAGGAGCCGTGGGCTCTGTGCTGGGTATATTTGTTTACCTCCTCCTCTCTTCTTCCTTTTTATTTCTTCTTCTACCAAGCTTCATGCTCTTACCATACCTTACCATACCACATCCATATCACACATCCATAACATACATATCTCACATCCACATACTCATACTCATACCACATACCTTCTCCCATATCACTACCACGCATCTCTTATCGAGGAGTAGACAACATTGCAATGTCTCCCTACCACATTCCGGGTATTGAGGTCATCGCCAACGACCGTGCGGCCCGACGGCGCACTGGCCCGGCGTTCAATCCCTTTCCTCATCAGGTGAGCTTCAAGCCAACTGATGCGAATGCTACTCGTCCTTCTCTTCGTTCCCGTGCTGCTGCTCTATCTGCTCGATCCTGTTCCACCACTAGCTCTGTTGTTGCTCGTCATGAATCTTTTTCCTCTGCTGGTTCTTCTTTTATTCGTGCTGCCCTACGTCCGACCGAGTCTAAGAAGGGTCGTACGGTTTCCACCACTTCTTCCATTGCACGCAACGAGTCCTTTTCTTCTGCCGGGTCTTCTTTCGTTCGTTCTGCTTTGCGCCGAACCGAACCTGAGAGATGCCGTACCGCCTCTGTCACCTCTTCCATTGCACGCAACGAGTCCTTTTCCTCTGCCGGATCTTCTTTCGTTCGTTCTGCGTTGCGCCGAACTGAGCCTGAGAGATGCCGTACCGCCTCTGTCACTTCTTCCATTGCACGCAACGAGTCGTTTTCCTCCGCTGGATCCTCATATGTTCGTGCTATTGTTGGCCAGCCGTCCACAGCCGTCACTTCTTCCTCTTCCTCTCCCTCTTCCTCTAGATCTCTTTCATCGTCTGTTTCTTCTTGTTCTTCTATTTCTTCTCGGCGTTCTGCTCTTGTTGCTTCTTCCCGCTCTGCTCCCCTGCGTCCCGTTCATTCAGTACCTTCCAATCCTAGTAGTGCCCCAAGTTGCACCATCAAGTCATGTATTTCCCCGGCATCAAAAGGCCGCGCCCGTGCTGAAGCTACGATTGCTCGTCTCAATGACAAATACTCTGGACATACCCCGGAATCTGATGGACCACATTCTTCAGCACTCAAGCTGAAGAGTGCCATGAAGAAGCCCGGCCCCAGCAATACTGAGAAGCGAGTTCAGTTCACGGGTGGCAGAGTCAAGATTGTCGACCGATGGATTGTTCGTGGTGTCGATACTCATCCCGACCATTCCGCTTCGTTGCTCGGCAAACTTAGCGGATGGAGAGTGACCCCCTTATCGAAACCAGACAAGGACGGAGAAACCGAGAAATATACTGAATATTGGTGCTCTTCATGCACTCAGCTAAAGTCGCATTCTGTTCCATGCGAGCAAAAATGTGCATACTGCCAGGTAGGTAAGATTCAAAAGGACTTGAACCGACGGAATGGTATTTCGGACGATAGCCCATTCGACATTAGCTCGCAGTATGTCTTCAAAGCGTGGAATCAGCAACGAGAAAAATCGAGAGCCCGCGGAAATTGGGTCCTTTGAGGCCCTCGAAAACACTGGTAAAAAAAAAAAAAAAAAGAAAAAAGAAAATAGAAAATCATCCTAAAGAATCTCGGACGAGAAGTCCATTTGCTCTGAGCTTATATTCCATTTTGCAGCGTCTGCCTCATGCTTAAATTAGCATTTTTTTCATGTTAAGTTTTGTCTTTTTCTAGTTAATATTTCAACGGACATCTGCATCTCCAAGGTTTCAACGGTCTAGGAATTTGATTTTGGCCACCGTTATATCAATGGTAAGTGACCATTCATATTTACCTTGTCTTCAGCTAATGTTCTCAATGGTATAAATACGCCTGTGGAGCCTGGATGGGAGGTGGGCTCAGTTTTCCATGTAAACTATTCCGAGGTAATTAATAGCCAAATCTTCTTAACTTGAACTTTTAACCAACTGCACAACTTTCTTAACCCCGTGCGCATTCTTTCTTAAGAATGCGCACGTAGCACTCAAATATTTTCATTCTAGGTCGATTCCGACAGGGCGGGTGGGTGGCCATCGTATAGCGTTGAGCGTTGACACCGGTCCGGTATGCATGCCTGCCTCTGTGTTGCTAACCATCCTAATTCGCCATAATAGCAACACGACTCGATCAAAGGGAGGGTGGTTGGGAATAGCGCAATGTTGGCACCGGCCTGGTAGTAAGCAACTGGAACTCCACATTTCATGTTTGACTGTACTAAAAGAAGAACAGAACACGATTTCCCATATATTAAACATAGGTGCGTGTCTCCCATGGTCAAGAGCTGATTTTATAGACGGCCTATTGGTCTGATAATAAAGGGTGGGTGGTTGGATACAGAGCCTCGAAGGCACCGATTCGGTATGAAGCAGCTCCATGTATCACTGTTTAATAGATATACTCATCAGTATTATAGCAACGAAATCTCAAATATTCCTGGCAGACACAGGTACGTCTCTCATGGCTGAACGCTGAAGTTTATAGGAATGATCGAATTCGATAAAGGGCGGGTGGCTGGGTATAGAGCCTCAACGGCACCGATTCGGTATGAAGCAGCTCCATGTATCATTATAGATATACTCATTAGTATTATAGCAACGAAATCTCAAATATTCCTGGCATATATAGGTACGTCTGTCATGGTTTAATATTGACTTTCATAGAATATTCGAATTCGATAAAGGGCGGGTGGTTGGGTACAGAGCCTTGATGGCACCGATTCGGTATGTAGTAGCCCCTACATCACTATGAATAAATATATTAATAAGTACTGAAGCAACGAGCTTTTGATAAAGGGTGGGTGGCTGGGTACAGAGCCGCCATGGCACCGATTCGGTATGCAGTAGCTCCCTACATTGTTATGCATACTAATAAGTATTAAAGCAACGCACTCGTGTACTCCGTAGGCATGAAGCTTTTGGCGCCGCAGTCAAGATATTTTTTTTGTATAGGTAAGTATTTCCATCCTTATATATGAAGGACAAACTACACCATAACCCTTTGATTATAGTACAGGTTTTCATTTGATAAAGGGCGGGTGGTTGGTCTAGAGCCTCGATGGCACCGATTCGGTATACAATAGCTCCCCATATCATTGTGCACAACCATACTGATAAGTATTGTAGCAACGTATTTTGATAAAGGGCGGGTGGTTGGGTCTAGAGCCTCAATGGCACCGATTCGGTATATAGTAGCCCCTTATATCATTGTGCACAACCATACTGATAAGTATTGTAGCAACGTTATTTTAAAATAATCTTTTTAATAATAGGTAAGTATTCTCGCCCCTTTATATGAAGAGCAAACTATACCAGAGCTTTTTGATTATAGCACAGATCTTCATTTTGATAAAGGGTGGGTGGTTGGATACAGAGCCTCAATGGCATCGATTCGGTCAGAAACAACTCGTATATGCCTCTGCATATAAATCCACTAATCAGTATAACAGCAACGCCGCACACGTTTTCAATTCGATAAAGGGCGGGTGGTTAGGTATAGTGCCCCGCTGGCACCGATTCGGTAAGAAGTACCGGGCACATGCCACTGCATATAGATTCACTAATTGATATCACAGCAACGCCGCACACGTTTCGATTGCATAAAGGAAGGTTGGGCGGGTAGCTTTGGGATCAATCCAGTATGAAGCACCTGACATATGTTATCTTTTAAATATATATGCTAATCGGTATGGCAGCCACACAATTTCTACTGCAGTTATCAGGCATAGGTAAGCATCTTATTGTGGTATGCTAATGTCGGTAGGGCGGGACTATATGTCCAAGCATCGGCTTTCTATTTAATAAAGGATGGGTGGGTGGGCAAAGTTGAGTTCTAATATCAATCCAGTATAACACTCCCAACATTGCCATTGTATATGGATGGATTTGCTAATCAGTATGGCAGCCGCACGTTTTTTTTTTTTTTTTTTGCCAGCAGATAAGGGTAGGTATTCGTTATCTCGATATGCTGATTTTGGTAGAGCGGGACTTTACGTCCAAGCATCGGCTTCTGAATGGTGGGTGGGTGGGTAAGGTTTAGTTTTAATACCAATCCAGTATGACACCCAATATTACCATTTTATATGGATTTGCTAACAGGTACGGCAGCCGCACGTTGTTTTTCCCAGCAGATAGGGGTAAGTATTCATTATCTTGATATGCTGATTTTGGTAGAGCGGGACTGTATGTCCAAGCATCGGCTTCTGATTTGATGGTGGGTGGGTGGGTAAAGTTTAGTTTTAATATCAATCCAGTATGACACCCAATATTGCCATTTTATATGGATTTGCTAACTGGTACGGCAGCCGCACGTTGTTTCTCCCAGCAGATAGGGGTAAGTATTCATTATCTTGATAAGCTAATTTTGGTAGAGCGGGACTGTATGTCCAAGCATCGGCTTTTCATTTGATGGTGGGTGGGTGGGCAAGGTCTAGTTCTGATATCAAACCAGTATGAAGCATCCGACATCACCACGGTAGATGCATTTGCTAACCAATATGACAGCCGCACAATATTTATGCCAGCAGATAGGTAAGCCTTTCATTTTGATAAGCTAATTTTGGTAGAGCGGGACTGCATGTCCAAGCATCGGCTTTTCATTTGATGGTGGGTGGGTGGGCAAGGTCTAGTTCTGATATCAAACCAGTATGAAGCATCCGACATCACCACGGTAGATGCATTTGCTAACCAATATGACAGCCGCACAATATTTATGCCAGCAGATAGGTAAGCCTTTCATTTTGATAAGCTAATTTTGGTAGAGCGGGACTGCATGTCCAAGCATCGGCTTTTCATTTGATGGTGGGTGGGTGGGCAAGGTCTAGTTCTGATATCAAACCAGTATGAAGCATCCGACATCACCACGGTAGATGCATTTGCTAACCAATATGACAGCCGCACAATATTTATGCCAGCAGATAGGTAAGCCTTTCATTTTGATAAGCTAATTTTGGTAGAGCGGGACCGTATGTCCAAGCATCGGCTTTTGATTTAATATAGGGCGGGTGGGCGGGAAACGTATAATTTAGACATCAATCTGGTAAGTAGTTAAAAAATGAGTTTTGATGCCAAATGTGGTCATACTAATTATTAGTATAGAAACATAATTCCACCTACTTACTTTTTGTTGATACAGGTAAGCAGTCGCACCTCCGCATTAAAAAAGCAAACTACGCCGCCTTGATTATAGCACAGGTATTCGATTCGATAAAGGGCGGGTGGTTGGGTATAGTGCCCCGCTGGCAACGGTAAAGTAAGTTCGAACTCAATTGTGTACAGACAAGTGAGATTAATGGCCGTTTCTAGAAATTCGTTCGTTTTCGCACGGTCTTTGCGGGTTTCGACCTGGGCGGGTGGCGGGCAAAGATTTGCATATCAGCTTCATACTGCACTGAAAATCAGGTGAACCAATTGTCGTTTTGAACACCTTATCCAGTAAATTAAATCGCACTAATTGAGTATGGCTTTCGCAGGATCCTCGTGGGCTTCGGCCAGGGCGGGTGGGTGGGCATCCGCGCTTTTTAGAATTTTGTTTCTATATGGTTTCATCTGGTAAGAGATGGTAAGTGACAATCACTGTGTAGGCAAATGGTGACTTACATATTTTCAGGAAATCAGAGCTGCAGTTTTTCCGAGCAGTATACTATATCATTAGGTATTCCAAGGAAAGCCAGGTGATCTGAGAGTCGTTTCAGAATAGCCTACCCCCATCTTTTTGTATCACACTAATGAGCTTAGGCTTTGCAGAATTTTCGCGGGCTTTGGCCAGGGCGGGTGGGTGGGCATCCGTTTCTTAATATTTTGGCTTTATGTGATTTCAACCGGTAAGTGCAAATCACAGTCAGTGAATCGACAAATGGTGATCCCAATTTAACTTTTGACAGGCGACAAAACGTTCATATCGCATGGAAAGCCTGGGCGATTCTAAGTTCGCTTGGAAATACCACGACTTCGTACTTTTGAGCTAAGCGGACGAGATTTGTACTTCTGCGGAGCTTCGTGTCTTGGACAGAATCGGTGGGCATATTGTTGTTGATATGATCTTAATTCGACAATTTTAAAGCACGACACATCTTTAAACAAGCGAGAAAAATCAATTCAAGTGCTCCAATAGGCAGAGAGTAGAGAGAATGGCCAGAAGTCACATCCAACCAGGCAAACCGGATTTGTCGTGTTTGGATTTTCTTATCCGTACTTTGTCTGCCCAAATTTTATTCGGCGTGCAGATTTGACTTCATGAAAAGGACAGGAGGCCACAATAAAATCTAGGCTCTTGAGAAATAGAAACGTCGTAGGGAGAAGTGCTTGATCGAACCTTTCCGAGACTATGTTTGTAATGACAGAGCACCCCATCCTCCTTACCTTGTGCCACTTTTAGGTAAATGATTGTTTTAAAGGCCCAGGAAGACATAGCAACATTAGCAGGCGGTTGTTTAGCAAAAGCTGAAGCTATTAATATTATCACAATCCTTGGCCACCGAGGAAGGTAAGCAGAGATCAGGCTGACCAGTTAGTTAGGTTTGATTATATAACCACTCCTATTTTATGAGTCCGCACAGCGAATACATCCCATATGACATTTATGGAGAGACCAACGTCCGTAAAGCTAGTATCTCGAGGTTACAACGTTTTAGGGAAATTGATATCTGTGAATCTGCGTCTGATATGGAATCTGTACCGGCTAGACAAACCGCCTTGTCGATGGAGCTGTGAGCCAAAAACCCGCTATCGGGGCTCATCAAGTGTCTGTGATAGTTCATTTTCCAAAGGAATATTCCCCTTATTATAGTATTCCCAGTGTCTCCATAGGGGACACCCTTGGTCTTAAGCAAAGTACGGATGTGCCTAGAAATTCAAAATACAGTAATATCGGAGTGGTGGGAGGCTGGATATCAAGGATAATACATGCTATAACTAAGCCAGATTAGGGAGAGTGTACAAAAAACAATGAACACACACACACAAAACCTTTGGACACGCATAAACACTGCGCTTGGTTCGTAATTAGTTGTAATCCATTAAACATATGCACGGTACTTTCTATCTCACATCAGCGTCGAGTGTATACATCCATGAAGGCCTTGTTCAGTTGACGGCTTTTGTTCATTTTTCCTCGTAAGAACTTGATGAAACTTCTTACCTTTCACCACTCTCATTTTGTTCTAGAATTCGCAATGTCCAAAACCAAGATATCTGTTGCACCCACTGTGGTCAACTCATCCATCACCATGGCTATTGACTTTTTTTCTACCATAGAATTGACAGCTACCCAGCCACTTTCTTCTATTGCAGTCACAGTTGGAGCACGTTTGCCAGGGGTAATTATTGATGCCTGTGGAAGAAGGTTGCGAGGAATATTGTAGTGACAAAGAACATATTTTTTGGCATCTAGAACTAGTTAGAGCTGGCTTGAAAAGAGAAGAATGCAAGATGTATACATACTAATGACACCTTGAATTCTTGAAGTTATTAGATCAACAAGTGGGTTGGTGGTTCTGTGAGATTTTACGAGAACAGCTGTGCTGTCAACGACTGTGTCAATGGCTTTGAGACCAGCTGCCTTCATTGTTTCACCAGATTCTAAATTACAGTCAGCAAAATTCAAAAGTTAGGCAGCCCAGAGAAATAGCCTACATACCAACCAAATCAACAATCCCATCAGCCACACCTAGTGCACATGCTGCCTCTACACTGCCACCAACGTATTTGATCTTGGTTTTCAAATTCAAAGAATCATTTTCCTTTTTACTCACACCTTCTAATTGCGCAAAGTAACTCTCAGCCAGGCCCGTAAAGCTTGTGACAACATTCTTTCCCACGAGCTCTCCGGCTGTTTGGATGCTGCCATTTGCGGGAACCTGAACTTGCAGCTTGCAGCCGCCAAATCCAAGATCAAGAATTTCTTCAACGCCAGATGGCTCATTTGGCGGAAGCCTTGAGTCATGCTCCTTGACCTGGTCTCTGCCTGTAATGCCAAGATCTACACATCCATCTCCAACAAATGTTGGAATATCGGCTGCAGGAAGAAAGATAAGGGCGATATCGAGGTTTTTTACCAGAGCAATATCAAGACGGGATTCGCGGCGGAATTGGATATCACAGCCTGCGAGGAGATCAATCGCTGCTTGTTGGAGGCGTCCCTCTATTCACGAGTCAAAATATGTGGCAGTTAAGAGGTGTTACAGCAATTGAATAATAGAAAGAGAGAGTAAGAGGGCAGTAACTTGCTTTTAGGAACCGCAAATAGTAAGCGCCCTTCGAGGCTTCATATGTCCATTAGTGTCGCAACTCTTCGGGATGCCACATGCGAGTGACTCACTGATTGACCAGATCCATCTTTGCCAAATTTTCCCAAGAGTTGTTAAAAGAATGCTGATAAAAAGTCGCCCTCAATGGTAGCTATTGGAAAATAATAGAAAAGAGCATGAATACTTGGAGTACGGAGTAGATAAAGAGGCCCTGTTCACGCAGCTTCTAGTCTTGTTCCCCGCCTCTTAACAAACCCACGAGCAACACAGGCACTGCCAACGATACCACGTAAAAACGCCCGAGCGCGAGCAGATGGCGACCAAGATCGTGTATTGAATTGACAGAAGAAGGGCCGGCTTCTCTTTACTTGTTTGTACCCTGTATGTAAACTGTGTTGTTTTGCCTAACAGAGGAATCGAAGCTGCTCGGTGATTTGCATTGGAGTCGAACTTTACTTTGAGCTATGAAAAGTCAGGCCCCTCTCGGGTTATAGTTAGGGCTAGGGCAATCAGTCCTTTTGGGTTAAGTGCATTTTACTTTTCTCGCGTAATCTTCCCCCCTCAGAGGAGTTCCTCGGCAGAAACTGCTCTCCCACAACACCGTGCTGACACTTCAAACCACCAAAAAAGCGAATCTCGTTGTCGACATTCTCACGCTCCGCACCGCTGATTCCATTTCCATCCATCATCCCAGACGAATTTTCTCAAATTAACGAGACAATATGGATGCCGGCAAAGTTCCAATCAAGTACGCTAAGGTGATCGCAGTGCTTGGCCGCACTGGTAGGTTGATATCCATCCAGCGCGTTGATTGTCGAAGAAGCCATTTGCCCAGGCTCCAATTCGCACTTCCCAAAGATAATCGGTGTCGAGAAAGACTGAGGAATATGTGGCATACGGAAAATAAGGGCTAGATAACTGATGTGTGTTTGCTTAGGATCCCGCGGAGGTGTCACACAAGTTCGCGTCGAATTCATGGACGACTCCGACCGAAGCATCATCCGCAACGTCAAGGGCCCAGGTATGCAATGAAAGTTTCATTATGTGGTCAATACCAATTTCGTCACCTTTGTGGAATAGTCGACCGTTGTGCAAGGACAATATAACAGAACGCTAACCAGATTTCTTCTCAACTTCGCAGTCAGAGTCAATGACATCCTTTGCCTGCTCGAATCCGAGAGAGAAGCCCGCAGGTTGAGATAATCGATGGGAAGTGAGAGTTGAAACTCAGGGGCTGGCTTCGCGACTTGACTTTTCTTTGTTTCCACATCAATATTCCTCATGGTGCTGGGCGGGGAATAGGTGCATGGACGCCGCGATCAACCCTTGACGTATTCCATTTATTGACGCCAACTGATTAGCCATGGACGGTTCAAATGGAGTATCTCGGGCTATGAGAATTTGCGGAGGAGGCAAGAATTAACGGTAGAACAGGCGCTGTGGAGATGTATAAGATCGATGCACCAGATTGGGGGAAAACTATCTGGTCTTGATGGCGTTTATTTTACGATAACGGTTAAGTCTTGCAGTACTATATTGAGCCTACAAACTTACTATCCTCCGTCAAAAAACCCGCTTCAGATTTCAACCTTCTTGCATTCTGGTGCAGAAATTCTCATGGACTACGTATCTAATTATACTTTTTTTATATATCGCAATCATGAAAAGTATGCTTTGGTATTTTAGGGGTAGAATTGCTTATTCTACCAGTCGAAGCTTCGTCAGACGCCCGCTGCCGTCTAACAAGTCTCTTCGGGTTATCTATTTATCCTAACAAACAGTGGAGTGGAATTCGAATCTCTCATTTCCCCATTTGCCATACCTTAGTACAGTATCTCATCTATCGCCAAAGCCTTCTGAAGAGCATCCAACGGACCAACAGCTACCCAAGCTCTCAAGAATCTATCATTTAACGTAATTGTGGATATATATCCTTTCGGGGTAGTAATATTTTCTGGATATTTTGTGTTATATCACCCTAGAACATATTGTGTATTTGTACAGCACTCTGAATTGTCCTCGACATTGTAAGCATCTCAGTACCCTATAGGTATCTATGTATGTACATACATACTTCATGTTCCACAACATGCCTGCTTATACTTTACACTCCTGGCCCAATTGATGGCCTAATTGACAAGCTATAAGATTATAACTGCTCGACTTCATTCGCCAAGCTCTCCATAAATGCTGCCTCTCTTTCTTTACCTTGAGGCGGCGAAAGAATTCCACGAAGAATACCGGCCAGTTTCCTTCGTTTGATCTTCTGCTCGAGCTCCGCAGATTTTTTATAGGCCACATCTAGAACAGACGGTGGTATGTTCGCCAACCGTGCTACATTGAGACCATAAGAACGGTGAGCCACGCCATCGCCAACCTCGTATAGGAATGTGACGTCTTGTCCGCCACTTCCAGTTTCAGTAAACTTCATATGGACATTTCGCAATTCGCCGCCGGGAAAGGTCCGTGCAAGGGTACTCAAATGCTGGTAATGTGTGATGAATAGCGTCAGGCTTTGAAGTTCACGAACGATGTATTCTAGCACAGCTTGCGCGATGGCAACGCCGTCATGGGTTGACGTTCCGCGGCCTAACTCGTCAAGGATGACTAGGGAGCGTGGAGTGGCTTGCTTCAGTATATCTGAAGTCTCAGAAAGCTCCACCATAAACGTAGACTCCCCCGCAAGCATGTTATCGAAAGCTCCCATGCGAGTATAAACGGCATCTAGCATACCAAGAGTAGCAGATTCCGCTGGGACGTAAGAGCCGATCTGGCCCATAATGGCGATAAGTGCAACTTGCCTAACATAGCTAGACTTGCCGCCCATATTTGGGCCTGTGACTAGTAACGCACGAGTTTCGTTAGTACTCAGTTCCGTGCCATTGGGAACGTAGGCATCAAGTAGAAGCTGTTCCACCATCGGATGCCGCCCTTCCCTGATACTGATCCGGGCTTCATCGGTGTATGTTGGTTGGACATAGCCAGGCTGAGCAGCTATTGCTGCTAGTGAGACCAGGCAATCAAGTGTTGCTAGGGCTTGTATACAGTCACGAAAAGGTTGATATTTCGTAGAAATTTCCGCTAGAAGGTCCAGAAATGCCTTGTCACAAGCTGCGGCAAGGGCTTCCTTGTGTTGATCTCGTTCCCGTATCAGTCTCACGACATCAGGTGGATGGAAACGCGAGACCTTTTTTGTACCACTGATCTTTCGCCATGAAGCCGGAACTTTCTTTATTTGATATGGAGAATTCTCGACTTCGATAAGATAGTCGATACCGGCGTTCGCAACATAGTTAACCTTCTTCTTGCTCAGGATTTCTGCAGCCGTGGTAAGATACTCGCGAAGCTCATGCTCGACGCCCGCAATACCAAGTTTTTGCTCAGTTATTTCATCTGTTTCTTCCAATTCCTGAAAGAAACTGTATTTATCATCTGTTTTAGCAGCATGTAAATTTATTTTATTCAAATACGACACTACGTCGTCAAAAATGGTAGGAAGTGCAGCAATGGCATCATTGATTGTTTGTGAGTGAAAACCAGCATCTGCAGATGTCTTCACATGTACAAATTCCATGCCTATTGTCTGCAGTGTTTGAAGCACTGCAAGAAGTTCTGGTCGTGTACACTAGAATATGGTCAGAAACTTGAACCGCATCCACGGTTAGCTCAACTCACTTTTCCATAGTATATTCGAAGTAAATTCTTTTCAAGATCGGTTTTGACCTTCGAGAGAAGGGTCTTTAATCTACCAACTCTAGGGGTCAGATCGGAGTCCTTTAATTCAGTGACAGAGGCAACGCGGTCCTCAAGCTCCTTTTTATCTAGTAACGGCCTTCCAACCCACTTCCGTAACAACCGCTGTCCAAATTTTGTCTTAGTACGGTCAAGAGTCCAAAATAAACTGCCTTTAGAAGTATAATCCGTTTGGTTTTGATATATCTCGAGATTTGTGAGAGTGTTACCATTAAGAAGCATATGTGATCTTGCAGAGAACGATTGAAAATATTTTGTAAGATCAAAAACACTTTCTAGTTTATATTCCGTCAAATGTTTGATCATAGAAGAGAGGCATATAGTGACATCCTCTGGGAGCCCCAGGACCTTATCCAGCAGTTTTTTTGCTTTCTCGTCCTGAGCCGTACCTGTTGCTTTCATCCTTCCAGCATAAAAGCTTGACACGTGGCTATGTGACTCTGCTGCAGCGATTTTTTGTTTTGGTACTCGCTCGACACGGGCCTTGTCGCCAAATACATTTACCTTGCTGCCACTTAAATGCTGGACCAGCTTGTCCGTCGCATTGGACATGTCTCCTACAAGGAGAACCTCGCAGGGAGCAATGTGAAGAAGCCTGGTTTCAATCTCACTGCGCATGAAACCATCTTCAAAACTGTCGTAGATAATACTTCCAGTAGCAGGCTGAACAGCCACAATGCCAACTTGGACTTTCTCATCGTTACCCCAGCCTTTGGCATTGCTCTCCGTTATGCATAGCAAATAGCCCGTTGCAGGCGCAGCATAGTTGGCACCTACGCCATTCAAACCCTCAAGTTCCTCCGTATCATCAACGTATGTTCCCTTGGTATATAGATTCGTGAGTTTGCGCTCAAACGGGGCATTTCGGTTATCGCCTGCGGCCTTCAACGCAGCCGTTTCGATCTGTCTAACGACTCCAACCTTATGGCCCGCTTTGACTAGACGTTTTACATGAACGTGCAATCGATGGACGGGAATGCTGGCCGAGGCGAACCGGGTTAAATGGGCTTCGGATGGATCTTGAGTAAAGCACATTAGTCTGTGACGCCTTTGACTAGATATACACTCTTCCACTGACGACTCACGCTCATCAAATCTCAGTTTACCAGGTATACATACAATACCCAACTCCTTCGCTGCCACCCTCGCATCCTCGCCGTAGAACTGAAACTTATAACCAACCTGCACCACAAGAATGGCATCCTTGTGGCTGTTTTTCAATTCAATGACCTGTTTTTCCATGGGCGTTAGCTTCGTCGAAGCTGTTTTCCTGCCCCTGCCTTTTGTCGGAGGTGGCGGCGGAGGAGCCTCGTCTGCTGCATCTTCCTCTCCACTATCTCCTCCTTCAACCACCGTTTCACCAATAACCGCTCCGCGATCCAAAGACGGGAGGCAGTCTGGGCCACCCAATCTCCGCACGAACTTCTTATGTAAATCTTCCCTCTTCTTAAGCTCATCTTTAGTCTCCACGGTACCAACATCTGTCCCAGTACCTTGCTTCTCTATCCCTCCCTGAGCATCTGGCTGGGAGCTTAAGAATCGAAATCGTTCCGTTCTTGACGATGCCGGTATCGAGGAAGGCGGGCTCTCATGACGGTTTTTGTTGTCCAATGTGGCGATCTCATCCGCGGCTTGTACCACTCTCTTTGGGGGTTGAATTCTCTTTATTCTCTTCCGAGATGGCAGAACAGCTTCCTCATCTTCTTCATCTTCAACTGTCATTCCGCAATTATCTACCGTGTTCGTACTGGTCTCTTCTTCAGCACGAGGCAATTTCCTGTTTTCAAAGCCATTGGTGCAGCTCTTATTAGCCTCAGCTTGGGATGACGGAGCCCTGGTAAAAAAACTTGAGATAGTTGGCTGTTGTTTTCGCTTTAGGGAGCTAGATTGGCTCATTTTCATCTAGTGAGCGGAGTAGGATAAAACAGATTCTCAGAAGGTGTCGAACAGTTAGAGGGTGGGTATTTCGCGGGTTTGCATTGCCAACAATCCACACGGCATGAATGGCCTGTCTGAAGCTAGAAAATGAAAAGAATTGAGACCCAAAATGCTGTCTCTGCGCTGTTAGGGGCACTCTGGACGGAGTACGGAGTAATAGTTCCCCGTTCAACGGACGCGTTAACGCGCCAAAAGCGAATCGCGAATCCAATTTGATTACATAAACTTTCTGCACCAATCAGACGACACGATCTATTATCTCCACCAAAAGCCGTTAATTGTATTTCAACTCTTCTCGAGAATCTGCCTATAATGATGAATAACTATATAGGACCTCAACAAAGTGCTAGGCCCAGCCGTTCCTCCCTGGCAAATTCAATACCACCTTTTATCATACAACCTAATCCGACCTCAAGCTATGGCATCAACTGGCCAAGGATCATCAATCTTGTCCTAAACAAATCCATCATAACACTCATAAAAAAGTAATCGAGATGCAGCATTACCGTCTAAATTCATATGGAATAAGCCCGGAATAGTGCAAACCAGTGTGCACTAAAGTTAGAAGGAGAGTAAGTGCATTTTTCCATCTAGTGATGCTCGCTCCTTAGCTGGCATAATATTCATATTCGAATTTCGCGTTATGCCGTAAAGTCGTTGAGGTACATCCGTCCAATATCGTCTTGGTCCAGCTCAGACACAGTCCCATCAGGCGAGACGTTTCGGCAACTCTTAGTTAGCTTGCGTTCGGGAGACTGAAGCAGACCTGTCATTACAAGGCTTGTGCAATGTTTTTCATCCTCGTTGTGTTGAATGTGTGAAAGCGAACAGCTAAGAGGGTTGGATGAATACCCAAATGATTCGTTTTCTCCGAAAGAGCCGTAACCTTGGAAACCTGCTCCGTACATATATTGAGTGCCATACCGACTCTCTGATGCGAGCGGCGTTGAGTCCCAACTCGGGTTCTGAATATACTGACCATCGGGTTTCTGGGTGACTATTGGCTCAATGTTCTCTTTGCCACGATACTCTGGCATATGGATGGAATTGGAATTAGAGAACGATTTAAGGCCATGGTGGGCACCGTTACGAAAGGGTTTTGGCTGGTGGTTCAAGGCGAAGTGGCCGGCATTACCCAAAGGGTTGTAGTAAGCCTTGTTCCCATTTATGGCACTGCCACAATGGCTCGCTTCTGTTCCGTCATTGAAAATCGCAAACTCTCGAGGCGGCTTCTGTTCCAAATCGGAATATGACAACCTAAAATCCTCGTCTCGTGCACCAAAACCTGTGCCAAAATGCGCACTCCGGCGGGCGTGTTGTGGGCTGCCGACATATGACAGACCACGTCGGGAAAAATGTTCCGGATTGATAGTTTGTCGCCGACTTCCAAGCTTTCCGTTCATGTTATTGTTACTTCTTAAAATCCTGTTTGCGTTACCTTGGGAAAGGGGTTGTCGTTTCGGGCGGCTAGGGCGTTTTTTCGGTATCGGAGTTTCACCTTTAAGAGGACTGCTCTCGTCCACCATGCCTGTGATCTGACGGGCCTTGCGTAAAGTGCCTCCAGGAGAAAACACAAGTTCTGTCGCTTCAACCATTTCCGAAGTTTTTTCCATCTGTTTCAAAACACTTCCATCCTTCTTTTGGTTACGCTTTCGTCTCATCTGCTCTGTGGCAGAATCGAATATATCCATGCCAGGCCAGAATACTCCTTTTAGCTTTGTGATTTCATCCCTCTGCTCACTTTCGTCATCGTCGTCATCATAATCTTCTTCGTAGCTGGCATCATCGACAAAGGGGTCTGGTGTCGTAGGCCGAAAGTGGGAGGTCCGAGGCGGCATATGCCAGTCAATTGATTGCCGCTTTCTTAGAGATAAGGGGCTCATCTCTTGATTATCGTTTTCATCTGAGCCCGGTGAGCCGACCGTCCACCCCATTAATGCTGTAGGTCGGGTTGGGAGAGACCTCCGCTTTGGGGCCATAGGCCACAATTGCATACGGGGATCGGTTGCATGGCCATTAGTCATGGCAACAAAGGGCTGAGACAGCTCCGGATCGACGTAGCTTGGAATGGGACGTTGACTGGCATGAACGAAACCAGATGGAGGAAGCATGGATGTTGAGGCTCTGCGGTCGGGTAGGGTTTTATTATTGTAAAGGGCCGAAGAGTTGCGGCCTTTGTCTTTTCTGGCCTCTTTGGTCATCATACGATCAGAAAGTAAGCCGGCAAGATTATGATCCTGATACCACTGGTCATACTCTGCTAGGAGCTGGCCAGCCTCCGGCTCCTGGTGACTGCGAACTTGCAGTTTGAAGTAATGGGACAAATGCCCCTTGGAGCTGACATGGGTTAGCAGATGGGACACATCGCTAAAGTTAGGCTTTTTTGGACAAATATAGCACTTGAGAGCCGTAGATACCGGCATGATTGCAAAACACGGCTTAGCAGGCAAACTGTAGAAGAAACAGCCAGACAAGGAGACAGAGCTCCAGTATAAGAAATGCTCGAGACAATAGAAATGAACTAGAACCAACCCTCCTTTTCGGCGTGTAGAAGCCGTAACTCACGGAGCGGAGGGGGCAATTGTCGACGACCGATGATGTTGGAGAAACAACGAAGGCGAGGAAAGGCGGGAAAGGTTGAGGAGACGTCCGGTGAACTGGCGGGCAAAACAGGCAAGCACTCGGAACGAAGCAGTAACGTATCGTGAAACTCAAACAGGGAAACCATAACAGCGGGCGTAGGGGAAGGCGGTGCGGTGGTAAGGGCAGGCACGCCGGGGGTAAGGTAAATATCCTGTATTACCGAAAGCGGAATGGAGGGGGTATGGCCGTAGGGTATATACGGCTGAGAGGGGACGAGAGCTCATATCCAAAGCTCTGCGTGGGGAAGGAGGGGTTGGAAAGAGCGAGATCAGATGCCTGATGGCAGATATATTTACAAGGGCATTGAATTGATACTCCGGGACTGTGAGAATTGATAGAGGGTGGCTGGCATCAAGGACGGTCACGAGGTCTGTTGCGAGAAACAGTAATCACAGCGGATCTCTAGCCCCGCGCCTCAATCAAGTTCATTACACATCTGCACTTGACTTGCTGGCGACTAAATATATTCGAATGCATCTTTGAACTATGATACCTCCTCTCTATCCTCTTAAAGCTTTGGACGTGACGATCTTTGGCATGCAGCTGCATATACCGGTTAGTATATTTGGGGATTTTGATGGAGGGAGGGATTCATACTAGGCAGGATCGACTTCGTCGAGACCTGGATACTTCAGCAGACTCAGGCCCGCAAGACTGAACAACGTGTGAAAGACGTCCACCATGTCCTCAGGCCGATCTGCAAAGCCCCCCAGTTCAGGGTCCTATAATATACAATATCAGTTGATTAGTGGAGGGTATTAACCCAGCAAAGAGAAGCTGCGTACCTGGCAACTAAGTATAAACCCGGCGAGCTTATCCCCGTCGATCCAATGAAGCTTTCCAAGCATCGCCAGGCTGCTGCCAACCCACCAGCTATAACACACGTCCTCTTTCTTACCTGGCCGGCCGTTCAAGCCGCCATTTTCAAGCTGTCTTTCACTCAACCAGCCTGCCAGGCGCTCAGTATCAACCAAGTCGAGCCGTCCGGCGATAGTTAGAGCACCGACACAAGCAAAAATCTGCCCGGCATGAGACTCAGCGCCTGGGCGGACGCCGTAGCCTCCATCAAAATTTGCACACGACTGGACATACGAAACACCATTTTGCACATCAACTAAGGACAGCAGGTTTAATAACGAGAGTGCGTTGAATGCTCCGTAGAGAAAACGCGTGTCAGTCTCTCCCCATTCATCTCCTTTAAACGTGCCAGTTGAGGGCTCTTGGAGATTAGCGATAACTATGGAGCCTTCAGTTCCCATTTTCGCTTCAAGTACGTTGTAGGATGGGAATCATACATGAGCCAACTTTCTCCTTACCGCCTCGCCCTCGCTTGTCGAGTTCGTCGACAGCGTCAATCGTCACAAGAATCTGGACCGCGCTGACAGTATAGAGCATGTGGGCGTCATGGCCGGGGGCCGCACCAAAGCCGCCATTTTCATGCTGACAAGAGAGGACAAAGTCAATTGTCTGGTCTCGAGGCAGGGCTTCTGGGTGCCCAAGTAGATGCAAAGCCGTAAGCCCCCAATACACCCCGTTCAGGCGCAGGTGCTCAGTCAGCCAGTACTCATATTCATCTTTCCGCTAGCACGACAGTTCAGCGAACCCGGCGCGGGGCAACAAAACAAGGCAGAAACAAGGATCACGCGAGCACACACTTTGTCGAGACTTTTGATATATTCCACATGCTTCTCCGCAAAAAGCTCCTGGCTCTGGCTCCCGGCACCACCCCTCCCCGGGCCTGAGACGAGAGACATGGATGGCTATCAGGTCAACCGCGGAATAAGACAGTCTGGAAGTCCGGGGTAGACTCGAAGCGAAGCAAGCGGCACAGAAAATCTGAGACGAGCGAACTAATCAGAAAGCCACGGAACAATGGCTTTGAGTTGGCTATTGCATAAATGTCTCTAGGTGATGCGCCATTAACCTCCTGAAGCTCACTCGCGCGGTGAAGCGCCGCCTGTTTGAGAGGCTGCAAGTCATCGGCCGGGCTTGGCGGGGCCTGCAGCCTGTCAATCATTTATCGCCGGCGTTGACGCGGGCCTTTCTCGACGCCGACGCTGAGTTCCATCCCACTACGACCAACTACTAACTAGCTAAGTAGCTGACGAGTCATCTAGTTAATTACCAGAGCCCGCTTGACGCCCCGGCGGCCGAACTAAACCGTGGCTTCGACCGACGCCCCTACTCTTGTTGCGGGGCGAGCGTTTGTTTCGACTCTTGAATCTCCGGGTGGCAGCCCAGCCCGTCGGACAAGCACCGTCACCAGCGCGCCCACGGGCGAACACTCCGATCGCTGTTCCATCTCCTGCGCTGATCCTGACCGCGCATCGCTGCCAAAGCGGGGTCACCCATGCTCGCCCAAGACGGCGCTGTGCAGTCAGGATTTTTAACCTTCCGCAGAGGTCGTGTCTGCTGGCCGTCCCGACCGAGCCTGACCAAGATGATAGCTAAGCAGTGCAACTGGGCGGTCGGTTCCGTACTTTGCTACGCTCCTGGACGGGGACTGGAAATTTGACAGGCCCTCTTCTCTCGCCCCGTCCGCGGTTTCACCGGCCGGCTGACAGGCCGCCCGCAATTAGGGCTGCCGAACCCCCATTTTGCTCGCTTGTCGATTGCCAGGATCTTGGGTGCCCATCCTGCGCAGGTAAGCGCAGGGGAACAGCTAAAAATAAACGGCGCGCACAGAGGATTTCGAGGAATGATTATTATTATTATTGAAGCGCCTGCCCCCCTTTCTATTGACACCGTGCGCTAGTTATAGGATTGCAGCCTCTTTTCTTGCTATTATTTGTTGCGCGAGTTGGACCGGCGGTGGGTGCAGCAGCTGGGCGGGCGACTTGGCGGGCGCAGCTGGGCTGGTTGGAACTACAAGGGCGCCGGGAACCAGGCTTGCTTTTTGATACCCTCGCCAATTTGACTTTGGGCTATATACTGCTACGGCGAAGGCGAAGGCAAAAGGCGCACGGCGCTCAGGAACGGGGGCACGGAGGTACAGCCGATAGGTATGCAATTGTAGGCTGGCGTGTCTGTCGTGAGTCTGCAGTCTGCAGCCTGCAAGCCTAGACGTAGTAGTAGTTAGCTAGTTAGTTATGTCTGCCAAACAGCCTGTCAGCCTGTAGTTATGTGTGTGTTCCGTCTCCGTGGTGCGCCCGCACTGCCAGCGCTGCCCCTGAACTGACCGGCGCGGTGAGAGTGGCCCTGGGCCGTCGCTGGTCACGAACTCACTAACTAGCCGCGCCTGCATTGGGAGCGGGCCAGGGGGAGCCCGACCAGGCGCGAATAGGACTAACGCCGCCAGCAACATGTGAAGTAGAGTTCGCTGGCCTCACCTCGCTGTCGTCGTCGTCCGTCCCAATAATCATCCAGCTGCGCTGCGCTGCTGGCCGTTTGCTTCTCTGCCACTGCTCTGCCTCGCCTGCTCTGCTGTCGCTCTCGTCTGTCGCCTGGCCTTCGCTCTCCTACCTTACCCCTGCCCTGCCCTGCCCTGCCTGGCAGCCTGTCGCTCGCTCACTTCCTCCCTTAGCCGCCGTGCCCTCTCGCTCGCCCTCCACCTCCCTATCGTTCGCTCCGTCAATCTTTTTCGCGCATGTCGAGTGCAGTTCAGCATCTGCATCCTTCGTCTGCACATCCGCATTCCGCTCTGCAGTACGCTCGTTGTGCCCGATGGATGCTGCCCACCGCTAGTAGCGCTGCCACAGCCTGAGAGGGGGAGATCCAGCCTGTGCCTGTGTGACACTCCCTGTTTGCCAGGGCTCGGCCCATATACCGCCACTATTATAGAACAACGCATCTGTCTCCGTTCTGCACCGCTGCCGACGGTCTTGCTAGCAGGTACGTGGGCATAATAGCCACCCTCTCTCTGATCCATTTGTTGTTTCACTTCTCGCTCGCTCGCTCATTGGGGGTTTGGCCGCCCATCCTCACTACTTGGGAACATCGAAAGAGACAGAGAGAGAGAGAGCCTGTCATCAACCAGGCCTGCCCATCCAGCTAACCGCGCATTGTCTGTGCGTTGGATGTCTCTGTTCCCTTTCATCATCCTCTAACGGCTGTGTCACCCTTTGCTTGCCTGTATTCTCTCCTGTGTTTGATGCATGACAATCCCACCCACACACATATCGGCCTTGCCTAGGCTCTAAAGCTGAGCCCAGCCCAGCCTTGTACGCCCGCTTGGTTTTGGGCAGCCCACTTGCCTAGCAATACTGTTGAACGACACGCAGATGATCTGCCGTTAACCCTATTGTTGCCGCCTACGTACTGTACCCCTTTTACAAGATCTTCCCATGGTCTCCCCCACACCCGCCAATTTTCCATTCAAAGCGGCGTCCCTAATTTTGGCATCAAACGTGAGCACTGGCCTGTGTTATAATACCCGCCTGCTATTTGCTGGTTGGACGCCTGTTTGACTGGCAGGATTGATTTGCCGTCTCATGTTTGATCAAGTCTCTGACGACGCTTGCCTCCGTACCGTGCCCGAATTTCCTCAAATTGCCGTTAGGCGTCACATCGTCGTGCAGGGATATGCTAACACATTCAACCTTCTGGAACAGATCGCCCTACCAGTACTATCGTACTATCGTATTGAGCTCCACCGCTCCAGCCTCCTACATCGCCTGACCGTTTCATCGCGGCGTCCACATCTACCGTCCACATATTCAAACGTTTCTCTATATTCGCATAACACCAGCTGCTCATCTATATCCTCCACCATGGGCAAAAAGTCGTCACGCGCCCCAAAGCTGGAGTTGGGACAGTCGAACTTCGACAACGCTTCAAATACTGCCTTGCCGTCAAGCAGCCCGAAAATCGCCACGCCAATAACACCTGTGTCACCCTTATCGGCCACCGGCTCGTCCCACAAAACCTCGTCCTCCATTCGACCCGTGACCGCTCGATCTGCTTTTCCCTCCGACAGATCGATCAAGACGGCGAAATCCACGGGGCCCTCCGCTGGCAAGGAGGACGGAGAACCCCCTCCAAGTGCAGATATCACAGCCATTCCTCCTTATCCACCCTCGCCGAAAGAAAGCACAAAGCACGGCAGAGATACTTCAAAATCTTTCTTTACTAATTTTAAAGCCTCGAGATCTACCAATCGAGTATACAATTCTGATACTCCTAACGGCCGGACCGGCGAAGACAAGCCTGTTAGCCGCGGGAGCTCTAGAGACAGAGGGACCCAAAAATCAAAAAATCAGTCCAGTTTGTCAGCTAGCCCCCCCAAATCCTCCGCCAACAGCGGTAAAAGTAAAGGTATTTGCTCTTCTCAAAATGGAAATGTCCTGAAACCGCTAACGATTCACCATGCATAGGGGAGATTCCGGATGACAAAGCCAGGCTTAATCAGGTGGCCACCAATGGGAAAGCAATCGACGACGCTGATCCATACCATACTCTGACCTCCAAAAGAAGTAAACCTCGATTCGCGAACCTCCTCACCCGTACCCGCTCCATTCGCGTTGATGACGCCTTGTCCCCTGTTCGCCCAAGCGCCGCAAGACGACCCTCGAATTCATTGTTGCGGCTCGAAGAAATCAGCAAGGAAGACGCCCGGTTGGCAATGAAGACAGCCCCACTACAACCTGAACGATCTTTCAATGACGCCATGGGCTCTACAGTGCGCAACCGCTCCGTAGACCGTCCACCCACTGAAGATCGATCTAATAACTCGCGAAAGGATAAAGGACATATCAGCTCATCGCTTAACCAGGTTACGGGCTCGTCGATATTTAGCAATATCAAACAAACCTCCACCGGCGCAGCGGATCGGCTTGGAAGAGCTGGAAAAGGGTTCCTGGGCAAAATTACGAAAAGTGGTAGCATTCATGAACGAGACTCCATCACTGATGATAACTATGTTTGCTCCGTCATTAACTTGCCACTCGTCGAACAAACCCGTCGAACGAGGATATCGAAGAGGCTCGAAGCGTCGAAAGATAAAACCGAGTATTGGATGCCGGCCTTACCCTGGCGTTGCATCGAGTACGTTTTGACTTGGCTGATTTTTTTGTGTTTGGTGCTGACAATATTGTAATAGCTATCTAAACTTCAAGGGCTGTGAAGAAGAAGGACTCTATCGTGTGCCTGGAAGCGGCAAAGATATTAAGCATTGGCAGCGGAGGTTTGATACAGGTACACTCACTCCCCTTGTTTAATTGTGTGACGTCACTTGAAGCTTACGCCGGAATCTAGAGCTTGATATAAACCTTTTTGATGAGCCAGAACTCTACGACGTGAACACGATTGGATCGATGTTTAAAGCTTGGCTCCGTGAATTGCCTGATGAGATTTTCCCGAAAGCAACGCAAGCTATGATCGCCGAGAAATGCCCTGGTGCCACCAAAGCTCCGCAACTCCTTAAGGATGAATTGTCCAAGCTTCCACCATTCAACTACTACCTGTTGTTCGCGATCACCTGCCATCTGAGCTTGCTCCATTCATATGTCGACAAGAACAAAATGGACTATCGAAATCTTTGCATTTGCTTCCAGCCCTGTATGAAAATCGACGGGTTCTGCTTCCAGTTTTTGGTATGCGACTGGAAAAACTGCTGGCAAGGTTGCTGGACGGAAAAGGAGCATCTGGAAGTCGAACTTGAACATGAACGGAAATTGAAGGAGGCAGCGCTGAAGAAGACTGCTGCTCCCGCTGCCCCCCCTGTCTCCGAACCTGCCGCTGAAGAGCGAACGATTTCGTCCTCTGGTAGTAGCCAGCCAATGGAACCTGGCGGTTCGAGTGGTACCGCGACAAAGGCTTCTAGTCGTTCTACGAGTTTGAAAAAAGGACGCAAAACACCCCCGAATATTGATAGTAACCACTTGAAAGTGGCCTCGCGACTTCCGGAGTTAGGGCCTCCGCTGTCGCCCATTGAGATTTAAGCGCGATACCTGATTTTTGACGCTTTTAGTTACACCGCCCACACACATCTTCAATAGATGTTTCCTTTATTTTGCTGAAAGGGATACAGGCTTGTTAGATTTTTTTTCTGTTGAGCTTATACCCGATTTCGCAACACCACGAGAGCTTTTGCGGCCTACGGGCTATGTTTTTGCTTTTGAATTTTGCTCTTTTTTTCTCTTTCCTTTATTTTCTTTTGTCTCAGGAAGCAAAAAGGGACTCTTTTCAAACGGCGCTCAAGCTTCTAGCAATCGGCGTTGACGGTCTACTTGGTTTTTTATGTTGTCCTTTTGTCGTCCCTTTCCCTTTTTTGCCGCTTATCTGTCCATACCCCAAGCAGCGACTTTGCAGCTTTGTCGATATATGGCCCTCTCTTTATGTTTATAGTGACTTGTATTGCGTAACCATTTTCTTCTCGGACCGCGATACACACAATACTCTCCCCCCGGGTCCTTCTCGTTCATTTTTATCCTGTTTGGGCTGTCCGCTTTGGACCTCCTTTTTTCGAAGCATGTATCTGGCGCATGAGCGAAATCCATCCTCCATTTTTTGTCGTTTGTCCGTTGGGCTTTCGCGTGCCTGTTGTTCCTATGATATGTACATACGTGTCGTTCTGGTTGCTGCTTTGGGCCCCCGGACTGTCTGTTTTTGCTTTCGTTTCATTTCCCTCCTGTCTGTGTTGTTGATGTCGGCCTGTTAGCTTTCGAGCATAATTTACTTAGTAATGCTGGGATCTGTTTGAATGATAAAACCTTTCGTCCACGTAATGCATAATGGCTGGGCGTTCACCCCTTAAAGCATTATTTTCGTAATGAATCTCGAGCCTAGGCTGGCCCCGGAGCTACTGGTAACTCATACACCTAGGAAGCATGAGCTGGTACTCCAACCCCAGTAAAACTCCGCGACTGGGATGATCTTGTATCTTGGACTTTTGAAGCGGAATTGGGAAGGCCAACAATAATTTGCGATTGATATATTGTAGTGAGAAGTATCGCGTTAATATAACTCATGCAACATACCCAAACTTTTTGTTACACCTCCTCCAAAGGCCATTGACGCCTTGCAAAAGAATAAAAAAAAGTACTGACTTATGTATTATTTCCCACCAAAATTAACGCCAGCGCATGAAACCGTATTTGAATTAATCAAGCCTTGCTCTTCCCACCCCCGGCCCTCCGCACATTCGCTCTCATTTTCCTTTCATTTCTTCTAATCCTCTCCATCCTATCCTTGCGGCCCTCATTTCGAATAGACTCCCCCTTCTGGTTCATTTCCTCTTCCTTCTTCCACACCTTATCGTCCACCTCCACCAGCCACTGGTCGTCTTCGGCCTTGTTCTTCCCCTTGTAGCCCCATTTCGGCACCCACTCTCCCTTCTCCTCGTCGTACACCAGTTTCTTCCGGCGCTCGGTCTCGCTGGCGCCAAGTTTGGTGTTGTATTTGCCAATGCCCTTCTTGCGGGCGAACAGCTCCCATTTCGTGGGCGGTTTGGGGGTCGGGAGCGGCTTGAAACGTGGGAGTGGCGTGGAGGGGGCGGGGAGGGAGAGGAAAACGCCTTCGGCGGATGACGTGATGGGGCAGGCGGTTAACAGTTGGTTTAGGAGGCATTGGGCGCCATCTCGGGCTGTGGATTTGAGGGCTTCGTTGAGGGTAGCTGGGTCGGAGATAGAATTGGGAGGAAGGTTAAGCGGGTTGGGATCCAGTGCCATAAGCCGGCCAAGATCAAAGGTATATGGTGTGGGCTTCTCGACAGTTACAGGTCTGAATGACCGTGTTCGTTAGCAAGTGATAGCCTGTGGCCGGCGGTTCATTTTTAAGACTTGATTGGATTTCGGTAATTGTATGGCTCAACTCACAATCTCTGTGGCTTTTGCTGTGTCGTCGAGGCGCTAGAAGAATTCGGAACTTTTGTATTGGACATTTTGGCGGCGAATGGTTTGAAAATTATGAGGCTTTGCAGACCCTCTACTCCGCAATCAACTGGTCATGCGCGATAAACAAAAAATTATTGTTAGAGCTTCGAGAACCCCTCGCCGCCTTAGCCTCAATTCTAAGATTGTTATTATATAATCATCGCCTGTCGTTGCCAAGGCTCCGCGCATGATCGTTTATCCGAAGCATTCTCTCCAAAAATATCGAGACTGGAGAGACGCTTTCGCTGTCCTGAGCCGGCAATTGCGCGCGACCGGCCGAAATATAACACCATGGCGTCCCCATTTTGCCGGAGCTGTCTATCTAAGCTCCGGAACTCCTCAGTTTCACACACTCCGTCGACGTCAATACCCCGAATTGCAGCCGCGCCGTTCCATTCCACCAGTTCTGTATACGCCCTCCCGACCAAAAAGTCCCGGAGCCAGGATTCCGGCCCCAAATTTCGTGAAGCACGCTCTGCCCGAATAAAGAGGAAGGCGTCGAATATCAAGCAATGGGAAACGCCGGCGGAGCGCAAAGCCCAGGCCCATCGACTAGTACTCAGTAATCCCAATGCGCTTAACGTTCCCCTAACGGACTTTTCACTCAATACTATGACCGATACAAAGCTTCATGGGCAAACTTTGGGTATACCTATGAACCTGATCGAAAATTTAAGGGCGCTAAGGGCGTTTAAGGTAAAACAAGGATGGAATATGTTTCGACGGCCGGGAACGTTGATGCGAACAGAGACATTTGAATTGGCCAACCTAATGACCGAGATCAAAGAAAAGCAGGCTGTTGAAGCTACGGCGAAAGTTGTCACTGGTGACAGAGCCGTCGGGAAAAGTGTATACTTGTTGCAGGCAATGACTATTGGTTTGTTGGACAAATGGGTGGTGATAAGTATCCCTGATGGTGAGATTCCTCCGCACGAGTACTATAGATAAACACAGCCCTAACTAGAGACTCAGCTGGCGAGCTTGTCAACGGTACTACCGCATATTCTCCTCTTCCAGGCTCACAACCAACACAGTACGTGCAAAAGACTGCAAGTGCGCAGTTATTGGAACGCATTGCAAAGGCAAATGAAGCTGTGCTTTCAAAGCTTCACGTTTCTAGCGAGCACCCACAATTGAAGAAACTTTTCAATCCTAAAATGTCCCTTGCTGAACTTGCGACCATTGGATCCCAGCAGCCAGAGATGGCGTGGCCTGTTTTCCAGGCGCTCTGGTCTGAACTGACCGCAACCAGTCCGACGGGCAACGCCGATTCCTTTACGCCGTTCAAGCCTCGACCACCAATGCTGGTCACAATAGACGGTATTGCGCATTGGATGCACAACACGACATATAAGAACCCGGACTTTAAACCCATCCACGCCTATGATCTGGTTTTCGTTAAGCATTTCCTTTCCCTCACCTCGTCCCCGGCTAGTTCTATGCCGAACGGTGGTTTAGTGCTCTGCGCGACATCTACAAGCAATAATCCTTCCGTTCTCACATTTAAAGCCGGTCTCAACCACCTTTCCACCACCAGATCGCACAATAATATTAACCCCAACGAGCTTGCTCTCGAGATATATGGGAAATCGGATCCTCGCGTTATTTCATTCTTCGAAGAGGCAAAAGGTTTACGCCGGCTTAATTTGGGAGGACTAAGCAAGTACGAAACAAAATGTCTGCTGGAGTACCTTGCTCGTAGTGGAATCATGCGTAAGCAAGTCACTCCAGAACTTGTCTCTGAGAAATGGGGCCTTTCTGGCGGCGGTGTGATTGGAGAACTGGAGAGACTGGGAAAGCGAATACTGTGTTTACCGCGGCATTCACAGCTTGGTATTGATGGGATTTTAGAAGCCAAGCCTTATTTTCCTATCAGAGAGCCAAAATTAGCCTCTCCGGAGGATTACGGATATTCAGCCCATTGATTGCCTTTGCGCGCCCATAGTCATGTATAAATAGTACTTGTACGTATCGTATGTCGAGATTAGAATGACTCAAAGTTTTTTCTATACACATAGTTTTCCCAAAACCAAGTTCGTGACAGGATAGCCAGGAGCAACAGCCTAAAGATCAAAAGCTATCCTTACATAATTATAGTACACAAATGCACCAAAGCCAGCCGCCATGACAAACCGGTGCCTCCGAATCATGGTACATAAGAGTAAACCTATAACCTCGACGATTATATGTAACAAAGACGCCCCAGGCCATAAAATGCCAGAAGGGGAACTGACTGATGATGGTAGACAATCACATCAAACTCGTCCTACCACCAATTTCCCTTCCCCCTTCGCCGGTTGGCATCTCTCCATTTCGCCCTTCAATAAACTCGCGATATATGGCATTCAGTCTTCGTCTTTCAATGTCACTGATTGAACACCGCGTTGTCTCCAAGGAACGTTCAATATGAGCCCATTCAATATGGATGTTATCGCTCGAATCTTCATTGTCCAACACCCCGTTCGTCCCATTAAGGGCATTCGACATCTCCGATGATACGCCACGCTCCAGGTCTCTTTGGCGTCTTCGAGTCTTTTTAAAGGACTCTAATTTTGCAGCAATGATGGCAGGAGGCGTCAGCGATGGTGCGTCAGATGACGTGCCCCGTCCGCTTGCGGTGGCGACGGCATGCTCCTCTGGGTCATATAAGAACTGAATAAATGGCCTGTTTGTTTTCTGATCAGTATTAGATCCGTTGGTGTCGTTGGACGTGTATTTGGGCTTTGATTGTGGTTTATCAGCTGTCCTATCACCAAGAGCGTCGTGGATGGCTTCTAGATGCGCATTGTATACAACCGCCTGAAGATCGGCGCCAGAGTAGCCTTCAGTCCGATTAGCGACGGTACCAATGTGCTCCATGACTTCTTCGCTGAGCTTTAGCTTTTTGGCCAAAGCCAAGATGATGTCCACCCTGTCGTCATGATTTGGCATATCGCAGAGGAGTGATTTATCGAGACGGCCAGGGCGAAGCAATGCCGGATCAATCAAGTCTGGCCGTGATGTTGCAGCTAGAACATACACACCGGACAGTCCTTCCGCACCATCCATCTGTGTAAGTAGCTGGTTGACAACACGATCTGTTACCCCAGTGGAATCATGACCACGCTTCGGTGCAATACTGTCAAATTCATCAAAGAACAAAATACATGGTCGAGCGGCTTCTGCCCTTTCAAATAAATCTCGAACACTTTTTTCACTGGCACCAATATACTTGTTAAGAATTTCTGGCCCCTTGACGCTAATGAAATTTAAACCACATTCGCCAGCAACGGCGCTCGCGAGAAGGGTTTTTCCACAGCCTGGGAAACCGTAGAGTAGAAGGCCAGACCGAAGCCTAAGAGGACATTGGGCAAATATAGGGGCGTACTTGGTGGGATATTGTAGAGTCTCGAGGAGAGTCTTCCTAGTTTCATGCAGACCTCCAATAGCCGCGAATGTTGTAGATGAAGATGTCAAAGTGACATTGCGAAGGGAAGCAGGCGTAAAACCCTTTAAAGCTTGGTCAAAATCTTCTATACCAAGAGTAATGGTGGAGGAAAGAGAATCGATATCCTGGACAGAACGAATTAAGGCTTCGTTTCTTGCTCTAGCGACAAGTAGTACGAGATCTCCAGGCATATAACCATCAGTTTTCCCAGCCAAGTCAAGAAAATCCAGATCGCGACTCAACGAAAAGCCATCTTGTTCTTCTGCAGAACCAGGTCTTGTGCCTGGGTTAGAAGGGTCAAGCCAAGAATCCTGAGAGGAGGACTTGCGACTGTGCGAAATGCCATTCATATTATTAGGGAGGCTACTAGCCGGTGTATCTTCGCTAGTTAATTTCTCAAGGACTCTTCTTCTTCCTTCTTTGTTCGGGGCTTTCAAGCTCACTATCTCTCGGACCACATGGCCGCCAATAATAACGTTGTTAAGCGCCTCTTTTGATTGCGCTGTTGCTAGAAGAACAACAGAAGAATTCGCTGAACAAAATTCTCTGACAATGGCGCAGAATATTTCGCTTATTTGCCGACTTCGGCCATTCTCACCACCCACTTGAAGTTCAGTCTCGACGGGGCAGAGCTTGTCTATATCATCCAAGATTACAATCGACTGGCCGCCAAGCCGAGCACACCAAGAAGCGGATAAAAACAAACGATGGAGGGTATCTTTGATCATAGAAATCCGTGTTTCATCCGTGACTAGCTTCCGACACGGGAAGTAAGAGACGTTAAACAAGCAGTCCTCTTGTAGTTGCTGACCCAACACATAGCAAAGCGAAGTTTTCCCGGATCCTAGACCACCGGTAACAAGAATTGACGAAGAACGGGTCAAATTTGATATGCAATTCTCAATAATTGAATCAATTCCAACCATTTCAGGTATTTTATTCGGCAATTTTTCGTCGGCGGCAACGGGTACGAAGCTGCTTTCCGTTGGCTTGACAATAGCTGCTTGGACCTCAATATTAAATTTCACATCAGAGCCAAGTACCCACCCGAACGAGGCTTTGTCGTCTGAAGGAGTACTTGACGGTGGTTCGAACCGAACCAATGCTTCTTCAAAATCAAGAGATGGCGCCTGGCTCTCTAATCTAGGGAGCACCATACCGTCTGTGATTGGGCCTCCAAAAATTCCAGTATCCGCTCCCGGGCTTCCGTATACGGCTTTGATTCTCTCAACTAGAGCCTCCTTGTAAGCTGCAGACTCGCCTCCAAATTTCAAGCCTTCTTTTCTTCTTGAAGAGTCGAGGTTGAAAGGAAATAGTTTAACGGTTTTTACAGCTGCTTTCTGAGCTGGGGCGGCTTCTATTCGAACCAATCCCCCAACCATACCTTCTGCACCGAGTGCAGAGCATAAAACGGACGAAAGTGCCACATGATTAGAATCAGGGCTTTCATTCCACGAATATACTTCAGCAACCAATTTCCTGGTGATTTCCCCGGCCTCAGTTGATTCTTGTTCCTTGTGCTGCGTTTGTTGTTGGGGATCGACAGGTGGTAACAATCCAGCAGGGCGAACAACAGAGACGCATACATGAGTCGTACCTCGTAGCTCATACTTTGAAAGTATATCGCTGTGTATCCATACTTTGAATGTTCCAGGACTCAGATCTTCAGTCGCCTCATCGAACCAACCCTGTGCGAAATGTTTATCAACGCCGCGAAGATACACAGCACCCCGAGAGGGGTTTTCTGAGTCCCTGCTTTTTGGGCGAACCGTACCACTGCTACTACGGCCCCCAACACTTTTTCGACTGGTACTTGTGACGCTTCGACTTTCACCACGGGAAGACCTTGCGGACTTTGGGCGAACTTTTGGTGCAACAATAACCTCGGCGTCTGGTGCAATTTTCGCGAACGGAGATGAAGTAGAAACTGCTGGTGTCAATGAAGTTATAATTATGTTTGCAGTCGACGTTGGAGAAAGATGAAGGGTAAGTGGATGGGCGTTTTCTGCTTGTCCTGATGGGGTGCTACTATATGCCGGATTTGGAAGGGCCCGTATTTGTGAAAGGAGATTCAGCTCTAGGAAATTTGCGTGTAACTCGATGACTGTACGGATTGCAGTTTATCAGTATTTGGCCAATGATGTAAGACCAGAATACTCACTTTCCCAGTCTGTCGGTGTCAACGGCTCAATGTTGATCGTATGGGCAACGGGTGGATCTATATGTAACAAGATGCCAATCTAAATATGAATTAGTACTTTGAATACATTGATATATTATGAATCCATATACTCGCCTTTTGGCCGTCGTTTAATCCCAATACTCGCCCAAATGTAGAGTCGATTTCGACAATGGATATTTCCTGGTCCCTAGGCGCCACACGGGAGCTATTGATGCCATTCCTTCCAACAACGGGAGCAAGCTTTCGTTTACTTGGCATTCCTGTCCACCCAGTATATGCGAATCGTTGGGATGAAGAAGCCCCGGCGTTAATTGAGCCAGACGAAGAAGCTCGGTATTGCAATTCAACGATGACATTTTGGGCAGGCTAGGTAGCTATCTCAGTATTCCCAGGTATTTTCAATTATATAAACCACAATTTCTACACTCACAGTATTTGCATTAACCAGCAGAGAAACAAGAGATGGGGGCAAGTTAACCAGACAGTTTTTCAGTGGCACAAGGGCAACCTCGGCCGCCGTGGTCGATTTTCGGCTGCTTGGGGCCATGGAAGGTGCTAGGAAGAACGAAGGTAGTTCGAAAATATGGTGGGTAAGAGGTAGCACCCCAGGAAGATTTTAAATGGCCCCAAAAGAATGAATAGACCAGGAGTCTGCTTTGCGACTGCGTGGCCGTGATGGGGAGAGCCCGTGATCGCGGATATCCGAGCTTAGAGTTTGGCGGGGATGGTCGTACCGAGGGATAATCCGTGCCGCTGCGTTAACAACTAAGCCATATTCGGACCCATTAAACGCGCAGATTCGAGACGCGTGATTGACGCGACGGCCGCATTACTTTTTGGGGTGGGAACGCTTGGAGACGCCCACGACATCTAGCAGCGCGATTGAGCTGCCCTCTTCCTTACCCATACTCCTAGATACCTAGCGCGCTCGTTACTCGCCGAAATACAACCGATTTTTGAATTTTTCTATGCTCTTTTATTTTCCAGGAGCTTAATTAAGGAGACTGGTGATATTGGGCGATTTAACTGCGGTTTTCCAAGTTCGCGACGAGTGTCCCAGCAAGAGGTAACACCTGAAACTGCGACATGGCGCTTCTACAATATAAAGCGCCGGTGAAATATTCGGAGCAGAAAGAATTGTTCAAGGAATTTTTGCAGCACTTTAAGTCTTTCGAGTCTGCTTCAGAATCTGCTGCCACAGAGGCAATTGAGGGTCTACACATTGAGGAAAATGATATCAGCGACGATGATGACATTATGGAGGAAATTAATGGAGACACGCCAGGTGGACGCTCAGTTCGACGGCGCAACAGGCAGCCAAAGTTGAAGTATATGCAAGTGTTACAAGATGTCGCAGACAGAACGAAAAACAACGTTCTAATCGAGTTGGATGATCTAGACGCAGTAGGATATTTCATTTTCTAGTGCTAAATTAAAAGAAACTAACAATTCGATTTTCCGGTAGTTCGTTAAAACTTTACCTGATGGGTCTCATTCGGACCTTATCCCCAGTGTTGAAAACAATACAAAGCGCTATCTCGACGTGTTTTCGGAGGTTGTGGATGAGGTTATGCCAAAGGAGACACGAGAAGTTTCGTATGTGAAGATGCGCATTGTTATCTTATCAGTACACCTAACAAATGGGTTGTAGATTCAAAGACGATGTCCTCGATATAATCATGTCGCAGCGCGAGAGACGAAACGAGACTATGGCAATGGCTGCAGAGGCCAATCTTGATACTGGAGTGGCAGCTTCACAATTTCCTCCTGAACTTATTCGCCGTTATACCCTAAATATTAAACCTCGGACGCCCTCTGGCTCCAGCAGCGAACGGAACTCAAAAGCTTTGGCTGTGAGAAATGTGAAGGGAGAGCACCTTGGAAGGTTGATCACTGTTCGAGGTATCACGACTCGAGTCTCAGATGTTAAACCCTCCGTCAAAATCAATGCGTATTCATGTGATCGTTGTGGGTCAGAAGTATTCCAACCTGTCACGGCGAAGCAGTTTCTACCACTTCAGGAATGCCCTTCGGAAGAATGCACGAAAAATCAGTCCAAGGGTCAACTATTTATGTCCAGTCGTGCATCGAAATTTATTCCCTTCCAGGAAGTCAAAATTCAGGAAATGGCAGATCAGGTTCCTGTTGGGCATATCCCTCGAACTCTCACCATCCATTGCCTTGGTAGCTTGGCCCGACAAGTGAACCCCGGCGATGTCGTGGATGTAGCTGGCATCTTTCTTCCGACACCATATACAGGCTTCCGGGCGATTCGAGCAGGTCTGTTAACGGATACGTATGTTGAAGCGCAGCATATCACACAACACAAGAAAGCGTATGAAAACCTTAAAATGGACCCTCGCACGCTTCGGCGAATTGAACAGCACATGTATTCCGGGCATATGTACGAATACCTCTCCCGCTCCATTGCGCCAGAAATCTACGGCCATTTGGATGTAAAAAAGGCGTTACTTTTACTATTGATTGGCGGTGTGACAAAGGAAATGGGAGACGGCATGCGTATTCGTGGCGATATTAATGTCTGCCTAATGGGTGATCCTGGTGTGGCTAAATCTCAATTGCTTAAATATATTGGAAAAGTTGCGCCTCGAGGTGTATACACTACAGGTAGAGGAAGCAGCGGTGTCGGTCTTACCGCAGCAGTCATGCGCGATCCTGTTACGGATGAGATGGTGCTCGAGGGCGGTGCTTTGGTCCTCGCAGACAACGGTATCTGCTGTATCGACGAGTTCGATAAAATGGACGACGGCGATAGAACAGCAATTCATGAAGTTATGGAGCAGCAAACAATATCCATCTCCAAAGCTGGAATATCGACCACACTTAATGCGAGAACATCTATTTTAGCAGCTGCTAATCCGCTCTATGGACGGTATAATCCTCGAGTGTCTCCAGTGGAGAATATCAATCTTCCTGCGGCCCTTCTTTCTCGTTTTGATGTCTTATTCTTAATGCTCGATACCCCATCTCGTGACGCTGATGAAGAACTTGCTCACCATGTCACTTATGTGCATATGCATAATAAGCACCCGGAAACGGGTGACAATGAAGTGATATTTACACCTAACGAAGTCCAACAATACATTGCTAAAGCTCGTACTTTCCGACCCACCGTCCCTAAACAGGTCTCGAATTACATGGTGGGCTCCTATGTCCGCCTGCGCCAAGATCAGAAGACAGAAGAAGGAAGCAAAAAACAGTTTTCACACACTACACCACGAACTTTACTTGGTGTTTTACGTCTCTCACAGGCACTAGCTCGTCTACGATTCAGTCACGAGGTCGTTACGGAAGATGTGGACGAAGCACTTCGTTTGATTGAAGTCAGCAAATCGAGCTTGTACACGGATAACCAGGGCGGCGCGGATCAGACGCCCACAAGTAAGATCTATAATTTGATACGAGGCATGCGGGAAAGCGGCGCTGCCGCTACCGGTGATGGCGGAGACGGAGAGTTGAGTATCAGGAAAGTCAGGGAGAGAGTATTGGCGAAAGGGTTCACGGAAGACCAGCTCAGCAGCACTATCGAAGAATATACCGATTTATATGTGAGTCAATGCTACAAATATGTTCTCCTAGACTTTTTTGTCGACTTTAATTTTGGTTTTCTTGATACTGATGTTTCCTCTTTGTTTACTAGGTTTGGCAAGTTACCGGTAATGGTACAAAACTTGTTTTTATTGAAGGAGCTGAAGATGAGGATATGGACATGTAGATCATGGTTTTCAAAAGAGCGGTTTATATGTGCTTTCTTTCGGTCTTGATGTGCTCTATTACTTTAAGGCGTTGTTCACTTAATGAAATTTAAAGCATTGCATAGCAGTGGACTATGTTTCTAGACTTCTGTTTCCACAAGCTTGTGCTGTATTTTGGCATCTTGCCAGATCTGACGCTGATTTAAATATGAATGCTCTTATTAGGCATAGAATGATCTAATATTTCACGTTGACAAATGTCGCTGCACCATATAGACACCGGAGCCAGCGTGTGGCAGAAATTCATCCTGCCTTCCAGTTCCATGAGACCGAAAAGCACTTTGAGGCTTAGGCTGAGTTTGGACCCCCAGCTAGCTGTTATTGAATACGGAGCAATCTGACAACGATGCCCTCTTTGGTCTCGCTTCCATACTCTCTGTCGAGTCTTGGTATCGCCTCAACCCACGGAGCGCTAGAAGATGGTGAGTGATTTATATTTGTGCTTGCACGTACTGAGTATTGTTGAAGGATCAGCCTCATCCGCCAACCACATTCTACCCACCTATCTTTAGCCATCGCTTGACGAAATGCGGTTCCTTCTCGGAAAACATGGACCGAAAGTCTCACCACGTCACAGGTCGCTCGTGATTGGCCGGGAGCTTGAAAAACTTCGCCAGCGACCAATCATGGAAAAGCACATTTTAAGAGTTTCGTATGTCAAATGGTGATTGGGCAGAGTAGCAGCATATGTCTATAATTAGCTCCACACCTACGGAGTACAGAAAACTAACTAGTCCGTAAACGGCTGGGCCTCCTTGAGCTTCTTTTGACTTCCACCTTCCTTTATGCTGAGACATCCATCGTATTTCTTCTCCGCGTCTGTTCTCGCTGGCATTGTGATTGATCCAGATTCCGAAGCCCAGCGCGATGCATGCAGGCAGTCAGCGGTTTGTCTCACCTCCTAACTGACTTTGTTCTAGTCTGCCCGCTTCCTCGGCCAACATTGTCTGGAAGCCCCGCTCTTCACCTGGAAAACTGCCCATTCAGCCTTATTGGAACACGAGATACTTGCAGACAACCAAACGAGCTGGCGAGATGTCTCGTTCTAACGCCTCGGTTGTGCAACCCTCCCTGACATTATACTAGATTCTTGTTTATGCGTTCCCGACTGAACTAACTATCCTGGAGACGTGAAAGACCATCGAGGAAAAGCACCCTTGAGATGTACTCCGTAGCGGTGAATATGGTTGGTTTCCGAGCTTACCGTGGGGATCAGACCATTAGCTCTTGGAGGAGAAACCCAGCTAATGAGCAAGCTGGGTGTCGAAACTCTCCTACTAGATCGGCAGGGTAGTCGCTTCTGCATGCAGCTGGTCGGGTCTCCGTCTTCCATATATCGCAAGACTGGTTCTCAATCTTCCGTTTTTGATGGCAACCAATGGCCTCCTCTCATCTGCGAGTATTGCTACCCTGACATTTTTATGTGACGTCTGGTACGTGATGTCATCTATCATTCGCGCGTGGCTCATTACCTAGAGACGACCTCACGCCCATGGCACATCTTGTATTCTATATTTGATTGCAGCCTTTATGATGAGATTCTTATCAAGCTTGGCTCCAAGCTTTAGAATTGACCAGTATCCCCTCGCCACACTGCCTCTCGGTGCAGATTCCGGGGTCCTGCCAACAGCGCAGTGGCAAAGAAGCCGTTTTTTACCACTCTTGTATGTTCCGGTTTGGTACATACCTACCTTGGTGATAATGCGAGGCTACGAGGTTGCTCTGCCCATATTAAATGTCTTACGTCCCAGAATAACTTCCGGTTTTCTCCCTCAGGAATAAAATATCTCGCTTCCGGGCACAGTCCACGTCCATCTACACCGTATTTTCTCCTCTAGCCACCCCGGAATTTTTATGCTCGAATTGTGGATCCTTCACATCTGGGGCGTTCCAATCCGGGGATTGATACTCAACGCTGGATCCAATCAACCCTGGTCAGCCAGATAGACGAGCACCCGCAGGGTTTGGTAGCTTAGAAGAAGGCCTGCTTGCTTCTAAAATCTGCCGGCCCGAGGGAGGATACCTATATAAAGCCCAAGTTCCCATTGATTCCGTTCTTCTTTTTTCCTCTCATCAACCGGAATTGTTTCAACGAGTCTTCTACATTAATTGAAACTGTCGTCAGTCATAGCCTTCTAGCAAAAATGCATTCCTTCAAAGCCATCGGTGCCATCCTTCTCCTGGCCACCACTGCTCTTGCCCTTTCTCCGCCAGTGTGCCCAACCTGCAACCCAATTTCCGGCCAAAACAACTGCCACCCAACTACTTCTTGCATTAACACTGGCAAATACTTCCACTGTGCCTGCAGAGCCGGATACAAGGCCTTTGCTGGCAACGATGCCAGACAGTTCCGCCTGCCATTCCAGAACTACGAATTCTTGGTATTTACCAAGGAAAATACCGAGTGCAATGTGCTTTGCAATGACTGGACTCAGCCACCACCTGCCCTCTGCTCTGAGGTCCCTCTTCACAAGAACTGCCCTGTTTAAATAGTGGCCAAGTCAAGGCCGCTTTAGGAAAATTCGATGCTGAGAAGCGACGTGGACAGCAAGAACGACCCCATTTTTTCCCTTCTTTAGGGCTTTCGAGCACACTACTATTGACGGACATGAAAACGATTACGAATATACCACTCCGCGCAATCGACTCTGAATTTCCGACATTGGACGAACGTCTGGTCATGGACTTTAGATATCTTAGGACATATAATAATACTGGTCTACACATCTTGCTATGAATTACATGATTAATTGAGGTACATCTCTTCCATTATTCTTAATAGTAGTTAATCAGTAGTTTTTCACGGAATATACCGTGGTTTAAATACCAGCTGTATGATCATCTTTCCTAGCTCAGATATAAAAAAGTGCTTTGATGATTGCCTCATCTAGCATTCATCTTCTATTGCCATAATATTGGGAGCTCAGTAAATAGAGCGGTCAGAGTTGCATAGCAGACAACATAAGCTTATCCAGCCGCTATTAAGGGCCATCGACCGTCCTATCTAGACCTTATAGCATAGAAGTAATTACCATCATAATAGCACCAGAGGCCTCATTGCGGAAGGATGAAAAACAATTATACCACTATATATAGGGAATGCACTATCTATTTCCACCGTTTCACCGGTTTGAAATGGGGCTGAAAGGCGCGGGTGACCAAAGCGACTTCCAGAACCAGACGGATGGCCAAATGCAGCGAGACAAGAAAATTTTCCCTAGTTTATCACTATATGCTTTTCTCGACGGTTTCTATCAAGGTCTCGGGTATTGAGAGGTTGAGGAAATGACGAGCTATGGAGTTTGTACTTCAGATACATCATTAAAAGTTTCAAAAAATTGAAAGAAGTTTTATGATCCGGGAAAGTGCTGAGTTGAGAACGTTTGAGCTGTTTGCTTGGCCATATTTGGCAAGTGATGAGTAAGTCACATCACGAGCTTTTCAATCACGGGACTTGTGGCCCAATGGCAAGGCGTCTGACTACGAATCAGAAGATTGCAGGTTCGATCCCTGCCAAGTTCATATTTTTGATGTTGTTTCCTATTTAGGATCCCAGTTGAGGACATTGGGATGCATCGGTAATTGCGCGACGGAATAGTATTAGGAAAAGAGGTATATTGAAATTTTTATATATCGGTTATATACTGTAATTTATATGGAGTATGTGCAGACAGCGAGATGACTTTCCGCCGAATCATGGCGCACAATATTAACAGGGAAGAAAACTCATTAACACCTCTATTACAGCTTCGCTTTGATAGTCGCGGCTTCCTTCTTGGCCTGATCTTTCAGTACGCGTCTCAAAATCTTCCCACTAACACTCTTCGGGATCTCGTCCACAAACCGGACGCCACCACGCAGTCTCTTATGTGGAGCAACCTTGCCCTGTAGCCATTGGGCAATCTTCGCTGCCTCCTCTGGTGTTCGTCTTCCTGGGGGGATGATCTTGGGGTTGGGCACAATGTAGGCTCGGGGAACCTCAGAGCCATGTTCTTCACTCTCAATACCGATGACTGCGGCGTCTTGAACTGCTTCGTAGTCGGTAAGCAAGCCTTCCAGTTCTGCAGGAGCAACCTGGAATCCCTTATATTTGATCAACTCTTTGACACGATCCGTGATGAAGAGAAACCCTTCTTCATCTTCGTATCCGACATCACCGGTTCTGAACCAGCCATCGGGGGATATACAAGCAGCAGTCGCCGCTGGATTATCCAAATATCCCATGAAAACGTTCGGGCCACGAACATAAAGCTCCCCAACTTGACCGATGGGTACTTCTTGTGGTGCAGAATCATCTTCGGGGGATGTCATGTATTTGGCCTCTAGATTTGGGAGAAGTTTGCCAACAGAACCAATGCGGCGGCGCCAATCGTTCCATGATAAGGCGTGTGTGGTCGGGCTGGTTTCGCTGAGTCCGTAGCCCTGCTTGATACCACACTTGATGCGGGCGTACGTTGACTCGACAAGTTCGTGAGTCAGTGGTGCTGCGCCGCTGTTCATCATACGTAAGGTAGAAAGGTCATATTTGTCCACAATTGGGTGTTTCGTTAGCAAGAGAACAACAGGAGGAACAATGTAAGAGAATGTGATTCGATAATTCTGGACATGAGAGCACCATCGTTCAATGTCAAACTTAGCCATGACAACAACATGCAGACCAGAAAAGACAGCGTTGTGAACCAAACACGTTAGGCCTACAAAGGTCAGAGACAACTTAGAAGAGCGTTTTGCTAGCAACATACCATAGATATGATAAAATGGCAGGAATGCAAGTAGTCTGTCCCCCTTGCCATCAGCACCGCCATTCCAGGTTAAATTATTCTCCTCTCCAGCACTCATCTGATGGATATTTGTCACAATATTCTTATGCGAGAGCATCACCCCCTTTGGCACGCCAGTTGTACCTGAAGAATACACCAAGAACGCCAGGTCTTTTCCCGGGTTAATTTTTGTTTTGGCATATCTAATGGCGCGTGATATATTTTGGATGGATGTGAAATGCTTGTATTTGGCAGTTGGGTGTCTTTCGTCGCCAATCAGAATGATCCGATCTTCCGGGATGCCCACCTTCCTTGCGGCTTCGATCGCAGTCGGTAAGCAGGAGATCTGCGTCGCGATGACCCTTGCTTTGGTACCCCTGAGCTGGAATGCCAATTCGTCGGCGGTATACGCCGGATTGACGGGGCTCACAACACCGCCAGCCCAGTGAGTACCCCATATCACAGGAGGAATGTCGATCGTGTTCGGCGAGAAAATTGCTAATACGTCGCCCTTTTTCCAGTCCCAGGTTGCCTTTAGACCTTTGCCGAAATCGAGCGTCAGGGACCGGACTTGGTCATAGGTGTACGAACGACCGGTATCGGCATCTTGATAAAGCACTGACATAAAACCCAACGGTTAGCTGCACAAGTCCAAGTTTTCGAATCAACAAAGTCGACCACGACATACCCTTGTCTCCCGGGTATTTTTTGTCCTTGCGGTTAAAAAGAAGCGTCCAGATGTCGACGTCGGGAATCTCGAGCGGCGGGAAGGAAGATTTGATTGGCATGGTGGGCAGCGGGTCTGGGGAAAGAGTGGAGACGACAAATGCAAGGGAAATCCCAACGCAGCCCTTGCTCACAGCAGGTGATAACAGTGCTCCGGAGCGACGACAAAGCTTGCAGACGGAGCACCAAGGAATTGTATATGAAGCTCCCGGAGTCCGCCCGCAGCCGCGATCCCCAGACCCAGCCCCGAACCCGGGGATTAGCCTCGGCATCCCCGCGCCCGCTGTTGGCTGCTTGTCGCCGTCTTGGCGTCGCCGGCGATTGGCTGCGAGCCGGGATTTCGGGACTCGGCGGCTGTTTTTCCGCGCTGGCCGGCCGGGCGGATCAAGCAGCTTCGGCCATAGCAGTCGCCATTAATAATGGATGTTGGATGACAGGCGGCTTCCTTCGACTACCCGGCAGCCAAGGTTCGTGGGGAAGGCTTCTATGATGTGAGCATAGGCTTGAAGGTTCGGCACCCGCTTTACTATTCTATACTCCTCCATTCTTAAAGAGCAGAACTTTGGACTAAACAGCTATACAAACAACAAGCTCGAAACTGAGGGCTGGAAAACTGGTACATAACATCCGTCACAAACAGAACGAACATTCGGAGCAAATCCATCAAGCCTTATATCAACGTGATCGTCAAATGATAAAATTTCCTTGTTTTTCTCTAACCGTACATAGCACACGACTGTCGCTTCTCAACTTCATCGCTATTCCCATACTGTCGCACCGCTGTGCATTCGGGCTCCGAGGTGGCAGCCGGATGGAGCACATCTGGAGCTGAGGCTAGTTGACAGTTCTTTACTCCTTGCTGACAACCGGGACGTTGGCACTGGGCACTTCTCCCTTGCCAACTGTCTCCACGGACGTAGTGCGGGCTCCAGAGAGGCCAAACTGGCTATTGATGCCTTCAACACGGTGAGTGGAGTTAATGTTCTTGACCATAGTGATCTGGTAGCAAGTTGCGCTACCCTGACGAGAAATGATGGTAGAGTAAGCAAGGAAGTATTCCCAGATCTGAGCAACACTTAGTTAGATATATAGGCTCAAACACGGTGCTCTGGATACGTACTCTGAACCATTTCTTGCCGTATTTGGCCTCAACCTTATCTTTGTTGCCCATCCAGTTGCGGTACCATCTCCAAAGGGTTGCGGAGTAATGAATGCCGACAGTATCGATGCCCTTGATTTCGAAACCAGCTCCTTCGAGTTTATCGACAACAAAGCCCAAGGGAGTACTCGCATCGGCACCAGGGAAGATATATTTGTTCATGAATAAGCCCCAGATCAAATCCTCATATTGCCAGGCCTTTCGGAGACCAGCAATCTGCAAGAAGAAAACACCGTCGTCATCAAGCATGTCATGAACCTGCGACAAGAAAGTACCAAAATGACGGACGCCGACGTGCTCGGCCATCTCAAGACAAGTAATCTTCTTGTAGCCGCCGGGGACAGTGGGAGCGTCGCGGTAGTCACAGCAAACGATACGGCTTTGGGATTCATCAATTCCAGCTTTGCGAAGGCCATTGTTTCCCCAAGCAGTCTGATTGCGCCCAAGAGTAATACCAGTAGCATGAGCTCCATAGTGAACACTGGCATACTTAGCGAGAGTTCCCCAACCGCATCCAAGGTCGAGCATAGTGTCGCCTGGCTTGAGACCAATCTTCTCGCATACAATAGCCAGCTTGTTATCCTGCAATTGTTCTAGCGTTTCTTCCTTGTTGATATCGCTAATAATACCAGAGGTATAGATCATGCGCGGGCCAAGGAACCAGCCGTAGAAGTCGTCTCCGCGGTCATAATGACCGCGAACTTGCTCCTCGTCTGTTTACCAGGCAGCAAAATTAGCGACGTCGCAAATACTTGAAGGTAAAACAAAAACCCTTACCTTGACTGCGAGTGTGCATAATAACCTCCGGCATCATTCCCGTCAAGAAAAACTTGTACAAGCTCAATGTAAACCTGAAAGAAGCCCAGTCGTGTCTATACTCCAAAGCTTCCAAGCAGTCGCCCTTGAAATCCACCTTTCCGTCAAAGTACATCTCGTGGAAAGTTTCCATGGGGATTTTGCTCTTGCCATGGTACTTAGCTCGGTCATGTTCACTGTGGAACTGGAGGTAGTGCTCGACTGGTCTGCCGGGATACTTCGCCTTTTCGTTCTTGCGCGGGGAAATCGACGAGGCGACGGACCAGTAGACCATGAGAATGGGAATAGAGGTAAAGACCGCTAAGAAGATACTAGTGTAAAATCCACCGCCTATCTGGCGAGCGAGGTACCATGGAATGAGAACGAGAAGGCCAATTAGGAGGATGTTGGAGAAGCTGTCGCTCCCAGCAGCATCAGCAGGAAGGGGGCCATTCTTGATTGAAGGGTACTGTCCACGGATAAAAATTAGTTACAAGTATCTTTTGGTTTAAATAAGTGGCAATGGAAAGCTCGAACAATCCAATTGAGAAAAAATGCTTGCGTTACGGTTCGCACTCACCGACGTTGTCCTCACGCCACAGTTTCCTGGCGACGGAGACTCGCAAGGGGCAGCAGGGGTCTCGATGAACTCAAAGTCATCTGAAGACTCAGAATGGGCTCTCGCCATGATCACGAGGGAATTGCAGCTCGCGGAGAAGGGCGAAGGGACAGATGGAGCTCAACAGGAGTTGGTTGTGCAGCAGAGCAAAAAGCACAGGGGAGTGTTTGGCAGGCTGACCCTGAAGCTACAGAGCCACATGCCAACGCCGGTTTGTCTTTTCGCCCAAACTCAATTCGGTTGATTCGAACACAACACAAATCCATTGGGACCAGCGAGACAAGGTCGACGGCACAGGAAACTGATGGCGGAGAGCTGCTCCAAGTGATAAAAAGAGGCTAGCTATCATAATTCTTCCCTAAATAAGTTGCAACGCAAGCAATCACCAACGCCGTTGTCCTGTCCATTATTCACCCCTGAAGCTACGCGGCGGCCGAGCCCACAACGAATGCCTTTTTCTGCAGACAGGCACGGCCACACTCCGTAAACGCCAGGCCATCCACATCCTGGAACTCCGGCGCGCGTTCGTATTCCCCTGCGTGCATTTTACCGATCCCAAGCCCAGGTCACCAGAATCTAAGCACAACGCACGTGTACAAATACCAAATAACGCCTATGAAACATGTACTCCAGATATTAAAGACTTCATACAGTGAGCTGGAAATTAGCTGTCTCCTCATCTTCCTCGTATGTGACTGGGGGGATTTCATCGTAAATCGCCTTGTCCACGTCAACAGGATCGAAGAGACCCGCTGTCTTGCATCTCGACCACATTTCAGTGCCAACTGCCGGAGGGCCATAGAGCTGCATAAATCTCTCAGGAGAGATGATGCTGCTGCTGCTGCTGGTGGTGCTGGAAGGGGGCTTTTTCACGTTCTCTTTAGACGACTGATTGCGAAGAGCAGACGATACGCCGCGTCCCTTTGCATAGCCTAGGGTGGTTCTCGAGTTAATTACTGCGGCCGTATGTCGCATCGGTGATGGGTTTATAGGCACAACGGCCTTTCTTTTGCTCGTTAAACTAGGAATAACTCTAGACCTCGCGGTGGGAACCACTCGCGGTTTTGGCTGAACAGATGGGCGCGGCAACTTTGAAAGCGCTTTCGCTGCGGTGCGAGACTGAATTATAGACGGCTGACGACCGGTTTTTCCCATTGCTTGTAGCCGTTTTGCCTCGAGCTCCTCAATGCACGGCTCGTCAGGAAACTCTTGAATATCTAGAGACTTCATGTCCTGAACTTGTTGCAAGATGAGGTCATCAATTTTTTTGTCAAATACGGCTTGGTCTTTTCTCCATTCCCTCTCTTTTTTAGTAAGCCCGTCTTCCCCAACATCGTACTCGTCATTATACAGTCGTTCCCACCCCCGAGCAAAGTTTTGTCCTTTGAACTGTGGAAAGCTCGTGTCGTATATAATATCGTCAGGATGATCTGGAAGGGCTAGTGATCCGGAACATCAGAACCCTTACAATGGCCGCAATACCAGGTTTGACTTACGTGTGGGCTTTGGCGGCATGTATTCAATATCAGGGACCTTGTCTTCCTCATCAGCAGTTTTGGGCGCCTTGAAAATGAGCCCTTGCTTTGGAGCAGATTGCTTTAATTTACGGGCAGTCGAGCCTCGTTTACTCGATTTCACTGGTTTCGCGGTCCCCAACGGCGCTGGCGTCTGAAAAGCTTTCGCGTTCGTTGTTTTCATTCCTAATGGCGCACGATTCTGGTTGCCTGTAGAAATTCTTTAGAGACCCTCTTCAGCACCCAATAGATATAGTCAAACCCCCTACCCATTGGTGTAGCCAACGGCCGCTTCTCCCCGAGTCCATCCTTTCCGGCTTGTCGAACGACATTTTCTTTTTGGGCCTGAAATAAGCGTGGTCCGGCTGTTTGCTTTCCCAATCCACCAAAAGTCAACGGGTTGTTTTCGTCATTCAGCGGAATCCTAAAGGGCGTCTTTGGCACTTTGTTGCCCGGCGTTTTCGGCTGGAGCGATCGCACGTCGTGGTTGAGGGGTTTCGCGGCGGCGACGGTCTGGTGAGAGTGCACCAGGTTTTCCTGGTCTTTGGCGGCAAGCATCGTGATAGAATACGGCCCCTTGCAGTGTTCGTCGGTGTGTTCGGCGCGTGGTTCTATTACTCCAGTCGCTGTTGGCCAACTTTGCGTCTCTGTTTTGATGTTCGTTGCGAGGGACAACGGCCTCACCGCCAAGCTTTCAGGCACGTTTTAGCATTTCGGGACAGAAAATTCTAAATTCACTTTCCAGCTTTCAGTGTGCCGTATGTCTGCGTGGTTTCTCTTTCTAAATATCCAGACTCCTCTTACAAGCTGGAATCGAGGCGATCTTCGGATACATATCGTATTTAGCATACTCCGTACGGAGTAGTAGCTTAGACAACCGTTAAAGTAAAAGATGATTCGCAAACGGTATTTCAATGCCAACTGGAGCAAACAACGCAAACAATGGAAGCTTGTTCTTTTCAGGGGCGTACACTGCGTATCTTATATGTCTTTTCGACAGTTGCTCGTCGACTGCTAGCTGAGAAGGACCCAGAACAGAACGCGAAGCACAGAGAGCTACTGCGTTCATAATGCCAAAAACTCGTCAACTTCTCCGCGAGGAGATTACGTATTCTGTTGCAAAGGAAAAAGAAACCAACATCCTCCAGCGGCTATCATACGTTGAGAAGCGGGATGAGTTTTTTGGCCAACTTAAACGAAATACGGGTTGGATAAAGAGTACAATTACTCACCACATTGGATTACATTCCCCTAATGCATGCCAGATATCTGATGAGGACGACTGGCTTTATGGCAGCTTCAATGTCTGTATTCCAGTGACGGTTGATTCTAAAAACTGGAGATGGAAGCGACAGTATGGAAATCGTCTTATGTTTCGGCTTCCTCTCCCATATCGCGTTGCGGAAACTTTTCGTCCTGGAAGTGCGGATGAAAAAGTTCGCTGCGAAGCAGCAACCTATTCGTTCTTTCAACAGCATTGTACAGATGTGCCACTTCCTCGACTCTATGGCTTTGGTTTGACAACGGGTGAAACGGTATTTTGGTGTTTTATTATCTCAGCGAACGATCACTGACGAAAATGATGCAGTTCACGGAACTTGATACTCTCCCATTTTTAATGCGCGGATTCTTTAAAATAAAGAACTTCTTAAGGTCGTTATTTAGGCTCCCGCTACCATCTAAATATGTGCGTCACCAGCCGCGCCTCGCCCTTCAGACTGATGAGGGAAGACTCTCTTACATGCTGCTTGAATACATCGAAGACACGACTGGCGAGATGCTCTCAGCTACCTGGAAGGACAAGCAAAATGATGCCGAACTGCGCGCCAATCTCTTCCGAGGAATTTCTCGGATTTTGCTTAGCATTACGCGAATAAAGCTACCAAAAATCGGGTCATTCACGATGGATAACAAAGGGTACATTTCGCTAACAAATCGCCCACTAACATATCAAATGCTGGAAGCGGAGAATGAGAGCATTCCTACGGATATACCTCGTGATCGAACATATTCCACAGTAGAATCCTACACTCTGGATATGCTCAACTTCCACGACAATCGCATCCTTCATCAGCCAAACGCCATAAATGATCTGAGCGACTATAGCTACCAAACAGCAGCTCTGACAACAATGCGCGCTATTCTTCCCTCCTTTTTGGATCAAAAAACTCGTTATGGGCCATTTGTTCTGTGCTTTGGTGATTTTAATCAAAGCAATATCTTTGTTGATAAGAATTGGAATATCACCTGCTTACTTGACCTTGAATGGATGTTTTCTCAGCCGATTGATTTGGTCCGACTTCCGACTTGGCTGTCCAACCAGGCGTTGGATGAATTAGCCCATGAACCTGAACATTTTACAGCAATACGAAAGGAACTAGTGGATATTCTTGCGGATGAGGAGAAAAAATGGCACGCCATCCCTTCCCAGGAATGGACTTCAGAAATTCAAGAGAAAGCACCTTCATCGGCACTCCTATTATCTACGGCCCTAAGTAGCTGCTGGGAAACCGGTGCATTCTGGTATTCTCTAGCTCTTCACAATCCAACGGCTCTTTTTTCAGTGTTTTACGAACGAATTCAGCCAAAGTTCTTAGACAAGAATAATGATCACGACGCCTTCCAAAATATTGTTCCATGGTATTGGGCTACAGACTTTGTCGATATTGCGTTAGAGAAAGTTGAGGATAAGAAGAATTATGACATCCAGCTGCAACAAGCTTTCGAAGACTCAACGTAACACTTGCATCAAACAATCCTTCGATCCCAATACTGTCGTTTCACGCCTTCCCCTTTCCCTTTCCCTTATCGTCATTGCCAGAGCCTTCCTTGGATTTCCCTGCCGCAACGGCCTCGATCGCAGCATTTCCTTTCTTGGCCTTATTTTTCTGGCGGGCGAATCTAACCGCTTCTCCGGTAGAGGTAACAATCTGAAGGTTCTTTTCCCTGAACTCTTTTTCTTCGCGGGTGAGGTCAGCTGGCTCTCCAGCAGATTGAAGAATCTGGAGGTTCTTGAGCTTGTTTTTTTCGCGGGCAAATTTAACCGATTCTGCGGTGGAGGTAATAAGCTGGAGGTTCTTTGCCTTGGTCGAGACTCCGACGCTTGCCGTGCCTATTTCGACCTTTTCGTCGCTGGCATAGTCATCAGACATGTCAGACATTTTTGTAAAGGAGCGCCGATAATTCGTTCCGACTTTGCTGTCAGGAGATCTGTTTTTTGAAATAAGCAACGTATATAGATGCAGTCTTATGACCCCTTACTTTGTACCCTGGAGCCAAAACGCTCGTGCTTGGCTTGATATCGAAAAGCTCCTAACTGTTCACAAATGGTTTTGTTCAACTGACCGGAGGTTCCTGTATTGTATTTGCTTTGTAAAAGGGAGGATAGGCCGTGGAGAGGGAGCATTATATACCCTCCACCTCGTCTCTATGCGCTGCTTCTAACCACCTCGCCAACCAGCTCATTGCTTCTCATGCGATAATCGACAACCTATCAGCAGCATCACGACAAGGGTAAAGCCTGGCTCCGCTCTACATACAGGCGGCTCCTGCTACGTTCAAATGATGCGAACACGTCGAGCGGCACAGCAGCGTTGGCTGCGCCGACTGCATGCTACTCTGTGACATAGCCCTGTCATATTGTTAGCTAGTGTCCGGTAAAATATCTTTAGCAGCCCCTACTCCCTACGGATTGCTTCGTTTTAAAAGCCAAGCAAGGCTAGATGACGCCGCACTGAGGTGGACGACTCATAATGCCGCCCTCGTAGCCGCCGTGAGGGCGATGCGACACGGGACAGGGGCGCTGTCTTTTTCTGTGGGGTTGATGCACCGTGCAGACCCAATCAGCAAACACCGTGAGACCAGGGATGTGCAAAAGGCAAAACGAGGCGACAAAGTGGTTCGCGGCGGCTGCGGAAGGAAGTCGGCGATGCGGCGAACGAGGCAACCGTGCATTAACTAGGTGTGCCGATTCACAGCCAGCAAAATACACAGCCTCGACAGGAAACAAAGAGAGGGGAAGCGGGGCTCGTTTAAGTTTAGAACAGAACAAGGATTAACCATTTTTTGTTAGGCTCACTGACTCAATAAAGGTATCAAAATACAAACAAATGCTGAGGTATCACTGCGCAGATTGGCCATTCGGAACCTCCACCCCCCGGCTCTCTTTTTCAGGCCACGCTGGGTATCCGTTAGCTCGCCATTCCATGAATGTCTGCCCTCCAGCACAAGCCGGCATGCGAACCATCAAGGGTACCCGGATGTCTTCCTTCGTACCCAGCAGCTCCGCTTTATGCATCACGGTCTCGTCGATCGTTTCAAATCCCATTTTCTCGTACATCTTGTAGGTTGACGGCGATGCCTCAAAATACAGTGGCAGGCGGAGTTGATCACACATGTCCCGGGCCCATCGCAAGATAGCAGCCCCAGCCTTGCGCCCCTGGTGCCTCGGATCAATTGCTATGACATGGCAGTCTACAATAGTCAGCACGACTCTTGGCTAGATGGTAGTTACCTGCAGCGAAAACAGACTGGACGCAAAATAAGTGAGGCAAAGAAGACGGTCATGACTCACAAATATGTCGTCTAGCTCCCCAGAGCTTTTCTCTGACCTCCCACAAAGGGTATAAGACCTTCTCGGCGCGCTCCTTCTCTTCACCTTGCAGCCAGCCGACGACGGGTTTCTGGCGTTCACCTTCAGAACGCTCGTGGAGGTAGACATCCGCAAGGGCCATTCCAACAATCTCACCAGAGTCGGTGTCGACACACTTTACCGTGTATTGAACACCGCTCGTATGCCAGTAGCTGAGTGTACCAGCGGTGTGTGCCTTGCGAAACTCTTCCGTGATACCCCCGGGGAAGAGAATGTTCAACATGATCTCCCCCATCGGATCACCCTTGAAGGCGGCAAAGTAGGCATCGTACACCTTTGGGATATCCGGAATTAGTGCTGGAAGAAGTACGAAACTCATCTTTTCTGATAACGAAGTGCCTATGTATACGTAGGAAAGGGCCTCGACGAAGGTGTAGAGTAATAATGGATGGAGAATCGGATGGAATTAAAATCGTAGCGGGCTCTTCGCATACGGAGAGAGAGGGGAAGCCATCCTAGATATATAGCTAGCCCTCGGCGATTTCTGGTCGCTAGCTTGCCGCATTCCATCACAGACTATTCTTCGCGAGCCGCCACAATCGATACTGGCCATTCGTCGCAGCCCATTTCCGACTTCAACCGGGGAATAATGCTCATTCAAATCCATCGACGTTAGCGGGGATTCTAGACGTAAAATAAAAAACCTTCGCTATCTTTGTAGGCCGGCGAACGCTCAAATACGACTTGGTGGCCCGGCAGGTTTTTTGAGGTAGTTTTGAGCCTGAAAACGGGCTGCATCCAGATCATCTGATAATCTAATCTGATAACCCACCCCCCCTCATCAGATAATCTTATCAGATCAGAGTTTTCTCCGCCAAGCCCCCGGCCGTGCTGCAGGAGGATGATATCCCAACAAACCCACGCGAAAGATCCCAGCCGCCGGTGGAGCAATGCGGGCTCCTGGTAACTAGTAGTTGATCAGGTTTGTCGATACGAGCTCCCTTCGTCTAACGGAACCACTTTCGGAAATGGCGTATCAAGAAAGAGCCTCGGAGCGCGGAGCTTCGGCATCCTGCCCCTTGCTTTGTGCCGTCTATTCTTCGATTTCAGCTTGCATACCACCAGCGTCCATGCAATAACAAAAACATCGTAACTCAGAATAGTGCTTGTTCAGCTTCACACCGTTGCCCAGTTGCCCTCGCTATGTTTGAGAAGCAGGTGCTCTTTGTTGAGCTATTTGCCTACATCGTGCGTATTTCCTACGATATCCTGAGCCGTGCAGCCAAGCAATCTCTCCGACGCCGACTGCAAAAATCTCCGGAAGCCACTACGCCTGAGCAAGCTCGATACATCGTCATAATCGGCGCATCCTTTGCTGGATACCATGCTGCACGAATAATCGCAAACTCGCTACCCATCAACAGCCCTTACAAGGTTGTCATTATCGAGCCGAATTCCCATTTCCAGTTTACCTGGGTCCTGCCGCGATTTTGCGTTGTCTCCGGGCACGAACATAAAGCCTTTATCCCATACGGGCCATATCTCGGTAAGGCGGCGGAATCTGTGCAATGGATACACCAGCGGGTGCAGAGCATTGAACAGAAATGCGTCGTTCTGCAGAATGGAGAAGAGGTACCTTACGAATTCCTAGTGGTAGCTACCGGCTCGTCGCAAGACGGCCAGCTACCATCTCGTGTCGGCACTGAGTCCAAACTGGACGGCATCAAGCGCCTACAGGATATGCAGCGTCGCATCAAAGAAGGAAAAAGAATCGTTGTGGTAGGCGGCGGAGCCGCTGGCGTGGAACTCGCCGCAGATGCGAAGGAAAAATACCCTGAGAAGAAAGTGGTACTGGTACACTCGCGTGATGGACTCATGCATCGGTTTGGTCCGGAATTACAGGCTGCTGCGCTGAAGGGCCTAGAGAAACTGGGCGTGGAGGTGATTCTCAAGGACAGAGTAGTTTATGAGGCGTCCAAAGAAGGCCATGTCGTGTTAACGTCAGGGCGGCAAATCGAGTGCGACTGCTTGGTAAGCTTCTCATCTTCTCCGGAGTCTGTTAAGCATATAATTCACGAACTTTTCGCCAGGTAAATTGCATAGGCCAAAAGCCTGCATCGCACGTTCTCGCACAACTGAGCCCCGAAGCGATCTCAGAGTCAGGCCGCATCCTTGTAAAATCTACTTTACAAGTCGCAGATGTAAACCTCCCCAGGGTATATGCATGTGGTGATGTTGCCCTCACAGGGTTACGCAACGACAATGCCCGGACTGCAATGCACCAAGCCACCGTCGTTGGCGACAACATCGTCCGCGCGGCCACGGGTAAAGAACCAAACATTATATACAGACCTCACTGGGCAGACGGATTGATCAAATTGACGCTTGGGCTTGTAAGCCAGCCGGACCTGCAGCGTGTTTAAGTTTCCTACTAACTGGACTTTAGACTGAGTCGGTCACGCACTTTGGAAACGGCAAGACGGAATTACTCTTCTCTGGCAAGGAGAAGGATTTGGCGTTGATGGCTGGTGGGGCTTGGAAGAACATGGGAGTGAAGCCGTTTGAGGATCCTGATATGGAGTTCGCAGGCAAATGCTAAGAGGACAGCAGAAGCGCTTTGGACATTTAGGGATACTATAAAGATATCACTATCAACAACGAGGATTTATTGCCAAAGATGAGTCTCTTTAAATATATCCTAGTATTTACTGCATATCTCATGATCCTACGTCTTCTGCGTAATGTCCTCAGCTAGGAATGTTCTCAGTAACAATTATATTTCAGTCACAGTCATATGTTGGAATTTTTGCCATATCTTAAAGCCCGCTTTTTCATAGAACTCTTCGAGATGCGGGCTCTGAATATATCCGGTACTAACGTTTTTTCGTTGTAAAGATAAGATAGCCATAACAACCAAGGCATAGCCAACAACGCTGCCCCGTTTTAAACGAGGAAGAATTCCCCCGCAGCCAATATAGGCGTGAGGTTGACTGGTACGGGGATTCCTTTCAAAATTTGATTCGAGTCCCAGGTCTTTCGTGAGAATCCAGCCAATTTGGGTCTTCTCATGGTCCAAGGCTACAAGCACCCGTTCATAGCAACCCATACGAGCTAGGGTTTCGTATCCTAGCACCCACTCGTGGTTCTGTCCCCAGAGTTTTTTTATTGCTAATATTGTTTCGCGGTGCATACCTTCATTCCAATGCACAATTCTCACGCCTGCTGCCTCTGTGAGTTGAAGTATCTCCAACGGAGGACTATATGTCTTAATACAAATAGAATATATCTGCCCTATCTTTGAAAATGAAACGAATCCACGATGATGAAAGTACTTTTCGATCTCGCTGGAGGGTTCGATATGCATCCCTAGATGAAATCCGAGAAGATGCGAGCCGGTATGAGCTTGTGGAATGCCGAGTTGTGTCCTTATGTACCGACGAGCCTCTAGAATGAGTGCGGTACCAGCCCCCCTCGATCGATACGAAGGGCAAACAGCAAGAACCGCAATATACGACTGATATGTCGTGAGGAATCCAATCTTGAGGCCGTTAATATATGCCACAAATGAGACAGCTTTTTTTTCTTTTAAAATATCCGTTATTTGGTCTAATCCGAGAGGATCTGAGCCGAAACATGTCCGCCACAGATGGGCTACTAACCAAGAATCTGTTTCTACATTCAGAAGGCGAATCTCAACGCGCTTAGGAAATACACGAAACGGAAGTTTCCCAAGAGGCGGGCGTTGCCCAAAAATGATTTCCGCTGCTGCTTCATAAGCCTCACGAGTGGGTTGGTAGATCGCAATGCATGTATTGATAGCTGAAGAGATAAAATCATGCGGTAGACAAGTAGCGACGCTAATTAGCTTCTCAACGAAGCTTTCGAGCCATTTCCCTACGGCTAACTGGTATGGTGCTAGTTGGGCGTTCCGTGATGCTAGTATCACAGCATCGAAACATCCAATAATCCGTTTATTTTCATCATTTATGATACTCTCATCGAAGAAAGGAAGCTCAATGAGGTGAGGAGCGTGAAGCTTGATTGCACATGAGAATTCCGTAAGAGGAGCTGAAACCCGGGACTGCTGAGTACAAACATCATAGTCATTGTCAGCTCCAGTAGCCCGATTAGATCCCTTATATGGATAAACGTAGATAACAGAGTTAATCGGGTTCAAAGGAAGCGCACGTATATAGTCCCTGACAAGAGTGACGCTGTGATTGTAGATAGCTCTCGCCAATTTTGAATGATCAGTGTGAAGAAGAGAAAACGACGAAGGTGAGTTGGGTGTATGGATTGTCAGCCAGGATCTTGGATATCGGGCGCATTTTAAGCGTCTAATACGGATTGCGGACCGATGAATTTGAGGATAGAGGAAGCGGTAATCAATATGTATTTGTTCCAATGTCCGCACTTGCATATCAAACGAAGAGCTTAGCATCACACAGTCCACGCCAGCAAAAATGGCAGCTCGGGCTGCGATATGTGGCAGAAAGCATGATGAAATGGCGAACTTTTCCAGGCAGTCAGTAATGACAAGTCCATCGTGTTCCATCACATCACGCAAGATATTTATGACACGTTTGTTTATAGATGCTGGCAAATGGCCGAAAGAGGGAAAGACAGCGTGCGAAACCATCACTGCTTCGATTTTCTGGCTGGTTAGCCTTCGAAATGGCACTAGATCACAGATTTCAAGCCTTCCGTGCTTCTTATTGACCTGGGGACAACTCGCATGGCAGCTTGTTTTTATCGATCCATGACCTGGAAAGTGTTTTATACACGGTATAATGGACGCTTTACGCAGACCATTAGCCGTAGCGTTAGCTAACTGACCGACAGTCAACCAGTTGTCTCCTGCAGATCGAATTCTTATAGCTGGATCTGCAGCAGGGCTGCTAACATCGCATGATGGCGCGTAGATCATGTTGAAACCAAGCGCTCTCAGTGTTTCTCCAGTAGCATAGCCAACGTCGAAGGCATACTCAGTAGAGCTAGAGCCTGTTGCTGCTAGCGCGGTAGCGCCAGGCAACTGAACCGCAATTGACGGATTAATGCTTGCGAGAACGTCATTTTCCTGCTCAAAAGCAATGATCAACGGGTATTCGTGTCCTGCGTGCCTTGCGATTCTTTGAAGAGTATTGATGAGGTCAGTCAACTGAGAGGCGTCCACGATATTCCGGTTAAAGAGAACAATTGACCCGCAATAATACGGAGGCTGAATTAATTTTTTGACTTCCTCAGGGACAGTGACACCCTCGAATCCAATAATAACAAGCTGAGGTTTAAAGAATTAGGTTACTGGTAGACTTCAAAGAAGTGTAGAGAATTTAATCGTACTTGGCCAATGACTTTGCGAATTAGGACATCCGCTTCTACTAGTTTCCTAGTGTCCATAGCCACCCCTAGAGCTGTAAGTTGAATTAGAGGTGCAGATGCATTGATGTCTGGTGACGACCGACTACTAGGACCCCCGTCAAAGGCGCTGTGCTGCCATGTATCTTTTATATTCTCTTGTATGTATTTTGGCTCGCGTTTTCGCTTGGATGTTTTGGCTCTTGATGGGCTGCGTTGTGTTGTGTTGGGTCCTCGGGTGAATGTGGTGGAAACGGAAACTGCATTGTTGCTGCCACGAGCTCCTTCTGGCGCTGATTGTCTGTCTTCCTGGGGGTCTTTTTGCTCCAACACAAGGATGGTAGTTTATGCAGTAACGAATGGGGTGGTAGCGACCGCGTCTGATACGGTGAGGTATTCGACGCCCACTGAGCCGCGCAAAACGTGGACGCGAAAGTGGCGCCAGCATAAGAAGTAAGTGGAGGTTGCAATAAGCACACGTATTTAGTAGAGCGGAGAAATGCTAAAGAGATCATTGCCTATTTTTCCAGCTTGGATTCTGGGGCAGACGCCAGTGCCTAGCTAGAGGTGGTTGTAAACGTATACTCGAAAATGTGTAGGAACGCCAGACTATTAGCGACCGTGAGATGACCGGAAAACAGATGTCGTAGAGCAGGAATAGGAGATGATCCTGGTGGTGGATTCTGACCTTTGTATGTACGTCCTTAACCTCTGGCAAAATATTTCAGAAAGGCACTTGATGCTATGCAAAACAATCCAGCCGATCTAGGTCGAAAGGGGAACTGAGACCACAAATAACAATAATTCAAATCCATTATTTAGTATTGCAGAGAATATGAACATACATAAATGGCATTAAAGAAAACATTCCCATCACTGCTGTTTTTTTGCTGCTGCTGCCGGGCCATTGGCCTTGTCGAAGGCGGCATACGAAACTTTGATGCTGGCTAGCCCAGAAATTCCGACGTAAACAATGAGAAAAAACAAAAGGACAACCATGAGACCCATAAATATACCTTGGTGAAGGTGTTAGTGAAGAAAATGTTACATGAAATAATCCGTTTGACAAGCTTACCTGGGGTAAAAAATTGGTATTTCTCGAATAATGCCTGACTATCATGAGATGGGCTGGGAACATCGGTCTCTCGCTTGAACTGAACGTGAAGAGGATCTTGGGTCTTAAGAGTTTCGGTTTCTGCAAGAAATGAATCTCTAGGAGTAGTTGTATAGATAACAGTGTAGTTGACCCCGGGGAGATGATCGATGATGGTATCCAGTGAGAAATCTACAGTGTAGTTAGTATTGCTAAGAAAAAAGTAAGGCCTAAGCCTTGGTACTGACCATAATCAACGAGGGTCTCGGTGCGTTTCGAATCTGTTGGCAGCTCCGGAAAGTCGACTGTTACTACCTGAGGTCGTCTACGACTCGAAAACGATGGAAATGACCCCGCTATGCTTGGTCAGTTTATCCTAATGGATCTCTGGAGATTTAGGGTAGTTTTCGGGGTATAAACGTACACGCTCCGTCTACACCTATAGCTTCCGCCCCACATTTTATCTCAAGAAGCGCCGTTAGTCCTTCAATATCAATATTCCCAACCACTTCACTAACAGCGAAGCTGGATTTCACGGAATCAATCTTCTTTAGGACCTTTTCTCGTAATCGTGGGGCCGACTTTCGTGAGGTGTAATCTAGAACGTGAACGCCCGGTTGAGAAACGAGGATATAGAAATCTGATGGGCACGAGCTCAGTTTGTTGAAAATATCATCTCGAATGGAATCCGCGGACTCTATTTGTCGGGAATTCGTATGAAAACTATATAACATTCAAGAGCGAGTGTTAGCGGTTGGCATGGGATGGCGGTGGGTGAGGAGAAGAACGGTTATTACTCATGTGTTGAGAAAAAAAAGAAAGGAGAGGTATTGCTGAAGGCATCAGCGCCAAACACTCCCAAAGTTAGGAGACCGAACGCCCGTAACTTCATCTTAAAGCTTTGGGCTGTGCATGTAGCTGTCTGGTGATGGAGGCTCCGTGATGTTGCTGATTGAAATACGCTAGCTAATGAATAGAGTGCTGTGATTGGTTTGTAACGAAGTTTGCATTGTTTGCCTAAGCTAGTTAACTAGTTAACTAATGAAATTCGCCGCCAGATGCTGGAATTCCAGACCCATGAATACCTGCAAAATATGTTTTTTCCAAGCACAACATAGTGGTTGCCCTAAAAAGGTAATATCAATGTCAAAAATACTGGTGCCTCTGCTGCCATCCTACTACCCATGGCTCTGCCAAGCCTCCTCGCCTGCTCAGAGGTTTTATTGAGTTACTATGTTGCAGCAACCGGAATGTTACCATCCGGAAGTTCAGTCTGGACAGTGTGTCCCCCTTTGGCCTCTCACAATTCAAAAGAATAAAAAATAACAAACTGTGGTTTGACTCAAATGATATGAAAAAAGACATGAAAAAGTCGTGAAGATTTTTACTCTATGCCATGGTTGCAGTAGTGAGTATGAGAATATCTTTAAATACATACCCATTGCACTTTAGAATCACCGAATTCGTTTTCTATATCGTTCTGAAACTGGTTCATACCTAGGCTTCATTGCAAGATATCAACATGCTATCTTCTGAGCTAGGGACATAACTTGTTCTTGCTCTCTGGTGCAATAAAAACTTGGCGAGATATTAGGGATGAAGAGAAATACAAAAAATGATCATAGGGTGCTTGCCTGACTTCATGGTGGAGCGGAAACAGCGACTATAATCAACATGCAGAAGGCGGCGTTATACGAATGCCCAATAGAGTTGATATAGACAGAACATTTAAGTACCTACCGGAGGAGTTTCAAAAGTCCAATGACAGTCATCATCGAATCCCTGCGCAATTCTCTCATTTCATTCCAGGCGGCTAGTGTCTTCTTATACAGATCCTCTCCTTCAGAATCATTATTACTGACTGCATTGCACTCTTGGCGCAAAACAGACCTTAACACGTCCAATAGCTCCACCCTCCACTCGTCGTCATGGCCCCAGGATAGCCGCGCGTTAACATACTCAAAGTATGCCGGCACGACGTTTCCCATCTCCCAATCCAGCAAGCCAGTAATTGCGAGTGTTTCGGGATCAACCAGAATATTCCGGTCAGATAGGTCCCCATGCGTCAGGACAGGCCGATCGAAACTGATACCGCGACTGGAGGCCTCAGGGATATTTGTTTCGCGTTGTACTCTCTCAAGAGCGACCGCCCGTTCTTTTGCTTTCGGAGTATTAGAAGACCTTTCTAGAAGTATATTTACACGTGAATCATCCCACTCTAAGCGGGTAGTGCAGTGTTTGTAGGCATTGAAAACGTGCAGTTCGTGGATAATATAAGGCTGCCCGGTAGGACGACCATAGTATGAAAATTTGTGTTGACGCATGCGCAGAATAAGGCGGCAGATCTCCGCCTTTATAGATTGGCGTTGCTCTGCGGTGAGTGACGGCCAGATTTCTGCGATCGGCTTGCCGGGTAGATGGCTGAGAACAATGCCGTGCGCGGGGCATTCAAAAGGCTTGCTCTCAGGGGCGAATCGTATCAGAGTGATGGCGGAATAGACACGAGGAACACAAGGGCCGAGAACAAAGTTGGCAAGCGCAGTCATGGCGTACTCAGTTTCAGTAGTACCCAGCTTCAGGATGGTGGAGGGAGAGTGAATTGGTGGAGGGAGAGAGAATGTAAAACTGCCGCCCAATATCCGGCATAGTCGACTCTTCAGGGCGAGTGAACTTGGGAAGGTACTGCCATGTCTCCTGCGTGGGCTCATCAGGCAGTGTCATGGTGTGCAGACGAGATTGTGGGCAAGGAGCGGTTGGTTCATATCTGTATTGGAAGTGCGATGTCATTGCTAACCGCCTGTTGCCTCGAGAAACTCACCACTTCTATATTACAAACATAGCAAACACCTTAAATCACATGTACCTACCCAACAGGCACAGCGTATAAAAGTAGCCTTGGGAGCTATTTCTCTTATCAAATACATATGACTACGTGTATAGAAATATGGTTTAATAAAAAGATTATATTCTGTGTGGATTGACTTGCTCACGAAGTAAATTCTCTACATCAAAAGCCCAACTGTTCTCTGCGGCTTTAGGTCGAAGGGGAGTGCTGCCAACAAAACCCACAGCTACCGCCCTCAGGTCAATGAGGGAGCGCGCTCGTACTGGAAAAACTTAGCCATGGCATCTAAATATATGTATGATTATAAGAAATTGGGGTACACGCCCAACACTGAGTTAATTGGAGGGTGTTCCAATTCCATAGTTACTTCATACGGAGTACTTCGTACTCCAATCAGGAATGGGATCTTAAAGCTTTGGCGCGCGGCACGGAAGCTAACTATGGGCCCATAGCCGAAGTTTAATGCCAGGGCCCACCGCAGTGGATCATCACGTGACAAATAGCTAGATAGCCACGTGATTGTATTGTTACAAGCCATATAAATATGGAGCTCAAGACATTTCCTCAAAATCAAAACTTCGACACTCCCACACTTTAAAAATACTATAACGTACTCTAGCTATGCTTGCTCGTTTGAAATCTGTCATTTTCCCCCCTCCTAACCATTCTGCCGTAGTGGTTGTTGGTACCTTTGGTGACTTTATTCTCGGTGTTCATGTAGTTCCTGAGGATGGAACTATCGAAATCTTCGGCACGACGACTACACCATCTCCCTTCCGTCACTATGGAGCCAAAGAGCAAAGTCGCCAGCAGATCGCTACCGTTACAGTTAAAGACAGACACGAGTTCATGAGAGAAATCGAACAACGAATCCGTGGGCTGTGGAATGAATCCTTCTGCCTAAACCCAGAGACACAGCAACAAAAAGACAACACTGGGATCACTAAGCTGGTACAAAATGTGCTTCAGCCCGCGGCGTTCAGTGCGATCGATGCGCAAAAAGGTTGTGAAGGCTCGCCCGATGCTACGAAATGTACACACCCAGTCTATATTATTTACATCAACCGTGCGACACCTGGAAAAATAATCCCTTCTAACTTGACGAGTTTTTGGTTTTAAAGTTGTTGCTTGTTTTGTCTTTGGCCTATACATAGCCCCCAGCATACGATCAACTTCGGCCTTTTCACTTTTGTAATTTTCAAAGATCTGTATTCCCTAAGTTGATTTCAATCATTCCCCAAATCTTCAATACTTAGCCATGTCTCTTACAGCTGTCAATACATCTCAATTTCCACTGGATTGACTTAATTAGTAGTTTATGAAAAAGTAACATTTCAGATGCCGCCTACTCTGTACTCTGTACCCTATACGGAGTAACAATTTTCTTCTCCCTTCCTCGTAACATCCAGCCACACCTCTTTCCAGACATCACAAACACTTTTTCGGGGCTTATCATCATCAATAACTTCAAATCCCAGCTCTGTCATATTTATTGCACTGTGAATTTTCTCCGTATTCACATCACCCACTCTTGGCCATTTAATCGTCTGTGGATTAGCCACGGGGTCCCGTAGGATGTTTGGATTTCCCGTTTGAGCGTGACTAGTCAAATAAGACTGATAGGCACTAAAGATCGGAACCGAGTGGTTCCGTAGGGAGTCATAAAATACAGCAGGCACATCGGTTCCGTGAATTCCAGGCGGATAGGAAAACTGCATTAGATATGCCTTTGATCCATAGGCCTCAATCATGCCGCGTATGTGACAATGAAAGATAGCATCGCCAAATATTATTTTAGCCCTAGTACGAGGCGGTCCAGGTGTATTTTTATATAATTTCTCTATAGTCAAGGCAGCATCCGGAGCGTAGCTGGGGAAGAGACCCTTCAAAAAGTTTGCGATATAGTCAGGATCTATGGGGTTGGGGACATTACTCTCGCCCTCATCCACCACATGTGACACAATCAACGAGTCCAGGTGTTTCCAAAAATGACCTAATTAGAACAAAATGAGGCTAGTTAAGGGCGGAAATCAGGTTCTGGGTATCTACCTTCAGAAAGTTCAACATCTGGAATCCGTCTGATATAACGTCCATCTGGCATTGGGTTGTATATCGCAACTTTCTCGTTTGCATCCTTTAAGGTCGAAACATTGGCAGCACGAAGACATTCGATGCCCTGACTCTCACACCCAGCCGCCTTGGTGAAGTCCTTGAACATCTCTTCGACCTGGCCCTTGCGATCAATAATTGGAGTAATGCCTGGGCTCATGACAACTGCACGGTGGAAAAGGGGATCAAGGCTACCGCCCTCCGCAATCAAATGATGAAGGATAGACCCCGCTCCTGCGGACTCTCCCCAAGCACTGACATTATCTCGATCACCGCCAACATGATGGATAAAATCTTGGACCCATTGTAATGCTGCACGTTGGTCATGCAATCCAGCATTGGGGAGTGCTGTTGCTTCCATGGTTGTTCCAGCCAAAAAGCCAAACGCACCTAACTGTTCAGTCATCTTTTAGTAATTGTTATAAAACTTTGAAGCAAAGGGTAGCTTTATCAGCAAGGACTAACCCGATAGTTGATTGTGACTACAACCGCATTCCCATTAGCTCGTGTAATCAAATTAGTACCACTATATAATCCATGGGCTAGATCCTGATCTTTTGATCCGGAGAGATATCTGCAAGATATGCATTAGCAACTAAGCATGTATATCGTACGTAGTGATATGGGGCTAACCCTCCACCATATATCCAAAAGATAACAGGGAGTTTCCAGCTCTTCTTTATCCGAATGACCTTTCCTGGCACATAAACATCGAGGAACAAACAGTCTATAAAAGTGCAGTTAGGAGCCAGGTCTTAACATAAGGTGTAAGGGATATACCCTCCGCTCCCGTTTTAACCAGTCTTCTAAAAACAGGGTCATTGTCATAGGGGGGAGGTAGAGTGGCAGCAATGCAGTTGTACCCATATGAGCCATCCTGAATGCCTGAGACATAGTCAGGAGGAGCAGGTTTTGCCCAACGGAGATTTCCAGTCGGAGGAGCTGCATAACGAATGTTGCGAAAAGTATACACCTGGAAAAGCTAAGTGCTCTAAACAAGATATGGCCCGACCGTTCCTCAGGTTCTTACATCTGCCTCTTGGTCATATTGAGCAGCCCTCCATTTTCCATACGGCAGCTCTAGCAATGGAAGATGCTCAGTGGAGTTCGCTGTAGGATTAAGACCCACCGCAATAGCTGCTACCACTTCGACGAAGAGGAAGATTGAACGGCGAATCATTGGAGACAGTCAACGGTGGCTCAAATTAATTGGTACAGTGAAAGAACACAAATCAGGTTATTTCAACCTGGAGGGTTGAAGAGGATTGTGTAGGAATATATCCTAATCTTTCTACCTAAATCAGACGTGCCGTGAGATACGAGCAGTTGCCTTTTCAAGAAACACACGAGGCACTGCCACGTGAGTAATACTTTCCAAAGCTACGCAGAGCCTCTGTATTAGATGAATGGACATAACTTGTCAGTGCCTGTTGCATAAAACATCGATTTCCAGGAAGAGCGATCTGCGGGGATATCAAACACCGCAGCTCTAATATATGTTTCCACGGCTGGTTCATTCGAATATTTCCGGGTACTTAGCCCCCCTTGTACGTCCATGGATCAAGCATAGCCCCAGAGTCGCGTTAAAGTCGTTCGCTATAGGATGGGGGTGGCCCAGGGAAATATTTAGTCCACCATACAGCGCATACGACTTCAAGCAAGGACACTTTTTAGCGTGTAGAAAAATATAGAAAATAGAAAAGGGCATTTATGTATTTGTCCTGCTCATAGGTATCGTATGTAAAATACGGCTTGGATCGGCGGAATTTGACAGAATACCACTCGGACCAACGTTACTATTAGAAACCCAGTACAAGTACTCGGCTGTGCCCTAATAGTATCCTCAAATGATCGAATTGGTTGTTCATGGCATAATGAGATGTACTCCGCAAAAGATCTTTTGGAGATCCGTGGAGGCTGAGAGCACGGGCTGTGCTTGGCAGAAACTTCCCCAAAAAATACACCGCAATTCAGCACACTCTCGGGCAGGAGTCAAAGCGCGTTGCGACCACCACTGGTCGGGGCAAATTCACTGGGCGCGTTCCTAGGACATAGTTAGGCCCTTCGTGCAATTTCTCCCCAACACTCGGCGCACCAATGGCACCACCTATAAAACGTCGAAAATTGACAGTCGCTCCTGTGGAGGAAATTCTTTTTGACAATGAGTCTCGGCATGACTATCTGACTGGCTTTCACAAACGAAAAGTTCAGCGCGCGAAACATGCACAGGAGGCTGCTGAGAAAAAGGCAAAAGATGAACGGAGGGAGCACCGTCGAAAGGTATTCCTATTTTCACCAGGGAAAATATGTTAGGGGTTTCAAACACTAAACGGGCTTTTTGTAGATACGAGAAGAAAGACAAGCAGAGCTGCAGATAGTGTTGGATGAAAGCCGCAAACGAATGGAAGAGTTACAGAACTCATCTAACCCAGACGACATGGGCAATTCAAACGCCGAAGATGAAGAATGGGAGGGATTTCCAGAGCCGCCGGTGATTGATTATGAAGCGGAATATATCGACGAGAACAAATACACTACTGTTACTGTGGAAGACATGGACCCCTCGAAGGAGGGTTTATACAAAGCTGCGGGGAATAATGACAGCGATGAAGAAAATGGACACCCAAGGCCAACGAGCGCTGAGACTAAATCAATAAAGAAGGGGAAGTCGACGAAGGATGATCGAAGTCAATCGAAAAAGAAGAAAAAGAAAAAGTTTCGGTATGAATCTCCAATGGAGAGAAAGGCCGCAAGGATAAAGGAAAGAATGGGCAATCGGAAACAGGCAAAAGCTAGACGAGAAACTTGATGTTCTCGTTTCTACTCCGTATAATTAAATAATTTGGATTCCCTGGCATCCATGTTACGGAATTTCGAAGTAAACACAATATTCTCACGAGTTCATAGTGTATATCCCGTAACTGAGGAACGCTGATATGACAAATAGTACTCCGTAAAACCACTGGAATAGAATACTAAGGGAAAGAGGAAAGCGGGAGGAGAACCACATTTCACAATAAGGGTTAGAATTTACCGCGACCGCTATGACTGTCGAGCAGAACAGCGGCTGCGTGAAGTTCACAAAGAAGGGCGCAGTCCTCCACCTGCGCTTAAAGACTGTTGAGCGTATTTTCCAACTCCTTCATCTCTGCCTGCAAGTCGCTATACTTCTGAGAAATTTCATCATGTTTTGTTTCCCACACTTTAGCCTGCGATTCAGCGGATTTCGCCTGGCGTTCAAAATGCTCTGCTGTGAGTTCGGCTTCTTGGCGACTATACGTTGATTGCCGTTAGCTATTTCTTTAAGTTATGGCAAAGGGCAAAAAGAATACTACCTCTTGTTAGCTGCCTGTGCGGCGACAAAGGTCTCGTCAAGCTCGGCTTGTAGCAGCTCAACGCGGCTCTCAAGGGCCTTTAATTTCGCATTGTCTTGGGCACCGGCATCAAGCGCCTCTTTAGCCTCTCCAAGTTGACCACGGACCCTTTCGATGTCACTTCCAAGTAGTTCCTTGCCCTGGGAGAGCTCTGAGATCTGACGTTCCTGTTCCTGGTTCTGCTCCTTAAGAAGCTTGATCTCATCCTTCAACTGCACAACTTCGTCTCGGAGACTGTCATTAGTTTCTTGGAGTTGCTTGTGTTTCTATAAGAACATAATAATTAGGATACGGATGTCGTAAAAAAAGCTATAGTGGTATGGTAGTATTGGGTGGCCACGAATGTCCCCGTTTGAGCCCCGCGGCTCTAAACATACCGCAAGAAACTGAGCTCCCATGCCCGACATTTTGAAGGTCTATGGAGATGAGAAACAGGATAAAAGATTGGATATTAAGGATCAAGCGGATGAAGAAACAGGGTGTATTTCTGCTGCTAAGAAGGAGAGAATATGCTGCATCAGGAGTCAAGTCAACGGCATCTATTTAAAGGGACAACAGTGACAGGAGTTGCACGTGACGAAACGCCCCTCCTGAAGGCGCTTAACCGTATTGGGTTCCAACATTGCTGAGTCATGTACAAGATGACGTAATGTCATAGACCCCTTTCCATAACAAGCTTTATACCCAGGGGAAGAACCTCCTGCATATCACGGAGTATCGAAAGAGATGGGGAGCTTTGTTACCATATTCTCTAAAAAGACCTCTTCCATAATTATCTTTGCAGGATACTTGAAGGCAAGAGAATGAAAACCCAGCATTGAAGCTTCTAATCCGCAAGATTACCGCGTCGATAACAAACCAAAACCAACAACAATTAACTATAACCTCCACACTACGGAGTACTCCGTCCTCCGTAAATTTCCATTGTTTGATTTATAGTTTGGTAGTTGCACAGTGGAGGAGACGAGGTCACAACCTCTCTCCAACAAAGTCTGCAGAGAACAGAGATAGTATACGGATAGCCACCTTTTTGGCTGAGTGGCAGGCGCCCGTACACTTTGTAGCGGGACAGAGATGTAACAAATAGCCAGTCAGCCTGGTTGTCTCAGTATCAATGCTTCATAGATGATAGGTGGTTACGTGTAATAAATTATATATCTACGAGGCTCATAGCAATCAGAGCTGAATTTGCTTATTAACGAAGCTTCATTAAACTTTAAACGCTGCCGCCAAGGGGAACTTCCGGTCGAGTTCAACTTCAAGATACACTTTTCGCGTGGGAAGCACTTACTACCAGAATTACACGCTGTTGAGAGCCGCGACCCGCACGCCTCCTCGGCTGGGCATAACACGCCGCTATGGCCTTTCGGTACTCGGCTCTGCGCAATCTCGTCAATCCGCGCACCCCCATCTCACCTCTCACACATGTTCAAAGGCGCTGGGCGCAAGTGCATGATATCCGGTTCCTCGCGAGACATCAGTCAAGTAATGTGCTAGAGAGATACAAGGACAAGCTTGAACAAAAAGCAAAAGAGTAAGTGCAGCTTCAACATCAGTCATTCGAGATTTTTGCGTTAGCAACAAGCAGTGTGGTAACTAGAAGCTTTAGAGAGGGCCACTCCTCCATATCCTCACTGAAAGAAGCTTATCAAGACAAAATCCAAGCTGTCCGATCTGCGGATGCTGCTGCTGTTCCACTTCCGGACGAGCTGACCGGACTATCCTCTTCACCGCCACCACCTGCCGCTTCGCCAACCTCTTCCAGCTTACATGCGACACCGCCCTCTAAACCTCTAGAATCCTCCTCTAAATCCTCAACGCCGGGCATTAAGCCGCTCTCCGCGTACCTCGATGTCTCGAAAATCCTTACCCTACCGCAGAAAGAAATAGAGACTCTCTGGCGTCTCAGACATGCACCGAACCCAAACTCAATTTGTGCCACCATACCGCTCGAAACGTATCATCGAATTATCAAAACAGCACGACAAAACCCGCAGTTTATCTTACCCTTACCTCGGGAAATCGATACTCCCGCAGAAACGCCGTCTGAAACCGGGGCCCCTACCCGTACTTCCACAGCTGCAGAGATGCACTTCCTTCAATGGGCGTTTCACCCACCATCTTCGACACCAACTCGCCCACCTACATCGGCCGATTTTAAGACAGAAAATACACACACTTCCACCGTAATATTTACGCAGTTAGCTTCATATAAGCTACATGGCGCCTACTCGCAACCCCATACTATCATAACCCATCATTTAGATCTAGCGGATGACAAGGGGCTAGTTCTTATGAATGGTACAGTGATGCCTGATAAAGGCGTGAGCCTCGACGAGGCAAAACTGTTAGTGATGTGGCTGCAACGGTTTTACGACTGGGGCGTTGACGGGAACGAAGGTGGTAGGAAAGGGGAGATACTGAGAATGTTTAGTCGGGGAGATGTAGAAGGATTTAAAGTTGAGGAATTGATAGAAGAAGTTGAGAGAGTCTAGGCGTTTGTGGCGGTTCGCCGCCGTTGAGACATGTATGACCCAAAATCTTGGAATTGTGACGAACCATTTATATTAAATAGATATAAATAAACAATGTTGGAATGTTATAATTTAGACAATATAGGTTAGAATCCATGTCAATTCTTTAATTGTATGCATATCAAGGTTCAGGCAGAGCGAGGCACAGACGGACTGTTATCATCCATCCAACGAGGAAGAAGCATCTGTGTTCTCTAGATTAAATATTGTATAGAATATGAAACAAGATGGGATAGCACATGCTGCCAGAGAAGAGTAAGCTCACCACTAATAATAACCTGAAACAGGACATCAAACACAATAAATGCTACAGAAAGGGAAAAGCGATCGCATCCAAGCCGCGAATTTTACGTAAAACAGAATCCCGAACATCATCCCATCATACGAACATTAAACTCAATAGGGAAGAGGTATTAAAAGTAGTATGGAGTGGCCGCTGGAAGGTGTTGATCTTCCCTGGCCTTCGGAAGGAGCGGTACAAGTCTATAGCCCCGATAATCAAACAAGGAGAAGAGAAACAAAATGGGAATAAAAGGATAGCCTAGTCTAAAACTTCGTCGACGACAAAAGAGTGCATATGCTCGAAGTACCCTGGTTCAGTGACAGTATCATTGTGAGAGCCATTCGGGAAAGTTCGCCAGACCTTCTTTTTAGCTTGACAAACTTTGTAGAGCTGGAGCATGTGAGAGGCACTGCAACATAAAACAGATCAGTTTCAGAAGCTCAAAATTGTGTCTGATTTCAGACGTACGGAATGATTTCATCTTTGAGCCCACTGAGAAATAGAATTGGCACACTCGTGATTTTGGGTAGTACCTCTTCGCTAGGCCACTGCTGGTGACAAAGCCGAGTCACGTATTTCGCGGCCGGAAAGACACTGGGGCTGTGGTCAGCGAAGGGTTGTGAGCACTGTCCGAGGAAGTTACCCACCTTGGAATCAACTTTCGTATGCTTAGGAACGTATTCTCCACGATTAATCCGGCAATATCACCGTGTTCCTGATTTTTGGCAACAAGGTTGATTGCGACAGCTCCACCTAGGCTCTGCCCGTATATCAAAAACTTCGTGCCTTTTGTTTCTGGCAATTGCCGTAAATAATCCAGGCCAGTTTGCGCATCTATTTTCAGCCCGCCCTCGTCCGGGTTTCCTGTCGACAATCCATATCCGCGGTATTCGAGCAATAGAATATTACAGTTTAAAAGCTCTCCGAAGACCCGTGCAATAGGACACCGCTGGCCGATATTTCCAGCATTTCCGTGAAAAACGAGCATTGTAACTTTTGGTTTGGCAGTCTTGTTTGTCGGCCGGATGTATAATGCAGAAAGTATCTCGCCATCCGGCGTCGGAATACGCAGGTCGTCATAGTCTGTCATTCCGAACTCCGAGGGTTTGGGGACATCGGTACGTGACCCCGGGGGGAAGTTGCGTGGATAGATAAGGTCACTAGAAAGGAACAGCGTCAGAAAGGGGTGTGGGTTTGAGCGTGTGGGGGGGCCATACTTTTGTTTGAAGTAGAGCATCCCGCTTGCAACAGCTGCAATGCCAGAAGATGCAAGTAGGGGTAGTCGGAGGAACTGCACGACGTTTCCTGCCATGGCACTGAAATTCCAAGGTGAAGGTGGAGGAGGAGGAGGCGTGTTAGACATCTTTCCTGCTTTTTATAGACTAATATATCTTGTAGCCTGAAATGCGAAAGAAATATCTAGTTGCCTGGACTTCGCATGACAATAAGTATCAGCCTCCTAGGCGCCCGTTACACACAGCCAGGTGAATCAGACGGGGTAGAGGACGGTTGAAGGGAGCGACGAGATAGAACCCCACGTCAAAGCCTGGGCGTGGAACAATGGCCCGCAGGTTCAAGGAGGCGAGGCAAGAAGAGTACGGATAAAGTTGAAGATCTGGAGAGCCTCCTTGGAGACCAAATCCTTGTCCGTTCGACGATCGAAACCACGCAGCGCCTAGCCAACCCCATACTTTCCGCCGGTACCGTCCACACAACAAGGGGCCCGTATGGCGCGTACGTGTAAAATTACGATCATTACGTCAGGGAGCCAACTGGCGTTGTCGAATAAGCGCTGCCTGGCGGGAAGACCAATCAGAGGCCGGGGCCGCAGCCGCACAGAGGCTATTCCCGATTGGGCGACACACGTCCGCTGGCTGCCTTCAAGCTCCAGACAAGCTCTCGAACAGACTGTCGACTTCCAGACCATAACAATTCATATTCCTGCGCTCAAAAGGGGCCTTTGTACACAGATATCCGTGACGTGCAAACTATAGGCCTCTTTTTTGATCTTTTTCGCCTCCATTTTACGAATCATGAAACATCACGGCGTTACTGGTTGCTTAGGTGAAGGTGAGTGGCTCTATAAAGAGCTGTCTAGTATGGTGGCTCACCGTTGCAGATGGCATACACGTGGATATGGAACATCTCAAGAAAGGAGAGGTGAAGTACGTATTGGCATCTAGCCCCTGAAGTGGACCGGATTGATAGCTAACTCGTTCGCCGATGTACAGCCTGGGTACTTCGATGTAAGCCGTTCTAGCAGACATCCACCGATATACGCATGGAAGATTAACCCACCAACCCTCTTTATAGCATGGCAATAAATTTCAAGGACGGTGTAATTCTCGGTGCCGACAGTCGAACGACAACAGGCGCCTACATCGCCAACCGCGTCACCGACAAACTCACCCAAGTTCACGACACAATCTGGTGCTGCCGATCCGGCTCTGCTGCGGACACTCAAGCCGTAGCCGACATCGTTCGATACCACCTGGGCATGTACGGCGTCGTATATGACCAGCCTCCTACCACCCAGACTGCCGCTGCTTTATTCCAAGAATTATGCTACGATAACAAGGACATGCTGAGGTAAATCTTCTAAGAAAGGAACCGTCTTTTACGAATTGTGTACTGATTCTGGAAATAGTGCCGGTATAATCATCGCTGGCTATGATAAGCAGTACGGTGGTCAAGTTTACTCCATTCCGCTCGGCGGATCCCTTCATAAACAAGCGTACTCCATTGGTGGATCTGGATCGACGTACATCTATGGTTATTGCGATGCGCACTGGCGGGAAAATATGACTGAGGAAGAGGGCATTGAATTCGTCAAGGGGGCATTACGAGAGGCTATCAAATGGGACGGAAGCTCGGGAGGTGTTATCCGACTAGTGGTCCTGACAGCAAAGGGTGCTGTGAGACATTTATACCTGCCGGATACCGACTACAAGGGGCCAGGAACATACTAACCCGGGGGCTTCGTTGATTCGACTCATGTTTCTATGATATATCTCCCCAGAAACCTACAATTTTCAAGGGCTTCCTGGCTAAATGGCTCTCGGCTAATTGGTTGCTAAAAATACACTTGCTAAGATAATACTTCGTAACTCGTGGAAGCATAAGTGAATAATCACGCGAAGCGCGCGAGCTGTAACCCCATCTATCTACTCCTCCTCCTCTTCCTCCATCTTCTTAGCCTTCAAGGTCTCAAACTTGATCACCTCCACCTCTAGAGTCTCCGCATCCAACAATATCAACTCTCCCGTTTCACGGAACTTAGGAAGGCAAAGAAGCCGCACTCTGGAACCGTTCTCAGTACCTTCTAAATCCATAGCCTCCGAGGGGTATGTTTCGACGACTGCAGTTCTGAACGTAGGCTGGTTGCCAATGAAGAACACGTGCGGACAATCCTCCAAGATGAAGGGGTCGTAGTCTTGAAAAGGATAACACCCTGCCCAAATACACCGTTAGTTGTACGCAACGCCCCATGGCATACTGGCTGCAACACTTACACAACGTATCCGGTGCAGTTGGCACGGCGCACCTCCACCGTAGCATCGCCTCCATAACTTGCAGCCTGGTGTCTCCCTCTCGGTCTCCGCTGTTTTTAGTAATATCTTCCTCGGGATTGAGATATCGCAGAACATCATCGACATTCTGCCCACTGCAGCCCCAGAATCTCCACCCTTCGATGTCGCCCTGCCACGGGTTCGTGACTGTGTCCAGCCACCCGAATTCCGGCGGCTCATCTGCGCCTGGGTGGGGCAGGCAGCAGTAATTTCGGGAGCGAAGGAACAGGGCGCGGTGGATTTCCTGTTGCGGAAGTGAGAAGTTTGCTGGGTCTGTTGCGCCGGGCATGATTGTTACGGGAATGCTGGGAAGCACCTCGGCGAGGAAATTGTCTAGGTGCGTGATTGGAGAGGCATTGTAGTCCGATGCGTCGTACTTGTATTTTTTTGTCTCGCGTCCCTTCTTCGTCATGGAGATGGCGTCCTCCAGCGCAACAGCGGCGGTGACTTCGCCTCCTAGAGAATTACCGGCGATTATCAATCGAGATATTTGCGTAGAGCGCGTGGGGCTTGAATCATCCTCGGCGTTACCGATACCTTCGCCATAGCCAAGGAGGAAGTCGGCCAGTAACGTCAAGGTTACCGTGTCTCCAGACTCCCCAGAGATACCCAGTCCACTGACCAACGCAATCTTTTTTCTCCGTCCTCCCTCAGTCTCCGCCTGGCCTCTCTTCCTCTTGCTAGAATCTTTAGGCTCATGTTGCCAGCGGACAGGCTGGGGTGGTAAGTCCGGCAATCTGATATCTATAGCCTCGAAATCGCCATTGGCATTCTCCGTGCCGAGAACGGCTATAATGGCACCGGTAACAAGCATAGGGGAGTGAAGCGCAGTGCAGGTGAGACGAAGCCGGCCGGATTCATCCTCGAGCATGGTTTGTACGTCCCCCTGGTTAGAAGTGTCGTGATACGTCTCACGAGGAGGAGGGAGGGATGTGAAATGCTATCAAGTATGAATTAGCGCATGCAGGAAAACGACTGTTCAGTGAGATCTCACCTCTTTCGAGATATCCTCCAAAATATTCGGCTTCAGAGGTAGATCCATGTATACCGTCCCAATCACCCAGCAGAACTCGCCCTGCCTTACATCCAGCACTCGATCCACCCGACGAGCTTTCTCACCGGCGATCTATTTGCATAGCCTCTTAGCATCCATGGAACGAAGGCCACCAATTCCAATTATCCCAGACTTCACAACAGCCCCAGGGTTTAGGGAAACACACTTCAGCATCAGACCAATCAGCCAGCGCTTGCTCCGCTGCAGCTTCCTTCAATCTCGCCAGTCGTACGAAGTATAAATCAGCATACTGCTGTTGGTAGTGTCTCTTTTCGCCGGGAGGCAGACGGAAGGTATAGAGAGGGCTATAGTTCGAGGGCTGTCGGTACTGAGGAGGGTATTCTTCTTCCGTGCTAAACCGTCAATCTCAATCAGCTTGCGACGTTCATAAGACGGGCGGTGTGGGCTCGTACTTTGGAGGGCGAAGGAATTGCTCCGCGGGGTCGTCGTGAGACATTATTATAGTATCGGCAGGATACGGCGGATCGGAGAAGGAAGGCGGTCAATTGGACGGTAGTCGGTTGGTGAAGTTAATCCGAGAAGCTCGAGCTCGCCAGTCTGCCGGCCTATTGTGCTTGAGATGTTGTCCATGGCCATAACTAATTGATAAGACGCGGGAGACGCGATTTTCCGCCCCAGCGCGTTTTAGGCTTAGCGCTGTCGGAAGCTATTTCCCGCTGCACCGTCGGAGCTTCTGACGACGACAACACAACGTCGAGAGGTCTCTCATTCATGTCTAATCTAGGAATTAGAGTATTGTTTTGAATATGAAACATTTATGTCTATTTCTAAGCAGTCTAAGAAGCAACATCTCTCGTCCATATTAGCCTTAGTATCCATAACCTGCTGTTCAGGCTCGCAAACTATTCCACCATTCTAATATTAACAGGGCACCCTGCATCTTATTCTGCCATTTTCCATTGAGTATTGCTAATATATTACTTTCCTAAATGCTATCTATATTTCAAAACTAGCTTGTCCGTGATTAATATCTCATGGGACAACCAGGGAAAGTCTTGATTGGCTAGTGAATTATGATACCAGTGACATATACAACGACCTGATATTGGCTTTCCAATATCTACCAAATATGATTCATTTCAATAATTATGCCATCTCGACGGTCCAACTTCACGATTTAGGCGCGAGATAAGCTTCAGGGCTGCCGATACGAGGCAGCCCACCCGCAATGAGTCGATACGAACTCCACATAACTATGACCTCCAGAAGCTAAAGCGACTACAAGGGCTAATTCTCAATGGTATTCATTCCAGTCATATACCTCCACACACTCAACTCATCTTATCTATTTATCTCCGCTTCTTATCCTCCTCGAAGTCACGCACGACGCGGGCATAAAACTCCTCGTCCAGCAGCACATCCACACCAGTCATCGCCAGGGCCTTGCCGCCCATGACGGTGCGGTCATGAGCAAACGGCGTGGCGGCGGCGGCAGCGAAGCCGTGGGTGTGGATATTGGCGGCGTCGACGACGGGGATGCCCAGCAGGGCGTGCAAGCCCGGCACGGCGTGGGTGACGTTGCCCTGGTCGGTGGAGCCGGACAGGTCGTTGGGGTCCGGGTCGAGGATGCGCTCGCCCTGGGCGGCCATGTGGGCCTTCCAGGAGTCGCACAGCGGGGTGTTGATGCGCAGGTCGGCCATGACGGGGCTCTCGTCGAAGGCGAGCGAGCAGCCGGTGGCGAGGGCGCCGGCCTCGAGGCACTTGCGCACGCGGGCGCCGAGGGCGCGCGCGCCGGTGGCGGTGGCGCTGCGCACGGTGTACTTGGTGACGGCCAGCTCGGGCACGGCGTTGGTGATCTTGGGCGCGTGCAGGATGGTGCCGTGGATGCGCTCCTCGGGCCGGATCTGCTGGCGCAGCATGGAGATGTTGTTGTACGCGGCGACGACGGCGTCGAGCGCGTTGATGCCCTCGTAGGGACACGCCGACGAGTGCGCGCTGACGCCCGTGTAGCGGCAGATGATGTCGTAGCAGGCGACGGCGCCCAGGCCGCCGGAGCCGATGGCGCCGAATTTGGTGAAGGCGTCTTCGGTCTCGGGGTGGCTGGTGATGATAAGTAACTAGGTAACGGGCGAGAAAAACATATACTCACAGCATCAGCGAGACGTCCACGTGCTTGTAGGCGCCGGCGTTCAACAGATCAATCTTGCCGCCGCCATCCTCCTCGGCGGGGGTGCCCAGCAGCTGGGTGCGGCCGTTCAGGCCGAACTTGTCGATGGCGTGGGCCAGGCCCAGGAAGGCGGTGATGCTGGCGGTGGCGATGAGGTTGTGGCCGCAGCCATGGCCGATGTCCGGCAGGGCGTCGTACTCGGCGTTGAAGTTGACGGTGCGGGCGTCGTCGTCGGGGGCGCCGCTGATGAGCTCGAAGGCGGTGTCGAGCCCGTAGGCGTGGCGCGTGGGCGTGAAGCCGAGGGTCTCCAGGAAGTCGCAGATGGTGTCGTGGGCGTAGTGCTCTTTGTAGGCGAGCTCAGGGCGCTGGTGGATCTGGGAGTGGTGTTAGACAGATACTGCTACTGATGGGAGTGTGGTTGGTGGGCTCACTTTCTGGTTCAGCTCGAACAGCCGGTCGGACAGGCCAGCAATGTACTCGTCGACGGCGGCGCGGATCTCCGCCAGCGAGGGCGTGGTGGCAGCCATGGTGTGGTGGACAGAAGACAACTCGGCTCAGCAGATACAGAAACGACGGGCATACAGCGGACGAGTGGTTGGCGGGGCATTGCGAACACCCCCCCACCGGCCATTTATATATCCTTCTTGTCTTGTCTGGTCCCTCGCGCCGGCACCAAAGCGGAGTTGCTGGAACAATGCCGACCGTATTATCGCTCTCGGAGTACTTTGTAACGTGGTGTCTGGGCGCGGGGGTTGATGGCTGGCACGCCATTGGCTGCGGCGCCAGGGACAAAGCCGGGCCTTAGTTAGTGAGTTAACTGGCTAATTAACTGGCTAATTAACTGCGGGTTAATAGTTAACTAGCTAACTCCCCCCGCATCACGTTCGCCCCCGGGCCGCGGCTGCGGCGCTCGGCAGGCAGCCAGCCAAGTAACTACGGAGTACGGAGTACTCCGTATAGTTACTTTATTCTCTATATAACCCACGCCGTCAACCACCGCCACCACCACCCTCGCACTCCCATCCCTCCTCCTCCACCATGTCCCTCCGCACGCCGCTCTGCGACCTGCTCGCCGTGCGCCACCCCGTGCTCCTGGCCGGCATGGCGCGCACGTCGGGCGCTCCGCTGGCCGCCGCCGTGTCCAACGCCGGCGGGCTCGGCACCGTCGGCGGCCTGGGCTACACGCCCGCCCAGCTGGACGCCATGCTGACCGAGCTGCGCGCGCTCCTGGCCACGCCTGACCTGCCGTTCGGCGTCGACCTGGCGCTGCCGCAGGTCGGCGGCAGCGCGCGCGCCACCAACCACGACTACACGCACGGCCAGCTCGACGAGCTGGTCGAGGTCGCCATCCGCCACCGCGCCCGCCTGTTCGTCTCCGCCGTCGGCGTGCCGCCCGCCCGCACCATCGCGCGCCTGCACGCCGCCGGCATCCTCGTCATGAACATGGTCGGCGCCCCGCGCCACGCCCACAAGGCCCTGCGCGCCGGCGTCGACCTGCTGTGCGCCCAGGGCGGCGAGGGCGGCGGCCACACCGGCGACGTGCCCTTCTCCGTGCTGGTCCCCGCCGTCGTCGACGTCGCCCGCGCCTACACCTCGCCGCTGACCGGCCGCACGCCGCTCGTGGTCGCCGCCGGCGGCGTCAACGACGGCCGCAGCCTGGCCGCCGCGCTGATGCTGGGCGCCGCCGGCGTGTGGGTCGGCACGCGCTTCGTCGCCAGCCACGAGAGCGGCGCCAGCCGCATGCACAAGGACGCCCTGGTGGCCGCCGGCTTCCACGACACCATCCGCACGCTGGTCGTGTCCGGCCGCCCGCTGCGCGTGCTGCCCAACGAGTACGTCGCCGACTGGGAGAAGCGGCCCGACGAGATCCGCCGCCTGACCGAGAGCGGCGTCGTGCCGCTGATGAAGGACCTCGAGGACGGGAAGGATGTCGATTTGCCGTTTCTGATGGGCAGTGTGGCCGGCGCCGTCAACGAGATCAAGCCCGCCCGCGAGATTGTCGAGAGCATGGTGGCCGAGGCTGCCACCATGCTGCGTCTGGGCAGCACGTATCTGGCCGACGGGAGCAAGCTGTAATAATAATCAAGAATGGGTTGATTTCATTGGGGGGGTGGTCTGTTTGTATATTCATCGCATGTTGTCTGCTACTCAATTAATGCTTCCTATCAAAAACTCATCCGGCCCGGCTGTCGGGGGTATAAGAGCAATCACCGCATTGTCGACATACCTACAGCATCATACATGTACAAAATGCCCTGTCCACGCGCTTCACCAGCGGCTGCAGCAGCAGTAGGCACGTAACAATAACACAAAACACACAAACCACAGAAGAGAGTATAGCAGTCAATCAATCAGTCAAGCCCAATCACCCACTCACTCAAGTCGAAATCCTCCCCAACCAGAGACGTCCATCCAAACAGCCCCAATCTACCCCATCAATGCTTGTACCCATTCACCACGCGATTCCCATTCGACCTCGCTTCCGCCAGCGTCGGTGGCGGCGGCGGCCCGAACACCGGCTTCTCCGCCGCCGCCGCCGCCGCCGTCTTGGGCCCGTGCTGCGGCTCGCCGTCCACATACTCGCCCTCCTCGCTCAGATCTTCATCCTCATCCTCATACTCATCGTCGTACTCGCTCTCCGTGCCCTCGTCGTCATCCTCGTCGACCTCGAGGTCTTCGGCCACCGCCTGCCCGCGGCCCTGCTGCTGCATGCGCCGGCACAGCGCCTCCAGGTTGTTGCTCTTCTTGCGCCACTTCTCCAGCTCCTCGTTGTTGCGCGTGCGCTCCTCCGCCATCTCGAGGATGTTGCGGTTCGTCTGGTCGTGCTTGCGCGTCAGTGTCAGGTTCTCCTTCTCCAGCCGCTTCGTCTTCTTCGACATCTCCTCCATCTCCTTGCGGAACGTCATGAACAGCTCGTTGCTATTATTAAGCGTATCTTCGACCTACACAAGACCAGTCAGTAGCCAATCCCACCACCCGCACCACGTACCGCGTAGACGGCAACACCCACCTGTTTGAATTTCTCCACGTAGATGTTCAGCTGGCTCCGCAGCTCCGCCTCCGTGTGTGAGAACGTCGACACCTGCGAGCTCAGCGCCCGGCAGCGCGCCGCCTCCGTCTCGGCGTGGCGCCGCTGCTCCTCGTACTTGGCCGTCAGGCTCTGGATCTCCGCGTCCTTGTTGCGCAGGAGCGCCTTGAAGTGCTGCTCGCGCAGCTCGAATTTCTCGCCAATCGTCTTGATCTTCGCGCGAAGCCTACCGCCCACGTCAGAGAGACCCCGCTCGCGCGCTTGGACGTCCAGTACTTACGCTTCGTCCAAGTCAACGTCGACCTTTTCGACCCGCGCGTTGCCCTTCTGCGCCATGACGTCTTGGATATCGAACAGTAACGAATCGAGCCGGTCGTTGACGATCCCTCGCGCTCTTCGCTCCGTGTCCTCGAGTCTCTTGTTCTCATCCTATAACGAGTGGTTCATACCGATCAGACAAAAAACCTTTTGCTTGTTGGGAAGGAACTCCGCAGAAAAAACAGGGTCGTAGTTGATCACCCACTTTGACTTTCTTGTTTTCTTTCGTCAGCTCGCGGCACAGCTTCTCCAGCTTGTCTTTCATCGTCGCTGTCTTGTTCAACTCCGACTTGCCCTTGTCCTGGTCCTTTTGCAGCTGGTCCGCCCGCTTCTTGCTCTTGGCGTAGTCGCGGTCCAACTTTTTCATGTCGGCCAGCAGCTCCGTGTACTTCTTATGTACCGTCTCTAGGCGAGTCATGGGCGATTCAATGGTGTTCAGAAGCTGGTTGAGATCCCGCGTGGCCTTCTTGACTTCACGCTCTACACGTAAAAGTCAGTAAAAAAAAAAAACCTAGGCCCTCGTTCGACGGCCTGCGCAACGTAAATCGACGTTGCTGGCAAGACAGCGTCCCCTATTGCACATGAACAATCACTCTGGAGTAGATTACATACCAATCTCCGCTTCCTGGTCCTTTTCTCCCGCGGCATCTTGTTCGAGTTGGGAGATCTTGGCAGCGAGTAATTTCGATGTTTCGGACGGGTCGGCCGGCTTCTTGCCCTTCCCCTTCTTGCCCATGCCGGAGGGCGGCATAGCAGACGGTTTGGCCGGCGGTGGGTGGCCGTGGGCGAGGTTGGGGGTGGTGGAGGCTGAAGATGGGGTGGTGGTCGGGTTGCTCAAATGGGTTTGCGAGGAAACAGTAGCCATTCCCTCGGCCACAGGGGGGGAAGTTGGAGCGTCAAAAGCACCAATTGCGACGTAGCGCCCAAGTAGTGTCGTGCTGCTGCTGCCGGGCTCTGTTATGCCTGCAGACTGCCTTTCTCGCCCGGCCGGTGCGAAGTCATTCAGAGTTTTTTCCCCAGGACGGTGTGGCAGCGCGGTGTGACACAGCCAGCAAAGCCGGGTGCAGAGAGATGGAACGGCAGAAACCACACGCACACACGAGATGGAGCGGGAGACTGACGCTGGGGCGGCGGACGGGTGGTGCTGGGGCGGCGGCGGGAGTCGGATGGCGGTGGGCCGGCGGCGGCGGTTGTGGTTGTGGTGGTTGTGCTGCGTGTCGTGCAAAGCGTGCGTGAGAGAGCGAAGAGAGTTCCGACGCCAGAAAGCAAGAGGGGAGCCGCTCGCCATTGGCTGCCGCCCGACTAGCGCCGTCTGGCTCCGCCCTCATCGACGCTCCGCCTGCAACGGCGATGCTTGCTCTGCTGGCCGTCGCGGGATAACAGGCGTCGGCACTGTTGGGGATACTTGCTTTGCTGTTTCTAGGGCTGTCATTGCTGTGCTTCTAGCCTGTGTGTCTGGCGGGCTTGCCACCTCACTCACTACGCATCGCCCTCCCACCAAGACTTTTTTCACAGTCATCGGCACGGCATTCCTTTGACCGAAATTTCACCAAAGCGCGACGCTGTGGGATTATCTCATTACGGAATGGTATTTGAAATTGGCCTGCAAACAACCCTATAACCGTCATGCTTCGATCCTCAAGCTCTGTCTTGCGGCACAGGGCCTTTGGCTCCCAGATCCCGTGTCTCCGATACCCAGTTCGGCGTGCGCCGTTTGGTCAGCCCATCAGAGCAGCGTCAACCGTCACCGATGTGAATGAGTATCCCGAGGTAGGGGGCAAGCTCCATGGATTTACTGTGCAGGAGAAAAAACACGTTCCAGAGCTCCTGTTGACCGCCGTTCGGTTACGCCATGACAAAACGGATGCAGACTACCTGCACATTGCCAGAGACGATAAGAACAATGTCTTCACTGTTGGGTTTAAGACGAATCCCCCGGATGCGACCGGTGTGCCGCATATCCTCGAGCACACGACACTTTGTGGAAGTGAGAAGTTAGTTGGATGCATTTCTAGCCTTCGACGTTGCTCTGCTTATAATGAATGTACTATAGGTTCCCCGTCCGTGACCCGTTTTTCAAGATGCTTCCTCGATCTCTGTCCAATTTTATGAACGCCTTTACCTCATCCGACCATACCTCCTACCCATTTGCGACCACCAATAAACAGGATTTTCAGAATCTTCTGTCGGTGTATCTCGATGCCACGCTCCATCCACTGCTCAAGGAGGAAGACTTCAGGCAAGAAGGATGGCGGTTAGGACCCGAGAACCCCAGGGCCGCCGAACTCGCCAACACAGCTGAAGACGCCAGACCAGAAGATGATATCATTTTCAAGGGCGTGGTGTATAACGAAATGAAAGGCCAGATGACGGACGCGAACTACCTATATTATATAAAATTCAAGGAGCACATATTCCCTTCCATCAACAATTCAGGCGGCGACCCGCAGTATATAACAGACCTGACTCATGAACAGCTCGTTGATTTCTCCAAGAAGAATTATCATCCAAGCAACGCAAAATTTTTCACGTATGGCAATATGCCCCTCGGTGATCACCTCCAGCAGATAGGCGGCGTGCTGGACGGCTTTGAAAAGAAATCATGTCCGTTGGACGTGAAGACTCCCCGGGATTTAAGTACTGGGGTTGGTTATACGCTTGAAGGGCCGATGGATCCCTTAACGAGTGAAGACAAGCAGGCCAAGACTTCCGTTTCGTGGCTTGCAGGCGACTCATCCGATGAAGTTGAAGTCTTTTCCCTAAGCATTCTCTCCTCCCTGCTCCTTGACGGCTATGGCTCGCCGATGTACAAAGCGTTGATAGAGAGTGGCCTAGGCTCGTCTTTCACGCCCAACACGGGGCTCGATACTTCCGGAAAAGTGCCGATTTTTTCCGTTGGGTTAAACGGAATATCCGAGAAGGATGTCCCACTCGTCAAGAGCCGAATCGAAGAGGTTTTTCAGGATTGTTTCAAAAAGGGATTCGACAATGAGAAGATCGCGGGTTATCTTCACCAGCTAGAACTTGCACTGAAACATAGAACTGCGAACTTTGGAACTGGCGTCATGGAAAAAACGCTGTCGTCATGGTTCAACGGGTTCAACCCTACCAGGGAGCTGGCGTGGAACGACACCATCAACGCCTTCAAGGAGCGCCGGGAAGGGAAACAATACCTAGAGAGCCTGATGGAGACCTATTTTATGAACAATAAAACCTTGACTTTCACAATGGTAGGCTCTCCTACGTATAATGAATCCCTCGCTGAGAAAGAGAGTATCCGGAAAGAGAAAAAACTGGCAGAGTTGACCTCGAAGTTCGGTTCCGCAGAAGCGGTTTCTGAGCATCTCAAAAAAGAAGAACTCGAGCTTTTGAAGGTCCAGGAGTCTGCTCAGCTCGCTGACGTGAGCTGCTTGCCAACTCTTCATATCCAAGATATCCCACGCCAGATGGAACGGAGGACGGTTAGAGAATTCAATATCGGTGACGTTCAGGTAGTCATGCGAGAAGCTCCTACCAATGGCCTGTGTTATTTCCAAGCTCTCAACGTGTTTGACGATCTTCCTGACGTGGCAAGGCCACTCTTGCCTCTCTTCAATGACTGCGTGATGCGTCTGGGGACGGCGAACCGGACCATGGAGCAGTGGGAGGACTTGATCAAACTCAAAACCGGCGGTGTTTCCACCTCCGCGTTTTCTGTCTCGTCGCCTTTTACCCTAGGGGAGTACTCGGAGGGCCTGCAATTTTCAGGGTACGCCATGGATAAACACCTTCCAGATATGTTGGATATCATCACGACCCTAGTCGCAGAGTCGCATTTCTCAAGCCCAAGAGCACCAGAAACTATTCAAGAGCTTCTCCTTTCCAGTACCAACGGTGCCTTAGATGCTGTGGCGGGTTCGGGTCACCGGTTCGCTGTCAATGCTGCCGCCGCTGGTCTCTCCCGAAACTTCTGGGTACAGGAGCAAATTTCCGGCTTGTCCCAGATTGAGGATGCCGCTAAGTTTCTTCATGCCTCACAAAACTCTCCCACTCAGTTCAACAACATCATGCAGAGGCTACAGTTGATCCAGGCTTTTGCTCTTTCCAGATCTCCGAAACTTCGGATTCGTGTGGTTTGTGAGCCGGGTAGCGCCGGCGAAATTGAAGCCAGTCTCCAGCACTGGCTTAGCCGTCTGCCAAAAGCGGCTCTTCCCCCGGCCTTGGAGAATAACCGCCAGCCTTCATCGTCGTCACGGCAGATACTTTACGAACTCCCGTTCCAGGTATCATATTCCGGCGTCGCGCTTCCCACGACGCCGTTCACAGGCGAGGACAGTGCCCCGCTCAGCGTGCTCTCGCAGCTCTTGACACACAAATACCTGCATCCCGAAATCAGAGAAAAGGGCGGCGCTTACGGCGCCGGAGCCTCCAACGGGCCGATCCAAGGCCTGTTCAGCTTCTCCAGCTACCGCGATCCCAACCCGATGAACTCGCTCAAGGTGTTTGACAACAGCGGCGTGTTTGCGCGCGACCACGCCTGGGAGGAACGCGAGCTGGCCGAAGCCAAGCTGGGCATCTTCCAGTCCCTCGACGCTCCCATGAGCGTGGACCGGGAAGGCCAGCGATACTTCCTGACGGGCGTCACGCAGGACATGGACCAGCGCTGGCGAGAGCAGGTGCTGGATGTCACCGGTGATGACGTGAGCAGGGTTGCTCAGAAGTATCTTGTCGACGGAACTGAGCGCGTCGCTTGCCTTCTTGGGAAGTCGGAAAATGTGTCTAACCCTGACGAGTGGCAGATACGACAGGGCCTCCAGAATAACGCCGCGAATGCCGGTGTGGACAATGCCACTTCAGAAGCCGACGGTGCTTCTGCCGCTGCCTCTATATAATCATGTTTGCTATATACCATCGGACTGCGCATCTTCCTGGCGTTTGGAAAAGAAAATGAAGAAAGATTTTGTACTATAGACTAATGTATTTATAATGGTTCCCCTCTCAACGCTTTGTGATGCTCTGCTTGATTTTCTAGGTTCTCTCTTCTCTCATGACACCATCAGAATGGCACCGTGGCCAGATATGCTAGTAACGCGCTGCTCAGAACAGAGTCAAGACGTCTTCCAACCTCGCGTCCCCATGGTTGGCAGATCACAAGTCCCTCGAGGATCCCGTCCTCGAGAAAAAAAGCGCAAGATCGATATGACGGTTGCGGGCGTCGTTGGGCTCGTCCAGGAGATGTTGGCGTCGGTCTTGACAACACGGCAAACTTTGCACTGTGGTGGCTGGACCGGAGTCAGGGTCTATCTGGACGCGGTTCAATCGATCCCCCGTTCTGTTTTGCTTCCATTTTTCAGACCTGCCTGGATCCTAAAGAGTCTATGGAGGGCGGACTAAAAATGAGAAGACAGTGGAATTATCCGTCTTTGACTCTGTGATCTAATCTAGCATGTCATTTCTCATTATTCTTTCCGCACCGCTACTCCCCTCAGCCTTACATACCCCAGCCACTTACTACCATCCTCTCGTGTGATCACCGGGTCCAGTACCTCACACACATGCTTGACAGCGCTGTCCCGCTGCTCGCCTTCGCGCAGGACCTCGAAGAAGGATGCGCCCATTAGCCTCAGCCACCCTTCAATCCCTCCTTTCTCATCCGTGGTTAATTTGGTAGGTCGATACTCCATCTCCAGCTTCTCAACCCGGAACCCGATATCCTCCAGGGTCTTTCTCATCCATGCTTCGGACGGGAAGAACCACGGGTTTGCGTCCCGGACAGCATCCAGGGACACGCCAGAGTGGACCAGGGCAGCCATCATCGCACAGTGCACCTCAGGTACGTTTCCGTGGCCACCCATTTCAAAGACAAAAGAGCCGTTTGGCTTGAGACAGTCGTGGATTGCCTGCAGGACGGACACGCGCGTGGCCGGGTCCCGCAGAATCCAGTGCAATGCGGCGTTTGACACGCTGTTTCGGGCATCAAGACAGGCCCTGGGATTGCAATGGTGAACAGAACAGAACTTACACTTTATCCCAAGCTGCCCCTTCAACACTCCCCTCTCTGATTTCTTTGTCCAAATACCTGCAATCCAACTCCCGATACTCTACATTCTCCCTCGCCCAGTCCTTTTTCGCCGCTGCCACCATTGCATTCGACGCATCGAGGCCTAGTACCTGGCCCACGGCCTTCATGTAGTAGCCTGTGAACTTGCCATCTCCGCAGCCGATATCGAGCACGCGGTCCGTAGGCTGCGGGTCGATGTAGCCGAGCACGGTCTGAGCCAAGAGCGGGACAAAAGACGCGGATGCTTTGTAGGCCTGCGAAATATGCTAAGCAGTGTGATACGGCGGGTGGGAGTAGATCTATTTCTATATAAAGTACCTCTGAGGACCAATGATCTGTGCCTGCCGTTCCGCCGCGGGACGTCTGTGCTGCCATGCCTGCTTGGTGGTTTGATGTTTTGTTCCCGTTTGCAACTGGCCTAGTTTAGGAGCTGTCTGTCTTGGCCCGCGTTCCGTTCGTAAATCCCAGCTTGGATAGAAACCGGGCAAGAAAACAAGCAAGCAGACGAACAGCAAGCCAGCGTGAATGAGAGAGGCTATCGCGACGGCTTTTATCTACTGATCTATTGCGGAGAGCTCCGCAGTCTACGGGTGTCATGGAGAGCGGCAGGCAGGCCGATATCGGACCAGCAGGATGCTTGTCTGCATATTCAAGCCTAGTGCCGGGTTATTGGGGTTGAAGGGCTTATCAGGGCGGGTTCTTGGTTTTGGGATGCCGTCATGCGAGAGAAAACGTATGATAGGAGTGCTGTCTTTATATCCGTATGGAGAACGGTCTTCACCCCTTCCTAATAATATGTGCCCTGCATTATTAAAGCATATTACTTGAAAGCCGTAGCGCTAAATACCCCACTGGCATGTGCCGTGTGCGCTCCTTACGGAGTAGTAGTAGTAGTTACTTCTCCGCACTTCATCCTGAAAGGATTGCAGGGTTAGGTGCACGGTTAGGTGCATCTCGACCGTAAACGCCGAGAAGCACTCTGTTTTCAACCGCTTCTTATGAAACTTCAGTATAATGCGATGCTGTTATACCAACATGGATCCGTGATATTGTCTTCGCCCTCGTCTCATATTTCCCTTGCTCACGAACCTCAAGTGCTGCAATTCGTAAGACATTATTATTATTATTATTTTGATCATCAGTTTGCATTCTTGTTGCCCGCGCGGAGATTGGGCGAGCTCCCCCTTAACCATTTTGGATCTTGGCTCACAGCGAATGTTTTCCAGTCGCAGCAGAATTGACAGCAACGCTTTTGAGGCTTGGCAGGCAGGTAGTAATAACGGGGAATGTCGTTGAGAATGCCGAGAAAATTCTGTTTCTAGAGTAGACGGTTCAGTAAGACAGGCGCCCAGCGGTGTGTTTGAGGCGAAGCACACATTGAGAATACAGGGGGAACGCGAGGTGAAGGTGCCGCGAATAATAAAGACTCTGCCAAAACATCGCGTGTTTGGAAAACAGCCCGCCCGGCGATATTTATTTATTTCTCAAGCTTCATTATCGGGACCAGATGTGCCGACCCGAACGGTCCTTATCTTGCTCCCGATTCCGAGGCACAGTGGCGCTCCTCCCAAAGACGCTCGGTCTCGCAGCTGACAGGAGCATTTTATTCGAGTACAGGCCGGATGCGAAGAGGGCGGCCACGTTCGTCCAACGGTGCGACTCCGGCCGCGGCGATCGCAATCAAAGATATAGCCGATCCTAGACTGATCACCGGCGATCGTTGTCGGGCAACATTATTATATATTATTTCTGCGCTCAGAGGGGTATTGCGCGGGTATATCTTGCGATGGAGGTTCTGTAGACCTGCTAACCGATAGTTATCTCAGCAGCGGAGTAGTTATGGTTACGAGAAGTAGGAGTGGGCAATTGCATTCTGCTGGAAGACAACCGATGTTGGTCCCGACGCAGGGCTAACTAACTGGTCAGTTAGTTAACTAGTTAGCAGTTGGCAATACTATGACTGCTGGCATTGCGATATTGACGAGACGATAGACATCTCTGGCAGAACGCACACCCGGCACCGCGGATCGTACGCCCGACTCGCAGGGCCGGCGAGGATCGCGATTGGGCTGGGGCTCCGATACCCCTGCGGTGAATACGGACAATTCTCTTCGAAGGAGGGCGGGGATCCCTGCATCGGAGGGGAATTGCCTTGTAAGTACGGAGTATACTCCGTTCATTTATCGTTATAACCTCTGGCGGCGAGCTGGGTGGTCAATGGACGGCCTGCTCAGGCAGCGAGATGGAATACATTTAACTACTTTATGGAGATGCGTGAGCACCGGCTCTTGGGCAGAAATCGCCGAAGCGCCATGGCGTCAGGGTCCAGCCACAAGCTTCTGGCCAAGGGCGATTCGAGACGCCAAAGTGAAAAGGAGGCGTAGAAAAAAGGACCTGCTGGCTCGCCACCGGCGGCCGCGAAAAGCACGAGGCCTGGCCCTTGCCAGAAGCCGGGAGAAAGCGTTCTCGTAAAGCACCCAATGGCTGTGTTGCAGGCAGTCGAGGTTCCGGAGCAATTCTCGTGAGAATTCCCGCCCGTCTCGCTATATAAAGCCAAAACCTGGGAAAATCCAGAACAAGTCTGACCGCACGGCAGCGGAACAGCAATCGCACCCATCCAGACCATCTATCCTGTACCCTTTTTTCTCGTTCTCATTGACTGGTTGACAGCATTGCAGCCCCAGCTAGCTACATAGCTACATAAATCCATAGCTAGCCAGGGCCAACAGTGCAAGAAAACCGCCGGCTCGCCACCCCGTCGCCGCACTCCGCCCTTCCTACCCACCCTCAGCACGATCCGCCTGCAATGCGCCGGACACACGGCAGATGGAGGAACGCGCTGGCCAAGCTGGGAAGACCATCCAGCCCCCCGAACCCGCCGTCATCGCCTCGTCGTCGTCCCTGAGATCGAGATCGCGCGTCTCCGCCCTCGACCAACAACCGCAGCAGCAGCAGCAGCAGCAGGAGGAGGAGGAAGAACAAGACCAGGAGCCGCCGCAGCTGCCGCCCCACGACGGCGGTGTGCACGAGCTCTTCGAGCTACATGAGATCCCCACCCATACGCGGCGAGACTCGTCGCCGTCGACGATTTCGTCGGGCGAGTTCCGCGTTGTGAGCCGGCGGTCGACGCGCGAGAGCCAGATGACACGCAGCAGCCGCGAGCCCACGGGCCGGTTTCGCCATCTGATCAAGTTCTGGCGGCGCAATGTGGTGCTGTCGGTTGCGCAGGACCAGAAGCGGGACCATTTTGGTGAGTTGCTGCACCGTCTTATTGTATTATTATTTTAATTGCCGTGGGTACCTATGGTGGGGAGAACTATGGAGCGTTTATATTTATCTTTATATTTTATTTTATTTTTTTACGTTGGCACCGCGTGTTTGAAGGAGCGTCAAACCCGGGGCCCTGCAGCTAGGGGACCGGCCGGCCGCGCACACGCATTCTCCTGCGGCCTCACGGTGTGTTTCCCGCCGGGTGCGGTGTCACTGTGTCACTCGCTTCGTCTCCCTCCTGCAGCTTGTGTGATCTGGGCTACATAACTAACCTACCAATCGCTGACTAGCCCTGGAACGCACCTATCTCGCGCACATGCGCACGTCTCTCGTCTTCTCGCTGATGGGCGTCCTGATTGCGCAGCTCTTCAGCCTGCAGCACACGGAGCCGGGCCGGCCGGCGGCGTTCGGGTTCCGCGCCGTGGGCGTGCCGCTGGCGTGCGTCTGCCAGGGCTGTGCCATTGTCGTTGCGTTGGGCGCGGCGGCGCGGTTTCTGCGCCAGCAGGGCGCCCTGTCGCGGGGGAAGATACACGCAGCCGGCTGGGAGGTGATGATGGTGGCCACGCTGACGGCGGCGGTATGTATGGTTGCATCCTGGGGGGTTTGGCTCTGGCTAGGGCGTGCTAACGAGGTGTGTCGGTAGGCTCTGATTACCTTGCTGGTGCTCGTCGTCATGATTAGCGTTCAGCGAGACAGTACATGAGAATGGCGTTGTTGTTATTGCATCCTGGGCGGGCTGTCAGTCTGCAACTGTACGGAGTATTTTGATACCCTCATCGAGTTATTGTCCATGGCTGGCGTTGGGTAGTTAGTTAGTTACGGAGTAGTTTGACTATAAAAAAGGAACATCCCGGACTCCTCACCGCAGCTCCTCCCTAGTTAGCTCCGGTGCAACCCCCCAGCGCTGAAACCACGCGGCCTCCGCCTTCTAGAATCCGCTGGGCTGGTGGACGTCGCGCTAGCTGGTGCAAAGCTTCGCCGTCCCCATGCTCAACCTCTAGTCGCTCGCGATCGCCGTGTGCTCTGCGCCCATGCCCATCCCCGCCCAGCCGAGACACGCCGCTGACTCAGCCGATCGTCGCTGAAGGATCGCGATGGCGAACGCGCCAACGGCACTTCATCGCATCCAAAGCTAAATTACTTCTCGCGGCGACGCCCCCTGTCCATCTTCTCCCGGTCGATCTCGCCATGGCAGCGCGCTCTCTCCTGCAGCTCTGAACGTGGTTTCATAGCGAGACGCTTTCATTAATCTAACCAGCTGGCGTGCGGGCTCTTCGGCTTCCCTCCCTTTTGCTTCTTCTCCCCCCCGGCCGCCAGCCTTCTTCTCTGTATTTCCTGCTAGTTCACCATCCCGGCTCCTCTCTGCTCGGCGCTTTTCCGCCACTCGAAGCTTCCCGCGCCGACTCATTTTTCTCGTCCTTGTCCTCCGCGCATGACCTTCTACTTCTCTTCACCCAATTGCTCCTCTCTCACGCCTCTGGCCCCTTTCTGACTGCCACCCGCGACCCCCCCCCTCTCCGCCGCCATGGGCATGACAAAGACCCAGCGGATCGTTCTGCTGCTCATCATCGACACTATTTTCTTTCTCATTGAGTTAATCGTTGGTATGTGGTGGAGCTCCGCCGCTGCTCTGTGGCAGAGTACTGATCTAATTGTACAGGATATGCCGTCCATTCACTGGCCTTGGTGGCAGACGCCTTTCATATGGTACGTGTTCTGAGCCCATGATTATGATAACGTCACCAGTACTAATTACTATGCTCCGGTAGCTGAATGATGTCTTGTCGCTCTGCGTCGGCCTATGGGCCGTTAAGGTCGCCAACGAAAAGACCAGTTCGAAATCCTACACTTACGGTGTACGTCCAAGATTTCTCTCTTCTTTCTTTGCTTTTTTTTCCTGCTGCCCGTCGCCAATGCTGATCCAATATATATACGGAGTAGTGGCAACGCGCCGAGACTTTGGGTGCCTTGGTCAATGGCGTTTTCCTGGTTGCTCTGTGCCTTTCGATCTTTCTCGAAGCTATCCAGCGCTTGGTAGAAGTGCAGGTGGTGAAAAATCCAAAGCTTGTCCTGATCGTGGGCTGTTTCGGCCTCTTTTCCAATATCGTGGGCTTACTACTGTTCCATGACCATTCCCATGGACATGGCGGCCATGGAGTTGAGGAGGCAACCGATGTGGAACAGGGATACGTGGAGGATGCCGACACCGCGGCAGTATTAGATCCAAATGGCAATGTTGCTGGTGTGATGCCACAGAACGCCATCGAGGCTTGTGAAACAGATACGTCTGTAAGCACCGTCAGACCAATTCCTAACCGGGAGGCAAATGGTAGTTCCGGAGCTGCAAGGAAAAGTCATGGCAGAGGCCGTCGATCCAGTGCCTCCGCTCGCGCACAGCGGGACCCAGATAGCATCCAGATCCACCCCGCCAGTCTCCGCCAGGATATCATCGACGCAGGCAGATTCAGTGAATCCGAATCATCCGGTGCAGATGACGTTCGTGAATCGAGTGAAGTCACTGAACGCTCTGGGCTACTACAGAACAGCAAGACAACTTCTACTTATGACCAAAAGCCTATGAAAGCCACAAATGGTGCTCGGGCTGATCTGCATGTCGAGCATAACCATGCCAAGCCAAAGACTGACAAAAAGGGCCATGGACATTCCCACGATCTGAACATGCGAGGTGTCTTCTTGCATGTTGTGGGAGATGCATTGGGTAATATTGGTGTTATTGCGTCTGCTTTAGTCATCTGGAAGACCGATTATTCTTGGAGATACTACGTCGACCCCGGAATTTCTCTTTTCATTACTATGATTATCCTCTGGTCCGCTATTCCTCTCTGCAAAGCCGCCTCTCGCATCCTCCTCCAAGCTGTACCTGCAGGTTTAAGTGTGGATCACATTATCGAAGATGTGGAATCCCTACCAGGCGTCCTTAGCTGCCATCATTTACACGTCTGGCAGCTCAGTGATACTAAACTAGTAGCCTCTTTGCATATCCAAGTCAGCCATGATATCAAAGGAGAGGGCTCGGACCGATACATGACTTTGGCCCGAGATATTCGCAAGTGCCTTCATGCATACGGCATCCATTCGTCGACTATCCAGCCGGAATTTTATCCGGACAGCGATGACGAGGGTTCTCCAGCCCCTAGGAACGCGCCGGGGTCTCCACCGCGGAATGGGTCTGGTTCGGAGACTTCGGCATGTTTACTTCAGTGCGGTAACGAGTGTGCTGCGGCGCGTCAATGCTGCACCTAAATCATTGGGCCAACTGGCGTTCCCTTATCGGCGTGTCGCCTTTCGTCTGGTGTATTATTTAGACCCCCTTTCGTTTTTTATTTCTCGGATTTGTACTTTTTCTTGGTAAAATGTTGGGTGATAACAGCTGTGGCCTCTGGTTAGAGAGATACAGATATTCGGAGTTGGCGTATTAGTTGTATGAGTGTGTGCGGAGTAATAGGCAACTGCTCCGTAGTTTCATCACGTCTATGGAGTAACTATGGAGTACGGTCTTCCATTTTGGTCTTCTCTTATGGTCCTCGATAGGTTTCTAGTGCCAGTATTTGCATAACTATACCATCCTCACCCATGTCTCATCCATATTTCCTCACTTCTTCACACAGGGGTTGTAGTTATTGTGCACGTGACCTTGCCTCCGCCCCGGTCGGGCAGCAGTTACAACAGCATGGGTGGGAGTTTGAACGACGGCCCTCGCACACAACTTACAAGACTATCCGGCCTTTTGCCAACCCCTTCGAAAAGACCTGCCACCCGCGGGTTTAATCCTACACTGCAACATGGACTAACAAAATGGTCCTCCAGAGACTGTTCTATCCGACCACCTAATGCGAAAAGCAATCTCGGGATAAGCGCTTCCCTCGGAAAACAAACCCGACCAGGGAGAGAGAGGAAGAAAAAAATCGTAACCCCTGCATGGTCTCGTCGTTAGAATACTCTCGATCCCACCGCGATCATTTTGTCGAGCCGCCCGGTGTCATGGAGCGCGCATACCATTCCTTGCCATACGCCGCGAAGACGGTACTCCTTGTGCTGCGGGCGAGGGGCGATGCGGTTGCCGCGGCGTATTCGAGAGAGCGCAGGAGGGTTAAACACAAGCGTGGCGGATGCGCTCTTGCGCTTCTGCGCCTGCTGTTCTCGCTGCCGAATTTGATAATTGGGATGTGGTTCGTGACATTATGGTGGGGAGAGAGGACGGTTTTTAGGGATGCGGTGGACGAGTGTGTCTGGGACAAGTGGGAAAAATGGGTGAGTTCTGAGTCTTTTGTCATGCGTGGCTGAGATGCTGATGTGTCTTTGTTGGTCGATGTAGCCCCAGGATGCCGTTCCGCATCATACTCTGTTCATCGCGGATCCTCAGCTTGTCGATGCGCATACCTATCCGGGCCGCCCGTGGCCGCTGTCGTCGTTGACTATATACTTAGCGGATCTCTATCTATACAGAACGCATGCGTTACTACAACAGAAACTCCGACCTGACAGCACATTCTTTCTTGGAGACCTGTTTGATGGAGGAAGGGAGTGGTCAACACCGCGCAGCTCAAGCCCAGATCCGAGGTTTAAGAGGTATGGAGATCGCGCTTGGCTGAAAGAATATGGTAGATTCGTTCGAATATATCTAGACACGTTCAAGCTGGGCGGGACGAGATCTTTTGCGAGCCCTAGGGGCAGGAAGATAATCGCAAGTTTGCCGGGGAATCATGATCTGGGCTTTGGGAATGGAATACAGCTCCCTGTGCTCCAGCGGTTTCGTGCTTACTTTGGCGAAGGGAATAGGGTTGATATGATTGGGAATCATACCTTTGCCTCCGTGGATTCTGTCTCACTGAGTGCAATGGACCAGGAGAAGTCAGTGGCTGGAGGTCCAGCCACCGGTAGCTTTGCTTCAAAGGAAATCTGGGAGCCAACGGAGACGTTTCTAAACGACTTTCAGAAGCTCAGGTCGCGAGCTATTCGGGAGGAACTACTCTTGCTGAATGGTAAGCCAGAAAATCATGTTTCGACACACACTGCAACAGATGCGACTGCGCCGATAGCGCCAAAAATATTACCCGCTCTGTCGAGTGGTGATTTTCCTACTGTCCTTCTCACTCATGTCCCTCTTTTCCGGGAGGCTGGTACGCCATGTGGGCCACTTCGTGAGCACTGGCCACCCTCGTCCACTGATCTTCCACCGGAGAAGGACGAGAGAAATGCTATTCGAATTGGCTGGGGATATCAATATCAGAATGTGCTTACGCCGAAAATATCTAACGACATCATCAACAAAACCGGTCCCGTGATTCAGATTTATTCTGGCGACGACCACGATTATTGTGAAATCCAGCACCAAGAGTTTCGTGGCGCTCCGAAGGAAATTACGGTGAAAAGCGCATCATTTGCCATGGGTGTACGACGTCCTGGCGTTCAGTTGGCGAGTCTCTGGAACCCTATTGACCCAAATACAGGGAAGTCAGTAAACCCATCAGGATCTTCAACCCTGCAGAACAATCTCTGCCTCCTTCCAGATCAACTCTCCGTGCTACTTCGATATGCATATACCTTCGCTTTTACTATTATTATCCTTTGTGTCTACGCGATATACATGACCGTTCGAGGCCCCAACGATGCCTGTGGCCCAATCCTTCCTCTAACCGAACCTTGTGTCGGCGACATCCCTTCCACGTCAGTATCAAGCAAGTGCACATCCTCGTCATCTCCATCGGGCAGCGAGAGCAGGTTTGGAACCCGGTACAACAATATCATTGCCTCACGAGCAGCCTCGAGGTCCCCACCAGATGACGCAGCGCGATCATCAAAAGTGGCGCCATCATCAGGGTTTTCCGCTCCAGATGAGAACACAGACCGCTCTCGACGGGCGAATTGGGAGGCCATGGAAAAGGTAAAAGAAAAACAATGGTCAAGCTCCAGGGCTGCCACCGTTTGTAAGCAGGGATTCCCCCAGCGCCTGCTTAGAAGTCTTGTTTCTTCGCTCCAATGGGTTGGAGGCATTTGTCTAGTTTGGTACTTTTGGTTGCTTTGGACATGGTGAAGAAGGTGCATATACATCATAGACAAGGGTTCATCATCATTTTTGTTTTTTCCACTCCTTTCAACTCCCCCAATAATAATAATGAATACCCCAGCGAATAAGCTTGATACGATTGGCTCTTAGTTCCCGCCTTCTTTCTGTTTTTATCGGCCTGGAAACCTAGTTGTTCCCTCGCGTTCCTGGAGGCATCTCCACGTTTAGGCATTCTGGAATACCGCCTTTATATTATCTTCTATATCGAACATTTACCCGGATGATTTGTCACCATAGCATGTGTATTCCGTATTGATGTGTTTTTCTGGCGGAAGACTCTCGGCTTCAAAAATCAATACTTTTTTTTTTGAGAATTCTTGGCTTTCTGGTGTCTGGAACAAGGCCGGGGTAGCCCTGTCATTTGACCAGTGAGAATGTGCAGGTACTCAGTAGCTACGTACACACATGCATACCTCTACGGAGTCCTCCGTATGTGATGAGATGGGTTACGCGTTCTCGAAGCTGAAAAGTATGTAGTTATGTACGGCACTCAAAGGATGATGTGAGACTTTTGCTGGATAACAATTGACCTAGAAAGCGGTACATGCGAAGCATTGCCACTTCTGAAGATATGAACAGCATGAAACAGCCCATGGAGGTAAACTAAGATAGCGCAGCGACCTTCCCACATTGGTTGGGGGTTGGCATCATCAGGGCTACATGATTCATGCATTGTTGATGGCGGAGTACTCCGTACTTCGTACGGAGTATAGCCTGATTAGTGACATGTTGGAGTCTCTCGTCATTCACCAGCTCGCCTGTCGCTACAGAGTACCCCGTGTAGAGCTGAGGAATTGACGGCAGGCAGCCTGAAGTTCCTAATGCCTCGCCTCCCTCGGGCTTCAAAACAGCCAGCCCAGCCCACACTAGAGCTTAACCCAGGAAAAGTATTATTTTTGAGAACGAGCCAACGCCGCCAACGTGACCAACTTGTTAGCTTATTTGGTGGAGCGCCTTGGAAGTCCGATGATTCTAGCGATTCATGAAGCCATCAACTCCGAAGACGACGCCGGAAGATGACGCTGCACGGCGGAGCAACAAGACCAAGAAAACAAACGGCTACATGGTCTCCATGATGCCTGATTCCCCCAGGGTGTGCGGCAGAAGCGGGAAGTGTGCAGGGGGCAGGGAGATCTCGCCGGGGCAACTCGAAGGTTCGCGCTTAGGCGGTGTGCCCCCAGTTGGCTGGCTAATTAGCGGGCTGTCTATGGAGTACGGAGGAAGCTGACCCCTTTTAGCGCGGTTAAGGAGAAGCTCACACACCCGGCAAACTTAGCTGGAGCGGTTCCTGGCAGTCTCAGCGGCCAACCAGGCACTCTTATTGTGCTTTGATCTTCCTTCCTTCGGCTGCCCCCCATCAGTTAGTAATTGCCCGAACGTGCATGGAGGGGATGGAAACCATGCCCGTTTTTTTTCCGCCCTCCCAGAAATCTCATCAAAAACGTCCCGGCCTGGCAAAAGTCCTTCACAGAGCCGAGACACTCCCCTTCAAACAGAGTTGCCAGCTCCTTTGACGGAACCAGTGGACTGCTTTTTGGAATTTTGCCTTCTCGCCGCCTACGCCACAGTCCATCTTATTTACGTGTGTCAAAACAACGGATCCTTCGGACTAAAACTACTGTTGAGTGCCGAAACGGACGGTCCTGTGGGTTTTTGCGAGGCTCTCAATCAATTATTACCAGTTTTGTGGGAATACATTGCCACTCCTTGACCGCGCACCCCCCTCGCCGTCTAATGTCAGATGCATGCAGGCGGACGACTTGCGACCCAGGATACATTCTAGGAGTACGCATGTCAAGGCCTTCTGTATGCAATGGTTGCTGCCCATTCGACAAAAATGAATCCTTCTGTCCATAAGGTCTTTAGGTTCAACCTTCTTTCTACTTCCATGGATCTCAAGACACAACTGTTCAAGAGACCAAAGCACAAGCACTCACAGCTCACAAGGTTTACTAAGTGACAAGAAATCCATTTTCGGCTGCTTTCGCAAGTGACTGTGGTCTTATGAAAATGCTTCTTCCGTCTTGATTGGAGGGCTGATAAACGAGACGCAGTGTTTGTGCCCCCGTGTACCAAATTTAGTCTTAGCCCGCAGCCACAGCGCTACTATTCCGGACCATTGCTTTTTCTGGCTGTTCGGACTTCAGGGGACCGAAGCCTTTTCTAGCTGGGCTTGAATGATCGGCTCCAATGGTGGCCCGCATTGCGCGGTGTACCCAGCGTCAGGTCTTTTTTGGGGCTTCACCCTATATAATCCAAATCGCCTGCTTTTTCTGACAGCCAGTTCAAACTATTTTTGTTTCTGAAATGCCCTAAACGCATTTCTACTCTTGTTTCTTGCCTTTTCTGATACCAGTCACTCGTTTATGCGTCGCTTTTGACGCCCACGTATTGTCAATGTCCTTTCGTCTTTCCTATTATCATTGATTTTCTCTAATTTCTCATACCAATACTCGCTTTTCGGGCCCTCGTTATACAATTCTTTGATGAGTCTACCAGGTTGAATAGACATACCTGCCTTCTTCTATATTCTTCATATTAATTACTCTCCGATTTCTTCGCTGACGAGCGAAACATTGAGACACAAAATATTGAGGCACAATGGCTGAGATTAGAATACGGCTCTGGACTGTACTTCAAATAGTTTTGTGCCTTATTTTCCAGATCCAAGCATACGATATTACCGGCATCAAAGAAGGAGTCAAACCTTCCGGTGAACGGCCTGCACGGCAGAACCTGGTAAACTTCCAAAGTTCCGGGCCTGCATTTGACCTCTATATTTTAGCGTTCACACAATTTCAAGATGAGGACCAAGGAAATTTGTTGAGCTTTTATCAGATTGGCGGTGTGTATATCCCATCCAAGTACCAGGTGTTAGCTCCTCATGAAAACCAGGAGTTCACGGATACCCATTTCGCCCTTGGGATGGCGTAAACGGCCGCGGAGGAGCTGGATACTGTGCACATGCATCAACAGTGTTCCCAACATGGCATCGACCCTACCTTTCGCTTTATGAAGTGGGTCGCACATCATACATGAAGTTCTATTCCAATACCTAGATGCTGACACTAGACAAAGATGCAAATTTGGAAGAATGCGCAGACAATTGCGACGCTGTACCCAGAAAACGTCCGTAGCACCTATGTTGATGCGGCAGTCAACTTGAGAATTCCCTACTGGGATTGGGCCAGCAATCCAGAACTTCCACAGTCCATGATCACGCCGCAGATCGAAATCAATACACCTCAAGGCCGAAGAAGCGTTCGAAATCCCCAATACAGCTTCGTCTTCAATCCCACCGTCGAAAAGGGTTTCAACAGGGGCGACCCGGTTAGTTCATCTATAGGGGGCGAGTTTTCTCCTCATTAATCCACTAACGGGAGCTTCTCTATTCAGCTGCTGCGTTATCCAGGGTCGGTCCGAGCGCCAAATGCACAGGGTCAATCTCAGAACGCTGAAGTCCAGCGCAGATTAAGACAGAATGGTGCTAGGTAAGGTCTGTGTCCGTAGGATTGAAACATGAACAACTGACCTCTACTCTAGCTGGCGCCAGGCGACGTACTCCTTGTTAACCAGCGAAACAAACTACACAATATTTTCCACAAATGTCGTTCCAGGTCGAGGCAACGACTACAATAACGTCGAATCTACCCATGGGCAGGTCCACGTTGCTGTTGGTGGTTCTTACGGCCATATGTCCTATGTGCCATGGTCTTCTTTTGACCCTGTCTTTTGGCTTCACCATACGTTTGTCTTCCGAATTGCTCAAGTTAAATATGCAGAGTTTAACATCATGTAGCAATGTTGATCGTATCGTCGCGCTGTGGCAAGCAATCAATCCAGATTTTTGGGTACGACCATTGGCTATGAGAGGCGATACCTATACTAGGCCGGCAGGCACTGTTGAAGATGCTAATACTCGTAAGCTAATCCTTTATTGGTCTGTTCGATTGTGGGGCACCTGTTAACACTGTAGGCAACAGCTCTTCATCCATTCCATATGAGAGGCAGCATTTTCTGGAACTCCGATACTAGTAGATCAACGAGGACATTTGGCTATACCTACCCTGAGATTCAGGATTGGGATATCTCAAAACAGCAGCTTCAGCGGAATGTTCGCCAAAGGGTAAACGAACTTTACAACAGAGCTCAAAGTCTCAAAAAAAGAAGCAAGGATGGTGGAAGTGATTTCTTCAAGCCCGGCGCATTCCGTGATCTCGCTTCCGTCTTGAAAAAGACATTTAAAATCGACGAGATCTTGAAAGACCTTAGTGAAACGAGTCTTGCGGACTTCGATACACTTGGTATCAACAACATGAAAAAGCAATGGGTCGCCAACATTAAGGTTGACAAGTAAGCAATTCCTTTGCTTTGACCCCTGCGAACCTACATTGACAGCCCTGCAGATTCGCCATCAACTACCCCTTCAACATCCACTTTTTCCTTGGCGAACCACCCAGCGACTCCAGCACCTGGGAGCGCGCCTCCAACCTTGTGGGAAGCTTCTCCTTATTTTCAAGTTCTATGCCCTATCCAGAAGGCGCCGCACATATTGTTTACGGCCAGCAGCCTCTTACTCATGCCGTTGCCGAAGCCTACTCCAACAAGATTATTGACAGCATGGATAGCAAGGTCGTCGTGCCCTTGCTCAAGACCCATTTGCAATGGCGTGTTCAAAGTCTAGACGGAAGCGTCATTGACACCGCGAAGCTAGTCAGTTCATCCTCAAGTGGGCAGGCTGGCTTGGAAATTACTATTCTTGAGAGAGATGTCGAGCCTCTGGGTGAGGGGCAGGATACTGACTTCCCGAGGTTTGGCAACTGGAAAGCATATGAAGATGTCACAAAAGATAAGTCTGGAGGCTACAACGGAGGATTCGCAGGCCGACATTGAAGTTACGCTTGAGGAGTATGTACATATAACTAATTCATTTCAGCCAGCTTTCTCTGAATGTGTTTCTATAATGCATACGAGCTACGCTCGCTATTTCTGCCCAGTCCATCAAACCTGGAGGCCCTAAGGCTGTATTACATCTTCTAAAGGGCATGAAGCTATTCCATTCTGATGACAAGCGTTTTAAATAGAAGAGCTACTGGAGTTTGAGGAGTTTTACGCAAGGGCTAATAAATAATATTTTGACATGATAGTTTCTATCTCAGGTACTAGTGCAAGGACTTCTTTGGTCATGTCACTGGATCGGTACTCCAGAAAGGCACTTTGCTTTCCCTTCTAGGGCAGGATTTTCAGAACTCACTTACTAGTGCTGTTTGTTCGGCTCAAGATCATAGTCCGTATTTTGAATCTTTCATGTAGTATTTGGGATGGAAAAAACGACAAGGGGTGATTGCTGGGACTTGAGTGAGCTTATGAGAATTACTAAAGTAACTACATAATGACTTAGACCTCCAACAATGAGAGAAGCAGTAACAGGTTCTACGGAGCCTTCCGGATAAAGTACAGACGTGCTGGGATAATGATTATTACATAGGTCTTACTGGCCGCTATTCCCCATGGAAGAATCACAATACGAAAGGGGATAAGAGACATGCTGGCGAAACAATCTGGGTATTTAACTAGGGTACATGCAATATTTATTTGCTCCGTATTGAGAAACTAACCTACAGTTGGTATCAATGATATTACGCCCGGTCTGCCACATTCATTACATTCCTTTCTTCCGCTGGAACAACCGCACTCCCGCGTCGACTGCCTCCCGAGACAGATGTAGCCGGAGATGCCAACGCAGACACCGACAACGATGGGCCAATGGACTTCATATACTGCTTCCTGGTTGTCGAACTATTCGCGCTAATGGATCCTCCATCATCCTCCCCGTCCTTCGCATCCGCCCAACGACCACCTTGGCCATGCCGCCGTGGCGGTGGCGGCGGGGGTGCACGATCGTCCGGAGGGCTCACCTGGGCCATATAATCCTCCAAAACTGGCTTTTCCAGCCTAACATCTCTAACAACACCGCTCATGACATCCAAGCACTCCACCACCCATCCTAGGAACGCTGCGTGGCGCTTACTGACTTCCAGCGTCCACCGATACTCGCCTAGCCGCAGACTATAGAATTCTTCCTCTTCCCTTGTCTGAGCCGTGACGCGCAAGAGCATACCAAAGCCCACGATAAGTGCGAAGTTAGTACGTGAGGCTGCTGGCCAGAAGGCACGCAGGTGGTTTGGACGGAGTCGATTGACGAAGTCCATGGCAGAAATTAGACGGGTCTTTGCGGCGGAGCGGCATATATGAGTTAAGTAGTCATCTGTATGCGCAGCGCGAATGGAACGGACGATACAACGGTGAAGAGTGATTTCGGTGGCAAAGTAGGCGAGATGGAGGCCGCCGTTGGCGGTAGTGTCTGTGTTATGATCGTCAATAGGACTGAGAGAAGAATCCATTTTAAGCTCGCGTGGAAGTCGCGAGAACCACTCCTTAAGGCGGATTTGGATGGGTTTGGCACGTTCAAGGATGATGCGGGTGGCGTGATCGCCTGCGCTGGCAAAGTCTTGGGCGGCACGAAGTGTATAGAACGTGTCAAGGATGTCAGAGAGAATCGTGGTCAGAGTGATCAGGTGGGAAAAGAGCAAAGACCCAGAGGCGTGAGCGGGCGGGTCGTTGGAAATCGGGCCATTTGCATAGCAGTCATCGAAATCGTCCAAAGAAAGTTCTTGAACAGTCCAGTTTTGAGCGAAGATGTGTGATGGTCGACCATGAGCAAGGGCGCACCATTTGTCCTGAATATATAAAGCCCAGGCAAGCCTTTTTCGAAGACCTTTCTCCCAGTTTGGTATATTCCAGGGAGAACAGTCCTGATGTAAGCCCATATCAAACGCAGCAGTCACAAGCTGGGACATTAGTCTGGATGAGAAGAGAGTTGATTTTTGGGACAAAAGAAGTCCGGCCTGTATGGTGCATATTTGCGGCCGGGTAATAGAGTCGTTTAGGAGTTTGAGGGCGGTGAGCTCCAGACGTGCTGCATCCGGTTTGCGCAATGTTTGTATCCCGGAACCCGAATCCAGCCATTTTAAAGAGACTAGATAGACCGCGGATAGCAGAACCGGTGGTATTAGTTTTTTCTGATATATTGATCGAAAATTGTCCTCTAACAATATTGGAAAGGTGGGATGAAGATTTTGAAAAAACTTTTCAATCAAAGATGGGCCGAAAGGGGTGACCAAATTTTCAATTGTTTCCACAGTGATAGCCAGAGTGTCTGGTCCTGGTTGAGCGTTATCCATCATCCGCACATACGTCCCATCACTGCAAACCTTGCGAATGTGGGATGCGGCCAACTGGCCTTCTCCATTGTGGTCAAGAGGTAGGTAGTCTAAAAGGAATGGCTCTAGTTCAGTTGTTGTCCCGATATACTGCGTGGTGAGGGGCGAGCGTTCAGTCTGAGTAGCACGCGCCGACTGTGCTTCGGAGGCAGCTGCCATTGGCGAAGATGTCGACTCATTAGGAGCACGCCTATCCGGTACAGCGTTAGAAACAAGCTTGCAGAGTTGGAACGGCGAATCTCGTACCTCTTTATCGACTCATTCTCCTGACCAGAGGCTTCCAGCTTCCTTTTCCCCAGGTGGCTACCAAGCCTAAAGGTGCATTCCTGGCGGCGAAAATCGCAGGAATAGCACTCCTGCACGGACCCATGTAAAGCACACCGGGATTCTCTGTTATAGCATGCGTCACAGGCAGCGCTTGGAGCTCCGGCTGTCCTGGACGCATTAGCGGCGGGAGAGGGGGATGCTGTGGATGCATTGGAGACGGAGGCCCTGCGGCTTGCACTGCAGCTGGCGAGTGCTGGCTCAACAAGAGGATCACAGGGGAAAGCGGTTTGGAGTTGCTGATTGATCGAGGCAGCAGTGGCCATGACCACTAGATCGTTGTGTTGCACACTATGCAGCCGGGTTCATGAAGGTGGAAGATGGCTACTGGAGGGGCGTCGCAGAACAAAAGCGAAGTCCCTCTCGCTCTCTCTCTTTCTCACACACACACACACACACTGATATGAGTTCTCCTTGGCTGAGCTTAGGCCCACGGCTCTTGATCGACGAAGGAGCGTGCATGCGAATGCCATCAGCTGCCGGCTAAAGAATAAAAGCTGTGAGCGAAGGGAGACCGCCAGGCCTTTATTATTAAGACTGGCGACGCGGCGGCGTGGCCTTCACCCGCCCAGGCCAGGCGACGGTGTCTCCAGGGGCGTGCCGCCCGGTGCTTTGCTTCGCACCTGGCGCGGATTATTAACGACGACCGTTTTCATTATCCAATATTGAGCATGCGGGCCGCGGTTGAGCGCGACGCCAGGGAAGCGCACGCCGCTTGGTGTTTCGCCGTTCCGGGCCTGACGCGCCCGCCCCACGCGACGCCGCTCACCGCCCAGCACTTGCCTGTTTGTGTCATTCTGCCCCGGCCCCCGATAAGCTGCGCGCTGCTGATTGGCTGGGCGGCGGGTCCCGACACCCGGCTCCGGAATGTCCCGGCGCGCGTTATGTAATGCCAACGCCGTGTATTCTGCTGATGCTCGCCGCGGCGTGCATGGTCCCAAATGCAGAGCAGGGTGCATCGTCAATCTGGCCAACCAGCGCGCGCCGATTGGAACAAGCTTGCGGGGGGCCTGAACCTTAATACCGCCGGCCAATTGCCGCCCGCATGGCCCGGCTCCGCTTCTGACGATCCGAGCCAGCCTCAGCTTGGCATTATGTAAGGCTGGAGATATCCGTGACTTATCACGTGACCAGTGCACTTTGAGGTCTTTGCGCCTGCCGGCTATTATTGCAGCGCGAGCCAGACAGCCCGCTGTACGGCTGCCCAAGAGCGCCGCGATGCCACCGTCGCTCGTGCAGATTAGAATGGCGTGAGCCGTCGCGTGACGTATTCTTTTATATTGGATGCCTGAACTGTACCCCCCGGCTAAACAAAGAGGTATAATGACACACCCCAGGAGGACAGGCAAGGTGTGAAAGCAGGGAGTTCCTCGCCTAAGGCGCCACAAAACGAAGAAAAAAAAACCAAACGCTGAGGTCCGAGATGTTACACAACCAAAAACGCCACTAGCTGATTTGCCGTCCGCATTTTATTTTTGGAATAAGAAAAGATATGTCAGAGAAAGGAGACGAGCGACGCTAGACGAGAAGAACCCTGTTCAAGAGAGTCAGAAGATAATATATACCGGCAAGATATGTAATTATGTGTAATGGGACGGAAGAGGGGGTGGGGAAATGAAGAGACATACGCATTGACACAGCCATCGTTCTCACAATTATTCGTAATCTGTGCCCACTTGCCCCAGACTACCTTTCCTCCCGCTGTGACCAAGCCTAGTTCTGAAACATTAACTTCAATGATCGTGCCTTTGGTTAGAACGCCAAGCTGCGTGTACATCGGACTCTGTGGGTTCTTCTTCACGCTGATGATGGGCAGTTGCACAGTCACTCCGAGCTCCGGATGGGTTACATTGGCCTTCTTATACCGTAATCCCATCGGTCGAATAAATCGCTCATATTTTACTGGTCGTCGTGTAAAATCTCCGCCCACAAAGGTAGGCTTCGTAATCATCCTCTTCCAGCTTTTCTTTGCAGTCTTCTTACCCGTCTTGACCACCTTGAACATCTCCTCCTCACTGATTCCCTTGACTTTCGGCAATGGAACTGAGAACTTGGCAGCCTTTTCCGCCCGCTTTTCCTTTATCGCACTCGATAACGCTTTGGCGTTTGTGGTTTGTGAGCGATCAAGAAGGTATTGTGGCAGCGGCGTCGTAGAGGGTTCATTTGGTGTAGAGGACTTGACATTTCGTTCTTCTTGAGCTTTTATGCGTTTGCGCATCTCGATCTTCTCCGCATGACGCTTCTTATGATACAGCTTAGCCCGGAGGCCGCGTAGAGTCTGCGCATCTTGCGATTGTTTATGGCCTTCACGGGCTATGCGTTTGCGGGTGCGTTCCTCGTGGTCGAGGCTACGTTACTTGTTAGACCAAAAATCGGAATATTATAGGGCTAATGTATTCTACATACCGCTTCCCGTGCTGCTTCTGCCATCTCTCAATATACCTAGTGGGTAGAGTTAGTCTCCATAGACATCAAAAGCATCGGGCCTGACGAACTCGTTCTGAGGCTGTAAAATAAAAAATTAGCATTCTTATCTAAAATCGTGGAACACACTAACACGTACCATGGTGAACGGTATATCGAAGGCTTCACGCCCGTCTCGACTTCAAACTCTTATCGCTATCGAATTCTCGATTTTTGCTTTCATGTTTAACCGTCAATGACTAAGCATACAGAGTACTAACTAGTTCACGTGATAGTTGGGCTTGGCTACGGTAGGCGCAGCGGCCGTAAAAGTGCAACTATTTTCAACCTCAAAAAACCAAGAAAGCCATTGAATGATATAACAGACAACCAGCTCTCACGCATTGGGTGAATGGGGTGTGCATAGTGCTGGACCCGCCTTTTCTCACAAATTGGACATACCCAGCTTCATAGAACAATATGTCTTCCCGAATACCCATGCGGGCCGTGATCGACCTGCGCTCCCTCTCATCAGCTCTCCCCAGCACAACATTCGCAGCACGAAGGGCGTTCCTTCACAATGCCTCCTCCTCGACCCAATTCCGTGAATCGCATCCGGAAACGCCCCCGCAAACAGCTACCACGGAATCACGGGCCGCTCCCCAGCAATCGAAACAACAACTGCCTCCGTGTACCACTCATGACCTCCCGCCAGTTCTCCATACTAGCATTCCATCTCCTAAAGCACCTATCCCCCCAACGTTCACCGAACCTGTCAGCGTTACTGACGCTATTCTAAACCTTCTCCCACACCTCACTTCTCAGTCGCCACATTACGTGACCGCACACATTCACGCCCGGCCCTATTTACTCACCGTTGGCGATACAGTTCGCCTGCCCTTCCTTATGCCAGATGTTGAGACCGGCGATATCATACGTTTAAACCGTGCATCTGTGTTAGGATCTCGAGATTTTGTATTTAGAGGCGCTCCATATATCGATGAGCGTATGTTCGAGTGCCGCGCAAGAGTGTTAGGTGTGGAGTCGGAGCCGATGCGAATGAAAGAGAAGACAAAGAGGAGACAGAGGCATGTCCAGACAGTTAGGAGTAAGCACAAGTATACGATCTTAAAAGTGATGCAAATTAAGATCAAGACAGTGGATGAGCTGATGGCGGAAGGGGCAAAGCTTGAGCAGAAGGGAGGGAGCTTGTGATTGTTGGATTCACCTGCATCATTGGATTGCTGGGCTTGGTTATTCAAAATCAGGGGAAACGTTATCTTACCCCTTGTTATCGGAGTGATATAGTTTCTGGGGACCTTCAGACACCAATCTTATCTTCAGCCATGTATAAATAGAGATGTACTCATTTGCAAAAATAGTGGCGTCATGAATTAAAGGGGTCGTTACTTCTTAACTCAAAAGGAAATCAAAAGAGGGTGCCTAAAGTAAACCAATTGAACAAGGAAAATAGGCCTGCTGTCGAAGCTTAGGATGGCCCGTTTGCTTTTGCCGGGACTAGAAAATCAAATGCAGATAACACTGCGAAATATCGCCAATCCCAAGAAAAAACATGTCCAAACACGCTCAAAGAAAATGTATGACTCGTGTATCGCTGAAAGAGATATATATGCCACCGTCGATGTGGGAAAGGTAGCCCGAAACATCGAATACAAGTAAGAGATCAAAGCCGGGTAAAAGTTAGCAACCAAAATCAAGATCAACAGCGCTAATTCAGACAACTGGAAGAAAAGAGAAGGTATCATTCCAACAAGGCCATAACCAAGGGGGGACAGGTATTTGAAGAATAGCTCGCAGTGAGTAAACAATTAACGGGCTTGACAAGATATATTAAATCACCGGTCTTCCTCTATCGCAGATTTGATTTTAGTGAAGAACCCGGCTGGCCAACCGGCCAACTCTTCCTCTGTAGGGGGCCCCCGGGCGCGGCAATGGTTAACCACATTGCCTAAGATTCTAGCCAGCATCTCCTGAGTTATTGGTACAGTCCCTTCAAGGTGTGTATCCGGGTATAGGAAAGGGTCATTGCGGCTAAGTAGTTGGTGGATCGTAGGACGCAACGTTTGGTCCCGCTGAAGACACCTCTTCATCGTTTGCAGCAAAGCCTGCGGTACGGGTATGTTACCGACCCCAAGTAGAGGATAGTCAATCTGGATCTTCGGGTTTGGAATTGCCATGATACGTTCCAGTGGTTTCATGATATGGGCGAACGGCGCTCTCCCGTAAACCATTTGGTACAAAATGCACCCGAGGCTCCATACGTCGCTGGGTTTGCCCAGCTTCATCATTTTCCCAGCACTTGGGGATAAGCCAAGGCCAGCGTTGCAATCAATCAGAGCTTCTGGGGCCATGTAATTCGGGGTTCCTACCTGATGTTCACGGTGCACGTTCACCGTGTGATCCTGGATAGCATTCGCAATACCAAAATCAATTAGTTTCAACTGACCTTTAGCCAAAAGGAAATTGGCGGGCTTGAGATCAGAATGCACAATGTCAAAGTCATGGGCTGCTTGAACACATTCCAGCATCTCTTTCCAGTAGAAACGAGTAAGAACCGGGTCAAACGCGGCGTCTTCCGTGTTCAGCTTAAACCGAAGGATCTGGTTAAGATCCGATTCACCGATTTCCATAAGCACACTGAGCAACCGCTTTTCTTCGTTAATCTCCCAATCATAAAGTCGGACGACTCGGTCGACGTTTTGTAGTTTTCTCAAGAGCTCAATCTCCCCTTTATAGCCGGCTAGGGCGATCGGGTCCACATCTTCTAAGCTCACCCGCTTGAGTGCAAATATCTTACAATTCTCCGCCATCACACGATAGACCCTTGCACTCCCACCACGGCCAATGCAATCCAAGCGTGTATACACTTTCCGATTGACAGAAACTTGGGTGCGCTTTCTTCGGGATTGAGCTGCAGTTGCTGTCTCCAAAACACTCATCTTGGGTGGTGGTGGTGCAGGCCGGTGAGGTGTATTGCTGCTCATTCGGCCCAGTGGCTTTCGAGGAGACATCGATTCTGGTGCGGGCTTGCTGACACCCTTATCTTCTTCGTATAATACGGAGACTTTGTCGACTTTATCTAGCAGCCCAAAGCCGTGTGGCTTGGCCTTTTTGAAAGTCGGTGGTGGATCATTCTCCTGGTCGTGTCTTGAAGGTAATTCGGGCGGAGGAACACGGTAAACCGGGTTGGCATCATTGTTGGCCTTGAGGCCGTCATCATGCTCGGATCTGGACGAGGATACATGGTGACCTGATGAAAGAGGAGAGCGGTTCCTGGCTTCTGCTGTCGTCCGTGAAAAAGATCGTTCTCGGATGGGTATTGAATGGGGTATTCTCTTCGCCGAGCTGTCAACCACATTTTCATCCAACATTCGCGGCGATTCCTGTCGTTGCTCGAAAGGTCGCTGATTCAGTAGAACGGAATCTTTCGCCCTCGGAACAGACCCCGGTGCTTCTTCATCCATATTTCTTGCTTCGGAATCAAGAAGAGATTCCTCGGCGCGCGATTCCTCTTCACTTTGTCGCCGTAACACACCTCGCCTAGCCGGGCCATTAAGAAACAATCCAGATAATTTCCCAACTCTCTTCACTCGTAAAGAACCTTGTATCCCAGTTTCTGCCTCCCCTCTTGCTCGAGGCATTGTACTCATCCCAGTTCTCACATAGCTCTTTTCGTCCTGTATCCTCTCCACAAAAGACCGTTCTTCATGCCGGCTGACTTCACTAGATGATACTCCATTGGCAGAAGGTATCGATGCGGATGGTGAACGCGTCGTAGACCCCGTTGCAATCCTAACGCTCCTGGTCCGTGGCGCTGGTGTGATAAAATCAATCTTCCCGCCTTCCATTTCATCATAACCGGTCTTCTCCCTCAAAGGCGCGGCCGATCCATCCTTTGGCGACCGACGAGCCTCCGACCCAACTCGAACAATTCTCAACGGCGACGTTCCTCCTCCTCTCCCACCACCACTGACCCGGCGCTCGCCGGGTGACGCGATTCGGACATGCTTCTGGCGCAATCGCTGTCCATTCCTGCCGTCTATATAACTTCGTCTTGGTGATGTGTCTAGACCCGACGCATCCTCTCCCAACAAGGCTTTTACCGACGCACTGAATTTGATAGGCTCGGGGAAATCATCATCATCAGAACTGTCTCCGGTGGAAATCTGTCGCGATCTCGAGATATTTGCGCCTCCACTTCCAGAATGTGCAGAAATTTCATGTGGCGATCCATTAATGATACCTCTTGATATTGTCCTCCTGTGTAGATCATGTAATGATGCTGGTCGTTGGCTGTAGCTGGTGCCCCTTTGTCCAGAGGATAATGGTGTTGGTGAGCTGTGGGGGGTCATGTTAACTAGTTGAAACGCGTAATAGAATGCATTAAGAGTGGTGAATTGTTTGTCGATATCTCACAATTCATGTTCAATTCCTATCTAGGACGTTGGTTTATTGCAATGTCAAAAAAGGCCAACTGCTTCACGTGACTGACAACACTGTTTCCACAGCAACACACCCAAACAAATTACCACTACAAGATTGAGGATGAAATACAAAATCACTGGTTATGTTAAACGTATATTGTGGCTAATCAATAATCAATTTTTTCCAGGTAGTTAGGTCACACACAGACTAAGGAAACATAGGAGGAGCAAGAAAATGAGTATGTGGCTGAAAATACCAACGATACAAGGAGTACCCACTGCTAGAGCTTCAGTGCGAACCTCATACTCACATACTCACTGCAGTAAAGGATCCAGCGGACAGCCTGACTGAGACCCAATTAGCAAAACCGCTCTGGATCGGTTATGGTTGAGGAGTGGACTTCTCTGCCGTGCTGGAGCGACGTAGTGCTCTAACTTTCTCCCTGAGAAGCTTTTCCCGTAGCTCATTCGAAGACAAACGGAGTTTTGGGTAAGTCTACAAAAATGAACAAGAGTCAGGTAGCTGATACCCAGAAAGTGCGTGACCGCATAAGGGAAGGGTAGTTCGCAACAAACATCAGCTATAGTATATCGTAAGATTTACTGACCCACCTCGTCATGGGTTTTGGATCCATCTTTGGCATCCGATTCGCGTTGAGGAGGATGGGACAAGTGTCTGGCTTGGTCTTCTTCTGAATCAGCCTTCTTCTCTGGATATCTTATGGGTGAGGATGCTGGAGAGCCTTTGCGCTGTCTTCTCGCTGCTGGAGCATATCTTTCAATAGATTGGTGTCTCTTGCGCTTTGTGCGTCCACAGCTAGTGCTACGGGATCGAGACCGGCTGCGGGCACGATGTGGGCTATCGCTTCGACGGCCCCTACTTTGACTGAGGCGGTGACTGTTGTGTGATTTGGAGTCCTTGGTTATATCAGCTCGTATTTCGGCTCTGTCTTGTTTTGGGTTATTAGATGGTGGTGATCTTCTCCACCGACCTCCACTTCCCCTACGCCCCGGACTACTTGACCGCGAGCGGGAGCGTGCTGGTGACCGGGACGGATGTCTCCTCGTTCGGTGGTCTCGGCGATTACGTGGGGGAGGTGATCGGGATTTTCGGGAAGAAGAACTCAAAGATCTTCTCCGGAATCTTCTAGGAGAACGTGAGCGACATGATTCAGAACGAGAACGAGACCGGTCACTATAAACTGGGTTTCCTCTTCTTCTATGCCTGGTATCCCGTCGATCCGGGGATCGGGAGCGGCTTAAGGAGCGGCGGCGACGTCTGTCATATCGCGATCTATCTCTATATCTACGTCGAGGAGGCGAAGCTGAGTGTGACTGAGATCGGGATGGAGAAGGCGATGGAGAGGGCGAGTGAGACGGGGATGATAATGCAGATCTAGAACGTCGACGTCCTCTTTCAGCCGTCCAACGCGATCGTCGCCCTCCAGAAGGCGCGTATGTATCTCCTCTAGGGCGTCGCTGGTCGCGATATCGCTCGGGGCTTCTTCGCCTTAGAGGGGGAGAACGGGAATCTCGAAAATTTCGGCGGCCAAAATCTCTATTTACTGTACCTCGCCGGTTCCTTCCTCCACGACCGCGCTCTTCTCTTTCACGACGTCTGATCGCATCCGCTTCGCGCTCCCGAGCCGATTCTTCTTCTTTCTGACGACGAGCTTCCTTAGCAGCTTTTTCGGCGTCAAGCTATTGAGTGTTAGGATAAAAACAGACACAGGAAAAAGGCAGAAAGAAGCACGGCTAACCTTCTCCTGTATCAATTCCAATTTTTTCGCTTCCAGCAGTTCTTTCGGTACACCCTGAGGATTCGACTGGGCGCTGATACACAAATTCCACAGATCTTTGCAAAACTTTGCTGTATCTTTATCCAAAAACCCCGTAAGCTGAATCTGTAAGTGTTTGACGTTCGGCTGAAAGCAAATTAGCCCTCGCCGTCTCGCACCAGACCGTTCGTATAGGTAGACATACAAACCGCGAACCCTCCAGAAGGTTGAAACAAAGCTCAATAACCACATCGTCTTCATTGCCTAGAATCTCTGAGATCTTGCCTGCAATCCATCTATCGTCAAGTCAGACTGGTGGACCTTCACTGGACATGGAGCTCTCACTTCTTCATGACTTCGACATTGACCTTGTTCATGTCGACCTTTGTATTGAATTCAGGCGGAAATTTGGTCTGCTTCAGCAGTTTTGCATCCACCGTGGTCGCCATGGTGTAGACAAGCGGATGGCCTACCAACACGAAGGTAAAGATGCGACGCGTTGGTGGTCAGGCAAGTCCGATGCTTGATTCTTGCTGGCGGTTGCCTAGGCTTAGCTAAGCACGGTCAGGTTGACGATTTACATACGGAGGATTGAGGTGAAGCAAGCACAACGAGAGACGGCGCAAAAGGTGGAAGAGGAAAAGAGAGTCCGTGAGAAACTTGAAGAATAGTCATAAGTCTGAAACTCCGGGCATAGATAACAACCGCCCTCTTATGTACTACCTAGCAATACTACCCACGCGACTCCAAGACTCGGCAGTATACAGAGCTTCTCTCCACCGTCTCTGCTCCTCTATACACTGCCTAACTCCCTTAGAACTCTTACCACTTCCTCCCTAGCTAGCCGAAGATCCTTATCTACCAACCCGCCGCCCGCATATTGTTGATGCCTGAGCTTCACTCTCCCGTGTAGCTCAATTAGATCCTCCGCCCGCTGCAAATCAAGATTTCTCGTTGGTTCATTCCCAGCTTCAGCATCGGACTGCAAATTATCGGATTTGGTATTGGTTTTGGGCTTGTGGACGTTAACAAGAGCGAGGGCCTCCTCATGTCCCTAAAAAAGCGCATTATCAGTTGCAACCCAAATAGACTGTAGGGTAAGGCGTGGATGAAGGGCATACACAAGCTCGAAGAGATGTGAGGTCGGATAGTATTTCAGCGACCTTCATTCTCGGAGATGGTAGATGTCAATTGCTGGTATGAGCGGCGTTGACGCTGAGCCGTCTTCCTTCAAGCCAGCAAGCTTCTAGTCTATAGTCTAGGTATATGTAATGCCGAAGACACCCTAGTAGACCTTAAATCTTCAACTCCAGTACGGAGTAATAGAGTCGCATCAAGGAAGACAGCCCTCTTTTTACATATTATACAAATCCTAGTTCAATGGCGTCGATAAGACAGAATTGCCGAAAGGTCATCTGCATCGGCCGGAACTATGCGTATGTCCCACAAAACTTCACCCCCAGGCAGCTTCGTTGACAGCAATCGCAGAGACCATATCGCCGAGCTGAACAACACCCGTCCCAAGAAGCCGTTCTTTTTCCTCAAGCCCACCACCTCCCTCCTCACGACTGGTACAGGCAATGTTATCAGGCCAAAAGGTGTACGCCTTCATTATGAAGTTGAACTAGGCCTAATCATGGGCCAACGGCTCCGGGATTCTGATCCCAACGACGAGACGACCGCCATGAACGCCATTTCTGGTAAACAAATATTCAAACAACTTTAATCCCCTCATGGAAAATCCAAAAGAAACGCGCCTGTAGTGCGCATACTAATACAGTAATTTGCTACTGCATCGTATAGGCTACGTGGTTGCCATCGATATGACTGCCCGTAACGTCCAAGACTCCGCCAAACGCGCCGGCCTCCCCTGGTCTATCGCCAAGGGCTTTGATACCTTCTGTCCGATCAGTAATTTCATTCCCAAGTCTGCCATTCCGGATCCCCATAACGCCACTCTCCATTTGTCCGTGAACGACGCCGTGCGTCAGAATGATAGCACTGGGTTGATGTTGTATCGCATCCCGCGCATCCTATCTGAGATATCAATGGTGATGACACTGGAACCGGGAGATGTTGTCCTAACCGGTACGCCGAAAGGCGTTGGTGAGGTGAAGCATGGGGATGTGATGAAGGCCGGTATAAAGGTGGATGAAAAGGCGGTGCCCGAAGCGGGTATTGAGGTTGCTGTGAGAGACTCGGAAGGGAAATTCGAGTTTGGAGAGTTCTGAATACGCGAGAGTCATACATATATATATACCATTAACATAGAGCTTTTATAGTGTCCTTTGACAACGGGTTGTACCATCTATATTGACTTATATCACACCTCCCGCCGCCATCCATTCATCTGAGCGAGCAGCTCATACTCTTCATCTTCCGACGGCCATACAAGTGGGATCACCCTTTTCCTTTTCCTTAGCCTATTCTTTTCTGTCTTTGCTTCCTCTCTCTTTAGTGCTGGCGAAAACTCCCCCTTTTGCATTTCCTTTTCTGTGTTTTTCTCTTTTTTCATAACCAAAGCTCCAACGGCGGCTCTTAATGAACTCCAGCTCCATCCATCCTGCTCTAAGCTCTCTTCTATAGTCCTCTTATCGGATGGATCACGCATCCCCTCCCAGAATGCCTGGACTACCCGACTTTCATCACGCTTGCGCGGGAATTTTGATGCCAGGCTTGTTTCCCCTAGTTCAAGATAAGCCAATAAAGAGAGATTATGTTGATTGAGTATGGGACTATTATCATCCTTGTCAGTGATTGGCCCTTGCTGTCTAGCAGTAGGGCTGGGAGAATGCTGCGACGGTTCCCATGCTGTGGATATTTGGGAAGCACATTCGATACACGCCCTCGTCGAGTGCTCCATAACAGGCAAGGGGTAAGAGTTGGGTATCAGTTCCATGGAAGGCGGCCGTGTTATACACCGCGGTTGAAAACTGGATGGTGTTGCAGATATAGTAGATGGAAGGGGTGGCCGCTGAGCAGAAGGCGGTACAAGGGGAGATGAATAGATATGCGGTACGGAAACACTGGAGGGAAGTCTCGATATTTCTTATATCTTTTCAGTCAAGCGTACCTCAAAACTTCATAGAAAACCATCACTCACCATCAGCCCTTTTTATCTCTTCTATCTCAACCCTCAACTTCCCAATTTTGTCCATGCAGCGTTGCTCCAAATTCTCTCGCCATGCCAACCTCTCAATAGCCGCAGCCTCCTCTAAATGCCTCGTCTCTTCATGTATTTTCTTTGCCTCTTGGGTCACAACTTCCACCATCGCCCTCACCTCTGCAATTTTGCATTCGAGTCCCTCGACTTGTTTCTTAATCTCCGAGAGAAACTTTCCGAAACCCTCTACACTTCCACTTGCAGACGTAGTTCTCTCATTTACTACATCAGTATCTGTTTTTACTTGAGCCACAGACTGCTCTAACTTGATGATCTGTTCCACGAGCGCTTTGTGTTCCCGGCGCAGTTGATGTGCCCAGAGGATGGCAGCGGGGGTAATCTCCTGAAGGTTAAGAATGGACGAACGAGCGATAGAAGGACGGCGAGTCATTCTCCAAAGCTCCTAGTGATGGAAAAAAACTATAATTTCAATTAGCAGTTCCGTGGAGTACTGAATACTTTATAAATGTCAACAAAGAGAAAGGATGCAGAGGTTCACTCCCAGCCTGGAGCCCTGGATGCTATCATTTCCCCTTTTGGACTTCCCACCTATTTAGATTTGGCACACAATATAGATCTTCAGTCAATATAGACAACAGGTTAGTTCATAGAAGAAAATTAGAACAAAGTTACATTAGCTTCTCTATCTGCAGCAAGCCGACAATTTGGAAGAAATCAAACAAGCACGCACATACGAGTTTTCATAAAACAAAACCCCACCAGCCACCAAGGACGCGAAGCAGATACTTCAGCAGGTTATGTAAGTGGATCAGAGGAATTCCGTCTCGACACTCCTATAGCTCGTGTTTGTCATGATAAACAAAAAATGGATAAGAAAGAAGTCATAACAACAACAAACACAGCACGTTACATCGTAAAGCAAAAGAACTTCGATAGAAACCAATTTTATACCCACAGCCTCTTTCTTTCCAAAGTCTGACCAATTCAAGTTGAGCTAAGCCGGGAGCAAAGGAAAATCCCCAAGGTCAAGACAAAGAAGGTTACGGATGAAGTTAGGGAAAAGGCAGAGAATGCAAGTCTGAGGACATGGAACGTAGGGAATAAAATTGGACAAGACGCCCCTCTGAAAGTGCATACGAAGATAGAATAAACCTGAGAATATTCGCCATTGAAGCGAGCGAGAGATGTACGCTGTACACTCTTGCGTAGCTTCTATGCCAGAGCACCCAGAAAAGAGATACATGCCATAAACAAACCCGCAAGTACAACTTTTAAAAACAAGAAACAGACTGCCAATATCATCCATTATAAAACCCTAAGTCGTAAAAGGCTCTCATGTCATGAATCGAGTCTCTTACAACCCGCCAGTTTTTGGTGAACCGATTGACATAACAGAGAAATGATAAAACAAATTAAATGAGATCTATACCAAATGGTCAGCCTAAAGTTAAATTGAAATTTGGGGTTTAAAAACATACCAGCAACGTTCATAGGCATTTCTTCGATTTGAGTACTGTAGAACTGTTCGATCTCTCTCATCATACGGACATCATCAGCGGTCACAAAGTTGATAGCAACACCCTTACGGCCGAAACGACCACCACGACCAATACGATGGATATAATTCTCGCGATTGGCGGGGAGATCGTAGTTGATAACCAAAGACACCTGCTGAACATCGATACCACGAGCAAGCAAGTCGGTAGCGATCAAGACACGAGAAGAACCGGAGCGGAACTCCTTCATGATGACATCACGCTGGGACTGTTCCATGTCACCATGCATGGCTGAGACAGTGAAGTCGCGGGCAATAAGTTTGTCGGTCAACCAGTCCACCTTTCTCCTGGTGTTGCAGAAGATGACGGCTTGGGTGATGGTAACAGTCTCATAGAGATCAGAAAGGGTGTCGAGTTTCCATTCTTCCTTTTCAACGGCAATGTAAAACTGTTTGATACCTTCAAGGGTCAACTCAGCTTTCTTGACCAAGATGCGGACGGGATCGCGCATGAACTTAGTGGTGACCTCCAAGACATCCGGGGGCATGGTGGCAGAAAGCAAGACAACCTGGGTAGACTGGGGCAAGAACTGGAAGATGTCATAGATTTGCTCGGTGAAACCACGCTGTAGAAGTGGTTAGCAATTTACTTCTCTGCCAATGTAGCCAAGTTATCACACTACTTACAGAAAGCATCTCATCAGCCTCATCAAGAACGAACATCTTCATGTGGTCGGTCTTAAGGACTCGGCGCTGGATCATGTCATGGACACGCCCTGGGGTGCCAACAACAACTTGAGGGCCATCCTGAAGAGCCTTCATATCGTCACGGACGTTGGTTCCACCAATGCAGGCATGGCACTCAACGCTCATGAAATCACCGATGGCAACTACAACCTTTTGGATCTGCTGAGCGAGCTCACGAGTGGGGGCAAGGATGAGAGCCTGGCAGGCTTTGAGGTTGGTGTCGACCTTCTGGAGAGCAGAGATAGAGAAGGTGGCGGTCTTTCCGGTACCAGATTGGGCCTGGGCAATGACATCGGACCCTAGACAAGTCAATTGGGGGGGAAATGCAGTCAGATGAAGTGAACGTACCCTTGATGACTGGCATGATAGCGCGCTGCTGGATAGCAGATGGGCGTTCGAAACCATAAGCATAAACACCTAGTGGGGGGGGTCAGTCTCGGCCAGCGTCTCCTGAATGAGGGGCAAGAGATCTACGCACCTCGCAACAACTCGGGGCGTAGATTCATCGAATCGAATGAGTCCGTAATCTCATCGTAGTTAGATTCGATCTGGTCTATTGTGTGTTAGCAAGCAAAGCTCGACCTCCATTGTCAAAGGAAGCGAGATGAAAAAAAATCTCGACATGTCGCCACTGAGCGGCTCTGGTGGATGTGGCCGAGTAGGACGAGGTGACAGCGGGAGATGAGGGAAGAACACATACTATCGGGGATCTCTTCAAGACCCTTATCATTGGAAGCCATGATTGCGAATTAGAAGAAGGGCCACAGGCTGCAGGCTGTGGTCGATTGCTTAGTGAGGGGTTGAGTTTCTCGAGTAGCGAGGAAGAGCCACTAGGTGATCCTTGTGGCACAGAAAAGGGAAGATGCAAAGGTGTCAGGGACTAGAATCGGTGCTCGCTGAATACAGGAGCAACTAACTGATTCTAGTTGGCAAAGAATAGGTGCTGCGGTAGAGTGATGGTGATGAGAAATCTCAAAACGTTGTGTGGAAGATTTTTTGATTTTGCTTGGGGGAGAGAAATTCTTTTTTCGGGCGTCCAACCCGCTTAGCGCGGTTCTTTAGTTTAGCACCTCAGCACACCTAAGATCTAAAATGCCGTCTGCCTAGTTTAGGAGGGAGAAAGGGTTCCCGCCCAAACCTTCTGACTTCCCCATTGCCTGTTCGCTCCCACCAGCCCTATTAGACCAACAGCTGTGGAGATCAATACCAGCCCAGGGAAAAGGTGTGCCTTAAAATGCTCGTTTTTTTTTGACACTGATGCTCAGTGTCATCGCTGTCCAGGGAACAAAATTAGTCTGTTCAACATTTCCATGATCCTCCATGGATGTCTCATGTCTTAAAGTCACATCTCCATTCGTTCCAGCAAAATCCTACAATGCACGTTGTGTATTGTACAGCAATAAACAAACTAGCCTGATTGCGAAACAGCGGCTTACAAGGTGTTATTCCCTTCGAATTTGGCCACTGATAATGCTCCTGCTGGCCACTCATGCTTGCAGCTCGTGCTCATTCGACGACCATCACACATACCAACGCCTAGGACTATGGGCTAAGGAGTTGAAAGATACTACAATTCTTAATCCCTTCTTAGGCTAACGATCCCTCTCAATACCCCTGCTGCCGATGTGCAGCACATAGAGGCATGCAAATGAAAGGCATCCGCTCTTATAGCAGGCTGGATCTATATACATATGTACGCACACCGGGACAACGCTTGGTAGTTGGCCACTAGTGGGACTTATCAGTGGCACGGACCGTATGTGGTGCTTTTGAAAATTAAAGAGGCGCTGCTGAACTCCAATATTAAATCCCGTTCCCCAAGACGACACGGAATTCCGTTACGGGGATTTTTTCAACCCCCGCCCAGCAAGACATATGCGATCAGGTAGTAAACACCCAGCCTCTGTGGTAATATTGAATTACGTCTCATGGAAACCATCGTTGCTTTCAGAATTAATACCGCCGATTCCAGTTTGAGCCGCGAAGAAAGATATTCGTCCGCCGGTGATATCGACACTCCCTTTCCAGTACAATAAAGCCATTAGCTCGAATTTCCACAATGTTGATTAACCCTCTGGAGCCTTGGACCGCTCTTAAAACTGGTATCCCTGCTTTCCGGAAGATTGGTCGGATCTATCGAGACGCCAGTTGTGCATGGCAACTTTGCAACGATTCCCTGAATTTTAATACCTCTCGTCTATCAAGTCGTTAATGCTCGTCTGAGATAAACGCGCTCTCCTGGGTATTGTATCGCTGTGCGTACGTACAGTGGATAGTCAGCTGGATTGATTGTAGGAGTTGTGGCAAAAATATACGGCCCAATATCGGGAAGCTCTTTTCCGATACCCGATTCAAATGGAAACGAGATCCTTCACATAGGCATCGCATTGAGTCAGGGCTCAGAGTTACATACGTGCTCGGTATGCTTGGAGACTGCGTCCTGTTACTTCACCTGAGAAGGCAGCAATCTCAGTTTCTGTGTTTGGGGGGGGGGAGAGTTCAATAAGTAATGGATGGCCCCCAAGTTGACCCTACGAGCAGTGTAAACAAGCAAGCATGACTTTTAACATCAGTGTAAAAAGTCCAAAAGTCTAGCACACCATGCACCTAAGGAAGGAAGCCGTAGCGCTAGTATCCAATTAACTAGTTAACTAGTCAATCCTTTCACTCCTGGAAACTGAGTTTGCAGAAAGGTACTTCTGAACATCAAGAACAGCCCAAACCGAATCTTAGAACCATGACATTTCCATCTGGTTTATCAGCTCAGCCTCCAAAACACTCATGCCGTATAGAGTACTTTTTCTGCAACAATAGGTGGAGCAGACAGAGTTCAAGCAACGGTCGCACAGCATAGTGCGGGGTGGTATGACTAGCTGGACATGTGAGAGCGAGAGTGACAGAACCCCATCGGCTAGAAGCCATGCTGATCATGATCCAGGCACTCTATGCAGACAGTCTTTGGATGAAGCAACAATGGACCAAATAATTGATATGGATTTTTGGTATTGGCGTTCGTTCAAACACACCCATGCGGCTGAAAATGAAATCCCGACAGCCCAAACTCTATGCAAGGGAATTCCCGGCTTGCCTCACGGTCTAAATGGGCAGTTACTTCAGGTGGCTGTAGATGTTCTTCAGCTCCCACACCCTGTGTGGGGAATATGTTCAACAGGCCTGCAAATCGCTTGTCATTCGGGCCCTCGTATGGAGATCCTGCGCCATTCACCTGGTCAAGATTTTAATGTGGTCCGACAGGCCTTCCCAAAGCGACCACTAATGCAACGTGCAGCCTGTTGCTCCTAAAGGAATGTTTCTATTCTTGCCACGGATGTTTTTTGTGAAATGCGGTGATGGGGTCACCTTGTTCATAGCACCTCTAGCTGGATGGAGTCGACGATCTGGGGAGACAGTCAGACCTTGAGCGGGAGCTGAAAGGTATAAATATCCCCCAATGCTCCTACCATGAAGCGTTCCTCTCTCCATCTTCATCCAACGGGCACTCCTATCCTGACTTATAGTATGTACTCCTGATCCTCTTTTCTCATGTTGATGCTAACTGTATGTCTTAGTTTCTACTTCTATCTCGCAAAAAATTCTTCCACGATGCTCTCTCAACTCCTCCCAGTTCTTCTCGTGGCTGCGGCTCCTTTGATTCAAGCCGCTGCCACTCCCAATGCAGCTAACGCCATTACTGAACTCGCCCATAGCGACCTCAAAGAGCACGATGGAAATGGATTTCTTAACTGTGTCCGTTCCACCAATACTGATTATCACATGTACGTCGACGAGGGAACTATGGTCGTTACCCGAAGCCCCGGCCAGGATATCGATTTGGAAGAACACGATGCGCCTCTCAAGAGGTGTGTTGAGGTGTCAGCAAGATCCATGATGATTGCAGTCGAGAATGCAAGTGGCAAGAGCCAGCCTCACCCTCGCAGTATTCCAGTTTCAGACGCCTCCTTCGACTGGCTTAAGGGATCTGGCGCCCAAGGCCTACGAGGGGTTCGCTCAGTATCTCCAATCTCAGCTTCCGGTCTTGCCGCTCGCCAGGAGACTCACTATTTCGCATACCCGTCCTTCCACAAGAACTGTGAAAGCCCGGACCTCAAGTCGTCTTACCCAAACCAATGTTATAGTGTTGCGTCAGCGTACACCAGCATCCAATTCGAAAACCCATCGAAAACCAAACCGATGACTGCCACCATCTGGCCTCACCATTCTTGTGACAAGGGGAATGAAAGAAAGATCGTTGTTCCGAAGGGCACCAGATCTGCCTGCCAAAATAAGACAACTTACTCCTATAAAGGCCGTTTTTGAAGTTAGAGTACTGGTGTAGAAGCTACTCTCGCCCCTAAACACTTATGATTTCGGAACGCTCTAAAGTTTTTGCGCGCTGATTGCACTCCTTTATTGTGATCTTGTTTTGTATCTCGACCCTACTTTGAGAGTTGCAGGATGAATGAACAATGGTTTATACTTAGTACTCATATCCTCCATATCTTAGTCCTTTCTAGGCCCACAGCGCAAAAGGATATTACTTTTTAGTATCATAATCACTGCTCTACCTCGTATGGTATTGCCTTCTAACAACGCCATCGTAAATCAGTATTTAGTCTAGCTAATAGTAAGTCATAACGTCGATTAGAAATTATTCCACTCCCCTAATCCACTTACTTAATTCGGCTACAAAGTTCACAAATGATCTAAGAACCAATCATATTGCCTATCCCAGAGAGAGAGGGGTGGGGGGAGAAGGGCTACATTTTTCATCCCCCATTTTCATCATTTCCCATTCCACTCGGAGTAAGTGGTGGGGAAGTCAAACAAATGTGATCCTCCAGTGCCTTTGTAATGTGTTCTAACTCGCAGACAGCCAGCAAGAGGGCATTACGCAAATAATTTATTGTCGTATATGCAGAAACATAGGCGTCCATAAAATCATGAGGGATAAATGTAGGGCCTTCTGCTGCCCTGTACACTGCTCGGGTCACATCGTTGATTTCTGATGGGGCACAGAACTTGATAGTTGCTGGTTCCATCGCTTTTTTAAAGTCTCACAAAGTAACACGGGTATTTCCGACTCCAGGGTGTATTTAGGAATGATTTTATCAAGGAGTAATAGTGTTTAATTATCACCTTCAGCCATGGTAGTACTCAAATTATTGCTCCTAGTCAGCTTTCCGATTAACAAGTCGCATGGTATTATGTCATTGGCGGATGAAAAGCGAATGTTTTTGTATAGAGGGGTGGAACCCTGGGCAGATTTCTATAATAATAAACCACACTTTTTGATATATGCTTCAGTTGCTTTAAGGCATGCAAAATGTTGAAGGTAGGGGACACGTACGCATGCATAGAGCAGTCATATATAGTTCGGTTGAGTTACGAAGAAAGCATTAGTTGTTTCAATACCCCTGCGAGTTCATGGAATGGAGACTCCGTGCAGAGCAAGTACAGAGTCCAAGGTCCTGCCAAACGAACACCTTCAAGAGACTTGAATGTCAGAAATTGGAAAAGCAGCTGCCCTGCACTCTTGTGCAGCTAACACTTCATATCCAACCGACATTAGAGGCAAAGGATGCTGGAGATTGAGGTGCACAGCGTGCGTCTCCAAGTGAGAGGAATCCTTGGTTCACAACTGTTGAGTGGGGTCTTCTTGCATGCCATACGAAAACTATGGCCAGCCGCAGCTGTCTGTGGGGCCCAGAAGAGACGCGAGGGGGCTGCAACCAGTCTAGAGGGTCAATAATACTCCGGGAGTACGAAGTAAGGGAGAGGGGTTGTCCGGGGCTGTTTGCCATTTACTCCGTATTGGAACCAGGTCGCCGTTCCCTGTCCATGGGGAATTCAAACGAACGAAATCAAAATTCTATACTCCGCTAGTTAATACTGCTTGAACAACTTGAGGCTACCGGCAATGCATCATGAGAGCTGTCCTTTTCGACCAAGTCTTCGGGCCGCTTTTCTCCATTGGTTAGTTGATGGAGCAACGGCCCGAGCCGTGAGGCTGGGCTGTACTCCGTACAGAGTAACTACGTATTTGCACCCGGCTTCAGTCGGAAAGAAACAGGCGGCCTTGGTTTGATATCCCGCTTGATCCACCTGTTGAACGCTTGGTGTATGGGCGCTCAAAGAGGCAGCTCTTAGCTGGTGGCATGGCGTTCCGAATATGATTGGCAGGAACTCTAGAGCCCCTGTCCAATCAACGGGATTGTGGCTGCAAATTAGGCTCGGCAATCCCTTTCTTAGCGGCGACGGAGCAGTTCATTGGAGCTTGGCATGAGATTCCCCGTTGCTCCGGAAACGCCGCCGTTGCTCATTGGCGGCGATCAGAACGCTCGGTCATGACCAATTATTATTATCCAGGCAACCTGTCCCACCACCATAGGCACACCACCAAAGATACTTTGCATCTTTGAACTCTACACTTCCTTACGCTTGGTTTGACTTGATACATTTTTAAGGTGGAGTAGTGAGTGTGTGTATTTATGTCAGCTTTCTTCTGCTTTCCCTGAAAGATGCGGTTTTTTTTTTTAGAATCTAACATTATATACAGCTCTTTGTGATTGAAAATGGAGAAATCCCGTCCCCGGCTAGGCCCCGAAGAATGGCAGAAAGCAAGGACCAATGGGATTCCCGTCCTGAAGTTTACCGGCCTAATCATCATCTCCAAATTAGGCCCGTACACGTCAGTAGAAAAGCTGCAACGCGCGCTCGGTTCTTCTACTGTCCTGGAGCCTCGTTGGGTAAGCTTAGGCTAATTAAGCCAAAATGAGGAAGATCCAAGTTTCGAGAAGGTCCTGGTCTGTAAAGTTTCGCGGGAAGAACGTATGAGACTTAGCAAGACTGCAAAGTCTGCGATTGGGTATACGTGGTATGATGGGAAGCTCATGGCCTCGTATATCATTGGCGAGCCTGGCTCTGCATCTGAAGAGTCGGAAATCCCGAGTATTATTGAATGGGGCAAATCTCCATTTGCTCTTTGACGATGGAATGCGATTGCGGCTGGGCAGCTTGTTGTTTAGATGGCAATGGTAACTTGAGGTCCATCTACTAAGACTCTAATCAGCAAAATAATACTGTGCAGGTGTTATACCAATGGAGGTGCTGGCAATGGCTCGCATGTTGCATACATGTGCCTATTATTCTGATAACAGTAGTAAGTTTGCTTCGCTGATATGGTATTGAGGCTGTATCAAATTTTTGATTTGAGCTACTCTCTTTGGTTTCTCTTTTATGCATATTGTTTCCTACACCCGTTTAGTATTAGACTCAGTGTATGCAATCTACAAACCAAGGTGCAGCCATAGCTGTGCAGGTAGGTGGCGGTCCATACACTGATTGTATGGCCTTCGCCGCCACTAAAAAGGAAGAGGACCAGTCCATGCAGCCAAGTCGCAAAATAAGCGAAGGGGGTGGGGAAATCTGGGTCAATGGGCTAGGTAGAATCGACAAGATTGCATATATAAGCCCCCGGTTCTAATTCTGAATGAATTTCAACTAGAAACGTTGTTTCAATTTCAAAGAGACAGCATCAATCTCAATCGTTATAGAGACATTTCACCATGAGTGGCAGGGAAATTTGCATCAACTCTTCCTCCCCCCGCGAAGAAGCCATTAAGTTCGTAACAAACGACTACAAGTACCGCTTGAAAGTGGACAGCTTTATCGACGCGGGTAGACCCAGTGGGCTGGACTCTCATGTAGCCCCAGTTACCAGAAGTTTCCAACTGGATGTGAGAACAGCCTAAGACTCTGGTATGCTCAACCGCTGACTCATACAGCCAAAAACGAGCGAATACAAGTGCACCTACGAGACCGCCAAAAAAGGGATCAAAGGAACCGTCTTCGAGACAGGACAGTCGTTCACTATTCGTGATGACTTTGATTTCGCCAACCCCACGTCAACAGGGAAAGGCTACCATGTGAATGTGCAGCTGGGGACGGAGACCAGGGCCTACTGCTCAGGTCGTTATTCCGAGAATGACTATTATGACAGGACAAATATGACCGGCGAGAGGTATTTTATTGATGGCAAAGACGATGCTGCGGCGTGGTACACGAGTAATTATTCTATCAAGCAGTAGTGCGGCGGCAAGGCTGGAACCGACGGGAGTGCTTCGACAAGGTTGAAGTCCACATGCAGCCGGCAGCTGACGTTGTCTGATCGGCGAACGAGACGATTCGTTGCTTCCTGTGTGACTTGTTCAGTTGTTGCTAGTTAGTAGGTTATTATATTATTATAGCTTTTGATGTGATGGCTGGGATAAAGGTGATGCCTAGTTAGAGTTCACTGAGTCATCAAAACAAGCTCATTCAACGGGAAAGTCTGTTGCAGCGGAGTTTGCCTCCGAAATCCCGTTCCTAGGATTGGCATGTGGTGGTATCATTTATTCTCCATAAATACTCCGTACCGAAGCTAGACCAGACTTTTTTCGCCGTACGGAGTACGGTGCATTCCTACGGAGTAGTAGTGGTAAGCTTAAAATAACAGAGGGATATTCCCACCCCATGCTAACCTCAGCCGCATGATCTCCACCCGGAGTACACCGGACGCCACAAATAATGCACGGAAATCAACAGGCAAAGATGATCTTCTGGAGGGCTAATCCGTCGTGAGGGACCCATGGAAGCTGCTGCAGCTGTAGCTTCGATTGGCTGATCACACCGCGTCATGGTAGAAACACCTCATTACGTCTGTGGCAACACAGACAGTGACTCAACTGAGCGGGATCCGTGCCACTACCCCTCCACCCCTCTTCACCATTGCTCTTCCAGGCACCAGTCATACAGATTGAGTGAGATTTGCTTGCGTAAGTTGCTGTGCCCATTCATTTAAATATCTCACCGATGCTCTAGCTTATCATGTTTCTAATCGCCAGAAACGCGTCCACAGTTGAAAAATGACTTCTAGTTCAGGGGTGCCGGATGGCACAACAGATCTGCCATTTAACTCGGAGCAGCTCGAATTGGCAAGAGATTTTCTTACTAGGCTTGAACAACATGAAAATCCCGAACTGTCGATGCCAGAGGACACCGCACGGATTCTCGCCGCTCGAGAAGATGCCCCGTCCCCAGATGCATTCACAGTTGCATTTATTATCTACCTATTTGACTACTTGCTTCCAGAAGAATCGCAAGAAGTTGACTTTGACGTTACTGGCGCCTTAAGGAACCTCAGCTCCTTTGGTTCTTGGGAGCAGGGGCAAATCAATGAGCTTTACAAAGCGCTAGAGAGCTTTTCCGACATGTCGCCGCTTCTGTGCGCGTCAAAACATGGTTACGAGCCCCTTGTAAATCTACTGATTGCCTCCAAAACATTCGACCCCGGCAGCCAAGATGACCATGAACCTCTATCCCTAGCCGCGCAGAACGGGCATGAAGACATCGTCAGGCTTTTCTTGGCCACGGAGGGCATCGACCCTAATGTCAGGAACTGGGATGGCTATACACCGCTTTCGTCAGCAGCTCAATATGGACATGTGGCTGTGGTGACGCTTTTGCTCGCCACGCCTGGAGTTGACCCTAATATTCCCGATTGGAATGACAACACGGCGCTTACTTTTGCCGCGCAGTACGGACACGAACCGGTGGTGGAGCTATTAATCGCCGCAGAAGGAATAAATCTAGACCCAAGAAATTCTTTGGGGGAGACACCACTATCATTGGCAGCAGGAAATGGGTACTACGGAGGGCTTCGCCTTCTACTTGACACGGGGAACGTCAATCCCAATAATAAGAACGCGCAGAAAGAAACGCCTCTCTCTTTAGCAGCGGAGCTTGGGCATGAGGAAGTGGTGAAATCACTCCTTTCTGAGACTAACATTGAACCTGATTCTAAGAATGACAAAAATGAGACACCACTCTCTTTTGCGGCACTTAACGGCCATACAGGCGTCATCGATATGTTGCTTGCAACTAAAAGGGTTGACCCTAACTTTCCAAACTCCGATGGCAACACACCCCTCTTGCTAGCTGCAAAGAATGGGTATGGAGAAGCAGTTAAGCTCTTGCTGAACATGGGGAATTCGAATCCCGACTCCCAAAATATCCAAGGAAGAACCTCACTTTCACTCGCTGCTGAATTTGGTCATGAGACTGTTGTTCAGATTCTACTTGCTTCTTATGGTCTTAATCCTGATACCCAGGACTATGATGAAAACACGCCTCTCTCTTGGGCGGCGCGAAATGGGCACGAATCAATTGTCACGATACTTCTTTCTATTGACAGTGTGAATCCTGATTCTAAGAACTCTAACGGACGCTCGCCTCTTTGGTTGGCAGCAGAGAACGGACATGAGGCGGTAGTCAAGTTACTCCTTGCCTCCAACAACGTCGACCCCAATTTAACAAATTCTCAAGGGGAGACCCCTCTCTGGTGGGCTGCACATAATGGTCATGGTGCAATAGTCAAGCTACTTCTCACTAGCAAGGATATCGACCCAAACCCCCGAGACTTGCAAGGAAGGACTCCACTAATGTGGGAGGCCAAACATGGGCATGAAGACACGGTCGAGCTCCTACTCGCTAATAACGCTGATCCTGATCCTAAAGACACTAATGGTGACACACCTCTGCTTTATGCCGGTCAAGAGGGACAGGAGACTGTGACTAAGCTCTTACTCGCCAACGACAACGTTTCCTTTGACTCGACAAATAATGACGGATACACACCACTGTGGTGGGCGGCATTCCATGGTCATGTTGGCATTGTCGAAGCACTTTTTAGTATGGGTGCTAACGTCGAGTCTCGAACCGCTACTGGAGAGACACCCATATTTGCTGCGGCACGCAATGGACATGAAGCAGTGGTCAATATGCTTGTGGCTGCTGGCGCAGACCCCGACCCTAAAAATTCTCAGGGGGAGACACCGCTATGGTTGTCAGCTCGGTTTGATCGCGGATTGGTTATTCTAGAGCTATTAAAACATGATGGCGTCGACCCTAATATCCAAGATTCTAGAGGTGAAACCCCACTCTGGTGGGCAGCAAGAAATGGACAGGAGGCAGCTGTCAAGCTATTACTTTCTCTGGGCGCTAATGCAAATTCTGAGAACTCGGACGGCCAAACACCCCTTGCATGCGCTGCGGAAAACGGGCATGAGGCTGTGGTTAGACTCCTGCTCGCTGCGGGTGCCAAGCCTGATTCTAAAAATTGTGAAGACGACACGCCACTGTTGATGGCTCAGCGGAATGGACATGAGGCAGTAGTCACACTTCTCACGGCAGGAGATTGAGCTATTTGCCTTTAGCGAAATATGGTTGATTTTATTGATGGGTTCCTAACAAATGTGTGCTAACTTCAAAGCAGCGGTTGAATTTCGTTTTTGTACTCCGTAGTGTTTCTGGATTATTATTTTCTCATTCCTGTCTAGTTCATTTAATAATCATGGCTATTTCATAGGACTTGTCAATTACCTTCCAGCTACAGACAAGGCGCAGATATGATCATGATTGGTAAATAGTTGTCTTTCAGATATTATGGAGACCTCGGCGGTCAAGAGAAAGAGGCAATAATGTTTCTGCCTATTCTAATAAGGGGTGGACTCGAAGTTGCTCTTCTGTGACTGTATGGAGCACTCCGTACATAGCACATATTCCGTGCTCCGCACTCTAATCCTAGAGTTGGGGATACGCGCCGGGGGTGGGGGGCCTCAGACTTACCGGCCAGTCGACTATTATATGTAAAATGGTGACAGCCAGCGATTTGGAACCACTTGACTCCCTAGGAGCTAGGCATCTTCTGGCCAGGGGCAGCGTTAAGGTTGGGCACCTTGTTCAACAGCCCCATCAACAGTTGCTCGCCAGCCTCAGATATCTTCGGTAGGGTAGGATCGATTATTGTCCGCTCCCCTTGTTAAGATGGCTGACCACAATTATTTCAGTGCTGAATTTCTCTTTCAACCACAACCATGACCGAAGAGATCGCGACGACGAATGCTGAAGCAAGCGGGGAATATGACAGTTGCCAATTACCATTTTACAAACCATGGGAAGCTGACGTTATTGGCTGGGGATGTTCTGGGCGTGTCTATCGCTTTGACGAGAATGTATTTCCTGGCGGGAAGAACTATGCTATGGAATTCCTCGTAATGAATCCTGCAAGGCCTGGGGAGCTTGAAAATGAAATATATGCTCGCTTTCCAGATAGAAGGATATCATCCCAGGCTTCTCCCAATCAAGGGTTTACTTGTGACATAGATGACCCAAAGTGTGCTAGCCACCCACTAATAATGGGCAGAACCATCCAGTTACTATTGGCCCATCTTTTGCGGAAGCCTGACGCTCCGAGAAGGAGAGTGATGGGAAGCGTTCAGCCCACGTGAAAAGAGTGTGGAGTAGATTCTCTAGTATTATAGAAGTAATTAGTAAGTAACCAGTTAGACTCAGTATCAATAATAATCAGAGGCATCTTCAAAGTGGGCATCCAGATAGGTGTGCATTGCCGATAGATTCCATGTCGCTCAGCACCCCAGTGCTCACATCACAAAGGCGTATTCTTTTTAGGGGAGGGAAATACAGGACACATTCGCTGCATTCACCTTGACTGGGCTTCAATTACTCGTGCTGGTATTCTGTCTGTTGTTGTCCAGTCTGAGATTGATGTCGTGGGTTTGCCGAGGAATGAAGTCGGCCCACAAGCGAAACAAAATTATGAGCCAAGACAACAGAAAAGCACCCAGAAAGAACCTACGAACCAAGATCGAGATCCGCGATTCTTCAGCCCTTCAAACTTGTCAGTCATGAATGGCGCTCATCATCCCATCCTCAACGCCAATTCTGCTCTCGATCTTGATCTCACTGGCGCAATCCCAGCCCACCCTTTAGGCGTCAAGCCGTCTGGAAACGGGCTAACGGCGTCATGGAACTTGCGGGCATCCATTGGTCATTTTGGCATTCTGCCGGATGAACTGATATCTTTGCTGCTTGAGTCTTTGGACGAAAAAGCCCTGAGGGCCGTTGGTGCGACATGCAAGGCGTTGCACGCGTTCACGCGGAGCGAGGACTTGTGGAAAACGCTTTTTATAGAGTGAGTTGGCTGCCACAACTCAATTCTGTTTGATCTTCCCCTGGTTGCAAAACAGAATCGTCTGCGGATTGCACAAATGCCTGTTTGAATAGAGCGAAAGCTGCAACCAAGCGACGAAACTGTATCCAAATCTTCGGGGGATATTTGCTTGCAAGGTGCTATTGTGGCAGAATCTAACTAATACCGCAGGACATCCCCGTCGGACTTTATCTGGCGCGGCACATGGCGCTCCACGTATCTCAGTCTTCCTGACTCAAAGGTAGCTTCGCCAGATTGCTCGCATCTTTTTTCGGATGCTCTGCACCGGCCATTCTACTGCGCCCACATCTCGCTATCTCCCTACACGGAGAACATCCCAGCCAGAAATCAGATTTCACGGCTAGGAAATCTCACCTCAACCGAGTTTGACGATTCATGGGCAGATCGGCCATTTATTCTGACCGAGCCTGTCAAGACATGGCCGGTTTACAAGACATGGTCAATCGAAACACTTCTTAAGCAGTACGACAAGACTTTATTCCGCGCAGAAGCCGTAGATTGGCCGCTACGCACATATGTGGACTATATGAACAATAACTCTGATGAGAGCCCTCTGTACCTCTTTGATCGAAGCTTTGTATCAAAGATGGGTCTTGATACGGATGGGGAAAATGCAGCCTTCCTTCCACCCGCCTGTTTTGGCCGGGATCTATTCTCGGTCCTGGGGGCACAGCGTCCTGATAAGGAGTGGTTGATCATTGGGCCTGAACGAAGCGGGAGTACGTTTCATAAGGACCCCAATGCAACAAGCGCATGGAATGCCGTTATTACTGGGTCGAAATATTGGATTATGTTTCCCAGCTCAAGTTGTCTACCCCCGCCGCCAGGGGTGTATGTTTCGGCGGATCAGAGCGAAGTCACGTCACCGCTCAGCATCGCTGAATGGCTACTGAATTTCCATGCCGCCGCACGCAAGGTGCATGGCTGCATTGAAGGGATTTGCGAGGCGGGAGAGGTTCTTCATGTTCCCTCTGGGTGGTGGCATTTGGTTGTTAACTTAAGCCCGTCCATCGCAATCACACAAAATTTTGTTCCACGAAAGCACCTTGGAGCCGCACTTGAATTCTTGAGATATAAAGCCGATCAAGTCTCTGGATTTAAAAAGGACGTGGAAGATCCGTATGGAATATTCATTCAACGGATGCATGAGTCATATCCGGATTTACTGGAGAGGGCTATTAAAGAGATGGAGAGTAAAAAGAAAAGGAAATGGGACGAAATCGTCCGTACAAACGAAGAAGACCTTGATGATCGAAATGGAGGGTTCAGTTTTGGCTTTGGTGACGAAGGGAGTGATGTTGAAGTTCCGTGATATTGCAAAAAGCAAGGCAAAAAAGCTGTACATATAACCAACGCCATATATCCACTATTCTCCAATTGTCATCGTTTCATCACGCCGTATATACGCAAGCACGTAAAAGATTAGTGGCAGGAAGCGGATTTTGCCGCAGAGCCGGCACCAAAAGTCAGATATCCTAGGGCAGCACCAATACCAACAGCGATCATAACCCAGCCGTTATACGTCATAAAAAGAAGCCTGCAAATCCGTAAGTGCCCAAGTCTAGATAGACTTCCCAAGAGAAGGTCCACCTACATGATGAAGAAGCTGTAGAATACCTGAATACCATAGAGTACAGCAAGAACAATTTTATTGCGCCGGGCAATATGTTCGTTGTTGATGTTCCTTGCTGGAAAAAGGAGTGAGCTGGATTCGTTATCGGGACCCGCTTCGCAGCCGTCTTGTGGATGATATGCATGAGTTGAAGAGTTTGTCCCCAATTTTTATATAGATTTTCAAAACAAGGAGCATTTGGCATGCACCCGCCCGTCCAAACATGAGATGTATAGCACAAATCCAAAACTAGGAAGCGAGAATGAAAAAAAAGAGGATATCATACCGGAAGTTGGGCCTGAAACGAATGCTCTCGCGCCCTTTGTCTCATATCGCCTCGTCATTTCTCGCACAGCTTCGTAGCCAGCAGTCAACAGGATGACTGCAACGAGAGACAACAACAGCGAGATAGGCCCTGTAATCCGCCATTGACGGAACACCAGGCATAGATTTTTCGTAGACCACGTAAACAGCATCTGAGCAATCATGTCAGAAAGAAGGCTGAGAGCCGCGCCGTTGAGAAAGCCGTTAACGTACGTTCATGCTGCACTGGTCATTGCCCATATCCATGTCGCCGTGGCCACCGTGATTCATGATTATTGATTTTCTGGGTGAAGCTGATGGTGTTTCCTATAGTTTCTTCGTGTTCAAAGCCTCGTCCTCTTTATGCAGGAACTGGTTACGTGTACGGAGTAAGGGAGCTGTAGCTAGGAGGAATCGCGTTGGCAAGGAGCAAAACAACGGCTGTATATATGTATTATAGATGTATGTACAGTTCGTTGATAGACGCAAGAGAACCTTTGATGCATGCCCAGCGAAGTCACGATCAAACAGAGAATCGTCGCAGAGCTACGGCATCAGTCAGCCTTTATACAAGCCGGCATCCATCGGCTGCGGAGTCTCGTGTAAGGGCGGGCCGTGTGCAAACACGCCAAACACGCGACTCACCCAAACTGCCTCAAAAGCTCTCAGGCATCTCAGCAGATGCGACCCTGCACGCCCGCGAACTATTCCTGCTTCCCGCGACGCACCATCTGCAGAGCTCATCTCTTCCATCGTTGCTGTTGTGGCCGTCCTAGCGGCCACAAGCACCTTATAAATGGCCGAAAACATCCCACAGACCGCCACGGCAGCGGCGGCTGCCACCCCTTTGCCGGTAGCAACGCCGAACACAGGTCCCGATCAAGCTACGACGGCGCGCGGCGTGCCATACTATGAGAAGCTGCGCAGAGAGCTCCGTGAAACGTTGCAGAGGAAACGAATACTGGACAGAAATCTTGTGCGTTTTCACGTTTCCTTCCACTCACTGGCTCCGCTATGCATAGAGATGCGCAATATTGGAGATCACACTCCAGGGAATTTCCTAGGCTAATTAAATTATCCTGCATGAACTTAGGCCGCACTAGAAGAGTCTATCTACCGTTTCGAACACTCGTATCTCGAAGAGACCGGCGCTGGAAACATCATCAAGGGTTTCGACAACTACATCAAAGGCTCCACGGGCAGTTCTCTAAGCACGGCTGGCAGCCTTGGGGCCTCATTTGGTGGCGGAGCAAGCGGCGGAACATCGACACGGAGGAAAGGCCAGGTTTCGGATATGGATCGAGTGTTTTCTCGAAGTTCTGCAAGTTTCATGAGGGTTGGTCGAACCCCCGCCCTATGTACTTTTTACTTTCTTTTTTCTTTTTCAAATGCTTCTTCGAGTGGAGCAAAAGTCTTGAACTACGAGAGCAATATTTTAACCGGTGGAAACTAACCATGGTTGTTATTCTATGTCAGGACTCCCCCGCACCCTCCAGCGCCCACACCACCCCTTCCCACGCAGCAACACCCACCTACTCCGGCCCCAGCGGGCCTAATACAAAAGACACCTCTGCTCCAAATAGCGTTAAGGGTGCGTCAACAAGCAAGAACAAGAAGAAAGCTGCTGGAGGCACCGCTTCTGCCCGAGATAGGGAGGATGATGACGAAGGTGGTGATTCGAAGCCGCCAGTAAAACGACTCAAAATTACGTATGGGCGAGGGGAATAAAGAGAGGACAAAAAGCTTTTTTGTTTTTTGGGAAACACTTCGTGGTGTTGTGGTAGGTAAAAACGGAGGTTGGCTTTTTCTACTTTCCGGTGCCGAGGCGTGTTTGATATGCTGGGAGCATTGAGCGACGGTGTTTTTAAAGGGCTTTTTTTGTTGACTTGAATACCCGATGCCTGAGGTGGGTGGCCTACCTGCTGATAGACGGAATTTTGACCTAAAGCGGCGTAGCTAGGGTTGGTTTATTAAGGGATCTATGACCGGTGGGCGAGCTTTGTATCTTTCACCTAGATTTATAACTTGAGTAGGACTCTTGAATACCACGGATCTCCCATATAGAGAATGAATTCTCTAGCTAATAATAATAATATAGTTCGCAGCACCACGCAGCCTATTCTAGGAGCGACCATGTATCAACCTTGTCCAGAGCCGAAAGAACAACGAAATATATATATAGGCGAGCAAAGACAAAGAGGGGAATTCTGTCAGGCTGTCATAATTACATCGGCAACACACTAGGGAAACAATAAGCACCCTGCGGCGCATATCAGAGCTGCAGACGATATGTAGCGACTTCGAACGGCCGCAACTCAATATGGATATTGGCTTCACATTTTCCCTTCTGGATGCATAATTCATCCAGATCATCCTCAAGGATATTGCACTTGTACGCCTTCTTGATAGGCAACGTCACGCTAATCGTGCCGCGACTCTTGCCGCCTGTCGAGTCGTAAATGCGAATAATAATACTCCTTCCTGGTCGGCGCTCAAGCTCTCCACGAGATACGTCCTCATCGTCCTCGCCACGCTTGATTGCATCAAGAATAAGGCTTGGAGAACCGGATAATTGGATCGCTTTGAAAAGATTATTGGCTTCAGTTCCGGAGCATGGATAGACAACCAATGGGTTATTGAAGTTGTATCCAGCACGAACAGTGCGGTAATCGAGAGGACCAGAGTGAGGCATGATCGCATAACGAATGTGATGACGACCCATGTCGGCATTGCCGTCAGGAGCTTTGGGGGCACGAAGAAGGGACAGACGCATCAAGTTTCCACATGTCGCGAAACCATACTTGGAGTCATTCAGAATGGAAACGCCATAGTCGCTTTCTGACAAATCCGCCCATTTGTGGCAGCAGACTTCGAATTTCGCCATATCCCAGCTTAGAAAATATGTCAGCAACTTGGTAAATTTGAATGGAGGGGAAAAAACGTTACCTGGTATTATAATGAGTTGGTCTCTTAGTGATTGCGTACTGCGTCTCATATGACGCTTCCGTGTTGACGATATCAACTGGGAATTCGACTTTCAGGAACTTCATGGTCTCTCGCCATTCAACTTCAGAGTTCATTTCGACAAATGCTGGAGTGTCACCCTGTGCTTCTGTCAAACTGATCGTGGTCTTAACCCAGCTCGCATCGCTGATTTTCGTTTCTGTCACCACGCTCACCCGGTGCGGTCCCTGCTCTGCGATCTTAGTGGAACCAGAGGTCAACTCCTTGCGGGAATCAAGATGGAAAACTTCCACATCCCAGGCTTGCCAGTAAAGAGGCTTGTCATCAAAGATAACAAGCTGATTGGCTTTCTTCCCTTTAGGAATGATTTCCCGATTCGCCTTCCGATCGAACAGAGTTGTTATCACACCGTCAGCAACTTGCAATGACAGCGCTGCATTTTCAAGTTGGAATACCCCATTTTTAACCTCTTTTACGCTCAGTGATGTGGCCGTGGAGGAGCTAAGTGGCTCTGCAGTAACCACTCCCATCCCTCCACTAGCGAGGGCATACTGCGGCGTGCCAGATGCTAAACTCGGCTCATCCAACCTTACTATCTCAGTTCGATCCCAAGGCAAAGTATTGACAGCTACAAGCTTCTTCTTCGAGGCACCCTCTGGAGCAAACCCGAGAACTTTTGAAGCCTCTCCTTTAAGCTTTTTCGCCGTCTCAAAAACCTCTGCGTAGATTTTGTCCGAGTCATCATAGCAGATCTCAATTGAACTACCCGGCAGGCAATCGTGGAACTGGCATAAAAGCACAGCCTCCCACATTTCGTCCAGCTGCTTCTTAGGGTACTTATATTTTGAGTCCTTTAGAGTAGCTAGAGTGGCAAATAGCTCCAAATCACGAAGTACAAATTCCGACTTGCGGTTATTGAGCTTATTATTCGCTTGGGTCGTATATGTACCACGATGCAATTCGAAATATAGCTCTCCGTACCAGGTAACAAAATCAGTGCCATTGGCCGCTTTCTCTTCAAGCTGGCCGAAAAAGTCGTTGACAGAGCTACCCATGGTCACTCGAGGTAGAAGGCCAACTTTGTCACTCATTCCACGAAGTCGTCGCAGCTTTTCAATATGCTCGAAGGTTGGACCACCACCACCATCACCCTTCCCAAAAACAAGCAGAGAAGTGTTGTCCTGATCCATGGATTTGTGTTGTGTAATACTGCGCCTGACGTCTCCAAAATGAGCGCTAGCGGTATATGTCTCTGCTGGGGTCATATGGCACAGTACCTGGCTGCCGTCTGGCGACACCCAATTGAATGTAGTGTGGGGGAAGTTGTTGATGTTATTCCAGCTGAGCTTCTGGGTAAAGAAACGGCTCATATTTGCTAACCTACATAGCTGCGGCAGCTGCGAGGAGTAACCAAAAGTATCTGGGAGCCAAAATACGGAGCAACGTTCGCCGAAACGACTTTCAAAGTATCGTTGCCCGTACAAGAACTGACGCACAAGGGACTCGCCACTGGGCATGTTCGTATCATGCTCAACCCAGCTGCCGCCAATTGGTTGGAAGCGACCTTTCTTCACCCAGTATTTGACTCTGTCAAATGCATAGGGGTAGCCGTCTTCTAGCCATTTGAACTGCTGGGCCTGGGAACAACAAAATCGAAATTCTGGGTATCGTTCCATCAAGTCACACTGAGTAGACCAAGATCTGGCTACTTTGCGTTTTGTTTCTGCGAATGGCCAGAGCCAACAAGAGTCTATGTGGCAGTGGCCAATCCCAAACACAAGGGGTTTTCCTTCAGTTTTATAGACGTCTGCCGTATTAACCAGTGAGCCCAGATACTGCTCAGCAAGCTTGCGTGCCTCTTTGATGGATTCTTGACTCCCGTTCCCGTCAATAAAAGCATCCATCATGGCGTTTCCGATGCGTAAAGCTTCGTGGGACTGCCATGCATCCCCGGGGAACTCTCTCGCAGCATCTAGATTCAAGATTTAATACAGCTCCCCCAAATCGAATCCAGGCAGGGGAAGCATACCTCCAATCATCCAGAAATCATAATACAGAGCTCGAGCTTCAAGGTTGACCGCTGTAATGCGAGCAGTGTTGAGCTGGAAATACCTGTTTGGATTTGGTGGTTGGATAATATCTGCATCTGCATTTCCAAACATGCCATTGCATGCCATTTCAATGTAGAATAGGTGCTCCTTCCCATCTCTAAAGCTATCCGGTAAGATCCATTCGACTCTCTCGCCTCCGCCAGTCAAGCCTTGTAGCGGACGTCCATCATCAGACCAAACCAAACCCTCGTTGTTAGCATCCCAATGGAACTCGAGCCGCTCTTTTTTCCTCATATCTTCAGGCACTGTGAGTCCGATCTTGAACCAATGGGTCGACCAACTTGGTCCAAAGGATTCTCCCCTCCTAGTGGGCCTAAACTCCTTGGAGACGACATCTTCGAAGCCAGGTCGTTCTAGATTGGGAACGGAGTAGACGGAAAGCTTGACATGGTTTTCATCGTCATTTGTAGCTTCGAAGTACTTGCTGTAGTCGGCGACAGCGGGCGCAATTGCGGATCAATGGTTAGCCCTGGTCTTTCCTGTACCTCGGAAGGGCGACAGCAGAGGGGGAAGGGCAACACGAGAGTCTAGGCAACATACGCAACCAGATTCTGGCCCTGGTACTGCCCTGTTGCAGTGAACTGGCGAAGACGGTCCCTGTATATCCCACTAATCTTCTGGCCCACTGGCTTGTCGGCGAAGGTTGGGTAGTTGCTGGGAGCTCCGCGTGGGGCTTCCCCGCCCATGGTTGCGGGTGTATAGAAAGTAATTATAGCTTCTAGGGTTCACGAATGATAAGTAGCTGGTGTTCTTCGAAGAGGTGAGGTTGTTTTCATCAAAGGAGCAGCAGGATGGCTGCGTGCGGGGAGAACAGGGCGGGCGTGCTACTTATGTGTACGCTGCAGCTTCCTGGCGGCGAGCGGGGTCGCCAGCCACTTTAGCCTGGAGTTTCACCCGTTGCAGCTTCTGCCCAGACCTGTCAGCTGCGGCCATCACCAGAGTGTGGTGCTTGCTCGCAGTTGCTGGTTTCTTGCCGACAGCACACTGCCTGCCGTTGGCGTGATCAGGCCGATCTACTCCATACGCGCTTCATCACCCGGACTCCATGGACTGCTCCACGGCTGCTGGTTTTTGGCCCTTGGCTCTGCCCACATGACACCTCCCGCCGCCACTGGACCTGGTTCCTTAGCAATTGTCTCGCTACTGTGGATCATCCGCACTGCAGGATCGAGGCCTTCCAGGGCCCAGAAACAAGGAACAGTGAGCGCGTGAAGGGAGATCGCTAAGAACCAAGTACTGCTCCATACTCCGCACGCAAGACGAATCCTCAATTTCTTCCTGGCAGGTGGCATCCTCTGACCTTTTTCCCTACCACGAATACAGAGACATTGAATTTGTTTTCAAGCCCGACACGCTTCGCCATCATCCCCCTACAATGTACGGAGTACGGTTCTTCGGATACCTTGGAAGTAACGACAACCATGGTTTATATCTTCTTATCACCGACCTGGTAGTATCCTTGACTTTACGCGGTGTACACCTTTTTCTTGACTGAAGGCTGTCCTTTAGGCATGCATGGCTGCCTCCTGACAAATGGAGCTAGGATCTCCTATAACATTGTTGCCGCCTGCCGGGCAAAGCCACCCATTTCTGGTGTAGATAGCTGCTCCATACTCCGTACTATGGAACAGTCTTTCTCGGGCCAGGCAAGCAGACACCCATCAGTAATAACCCTTCCATTTGCGATATTCCCGGACAAGAGAAGATAGGCTTTGTTGTGAAGTCTTCATGTTTATCTCGAACTATGCGCAACATCAAATAGACTATTCTAGCCTGAATACGTGTCACTGAGATATCTGGCAACTTCTTGAATTGCCTGTGGTTTCGACTGTGTCGCCCAAGGTAAGGATGCATTTCACAGAAGGTCTTCAAGGGTTACTTTGCCCTTCTCAATTCTACGTAGTTTCTAAACATTCCCGTAGCTAGTACTCGGAATAGCGCGCGGAGCTATTAGAAAGGCCCGGCCAGAAGGCTGATGGCGGTATCTTCCCGTGCGCCCAAGATTGTTGACGTGCTGATGCCATCGAGGCCAGCCTATGAGGTTCGCGGTGGCGACGCTGGAGAAACGTTGATCCGCAACATCAAACCCGCCGAATTTCAGGCTCTGAAGCCGTTGTTCGCCATCACAGCCATCGTTCAATAATATTTACTGCTCAGTCGCCTAGTACTTGAAATCTATCTACCCCTAGTACTAAGCCACCTCTAGTCGTTTCCCTTGTTGCGGAAGTTTTTGTGATCGTTCTCTTCTCGGCAGCCCGAAGTCTGATAACCCGGCCTAGCCTGCTCCCCCTACTCACTCTCGGTATGAGTTTGACCAACGTTGCCCGGAGCACGGTGCCAACACAGAGAGTTATTTTGCGATGTACGCGACCCTCGTACCTATCTATCTCATGGTTAAGTACTGACCCAGGGCTCTTTATAGCTCGCTCCCGGCTTGCTAGCACTCTCGTCGCACACTCCGCCCTCAATGCCCGCCTAAATGGCAATCAATTACCATCGCGCATCCCTGCGTTAGCTTTTCTAATCCCGCAACAGCGATGGTACGCCACGGACCCTTCTACATCTCATGGACCGGGTGCCCCGCACAACTTTCCGCCTCCTGGGTTCAACGCGGAGCAGGCGAAAAAGCCGCTCGCGAAAGGAGCTGCCTCTCAACCCTCCAATGCGTCAAGCTCACCGGCTACGGAGGCGACCAATGCCCAAGCTCTGAAACCATCTGAAAAGAAACCAAAGGCCGATGGCGTAAAAGCCGTTGCAAAACCTGAAGAGACAAGTCTTAGCACGGAAGCTGCTGCTAAAGCGGTTGAGGAGCCAAAGGAGCCTAAGAAGCTTACGCTCGGTCAGAAGATTAAGAAGGAGGCTCAGCATTACTGGGATGGTACGAAGCTGTTGGCTACAGAAGTCAAAATCAGTACGAGGCTCGCCGTGAAGATGGCTGCTGGCTATGAACTTAGTCGGAGAGAGAATAGACAGGTTTGGCCCTCCTTCTGGGAACCTGCTGCTACGAGCATTCACTGATTCTTTTACATAGCTTGAACGTACGGTGAAGGATTTGGGCCGTCTTGTTCCATTTTCCGTATTCGTGATTATCCCTTTCGCGGAGTTACTCATTCCGTTCGTGATTAAACTATTCCCCAATTTCCTTCCAAGCACCTACGAAGCTCAAAAATCCAAGGATGCGAAGGCAGCGAGCTTGAGAGATACCCGCAAGGAGGTGTCATCCTTCCTCCGTAATACGCTTAAAGAAACCGGACTGCCGGTCAGCCCGACAAATGCAAAGAGGGAAGAATTTACTGAATTTTTTAGGAAGGTTCGCGCTACAGGTGAGGATCCAAGCCCAGAAGATGTCATCACTGTGTGCAAGATCTTCAAGGATGACCTTACGTTGGACAATCTTTCTCGTCCACAGCTGGTTGGGATGTGCAAGTACATGAACCTGAACACTTTTGGTACCGACGCCATGCTAAGATATAACATTCGCCACCGGATGCGTCAAATCAAACGCGATGACCGGGCTATTTCTTTTGAAGGCGTTGACTCCCTGTTAGTCACCGAGCTCCAGACAGCTTGTGCTTCTCGCGGGTTGAGGACACATGGCCTTTCGCCGGCTCGGCTACGGGAAGATTTGAGCATGTGGCTCGACTTGCGACTTAAGAAAGGTGTTCCATCTACGCTCCTCGTATTGAGCAACGCCTACATGTATACGCAGCAGTCGCAAGAGTACGAGATTTCTTCGCAAATCGACGCTCTGAAGGCTGTGCTTTCGAGCATACCCGAAGAACTATTCCACGAGATTGAGTTGGAAGTTCACAATGCTGAGGGTGTCGCTACGAACAAGCAACGCCTCGAAGTCCTCAAGGAGCAAGAAGAGCTGATTGAGGAAGAGAACGAGCAGATCACCGAGAACCAGGAGCAGGGTATGTCTTCGCCCAAGGATAACCAGAATATCGATGAAAAAGAAGACAAAGTTGCTGCAAGCGGCGATTCGCAGCATTCGTCGACACAGATGGCCCAAGAATCAGAGGCCGCGGAAGCAGAAAAGGATCTTTCCAAGCAACGGAAAGAGAAGAACATGGAGTAGGCGTTGTTTCCGGCGGAGATTTTGATATTTCACACTCTTGCCTATCGATTCTAATACCCTGACCTGGGCCCATCTGGAATGCGCATTGCGGCGCCATGTGCCGGCTCTCTGCCGGCTACATTCATTTTTCATTTCTCTTTTGTATGTACTATGACGATTTATATCTCCCGGCTGGGCCTCCTTTTTCCATTCCGGCGAGTACGAGGAGCTGAGGGTTTTGCGTTCTTGCCACGGTTGGCATATAGACTGGCGGATATTGAGACTTAGGATTTTTCATCTACCCTGACCTCTGGCGGTTGCAATATACCATGTGTAGATAGGAGCGAAGTTTACCACAAATACAAGCATGTGTTGGATCCTTCTGTCTTCATGCAGCGTGCAGCCAGTCTTGTTCCTGTCTGCCCCTGTCTGACATCCGATGATTAGTTACCTAGTTACTAACCTCGGCTCGCACGTCGCCGGGCGCGATTGAAACGCACCGCCGAACCTCCGCGACTCACGGCCTTTAGCCCGCGTTTTAAAATGGCGCTCGTCGTCTGCGGCGATGAGTCTGTTGCTGCTGCTCGGAGGCCTTTCCCTATACGGCGGCGCTCGATTTCCAGTCCGCTCAAGGTTGCTCCCGCTGAAGCGTCTGCGAAGGTTGCTGAGAACCATGGCGCCCTTGTCGCGGGCGTCGCTGGTGAGTGCTGCCCTTGGCCATCCGTGCGGAGACCGCGACTGATGCTTGTCTGTCGGGCGGTAGGACGCCATCCAGCGCCTGCGAGCGTATGTGCCGCCGCCCACGACCTACGATAGTGTGCCGGCGTCGAGGCGGGCGGCCGTGCTGCTGCTGCTGTACGCCGACCGGACGGGCGATCTGCGGGTGGTGCTCACGATCCGAGCCAGCACGCTCAAGACATGTAACGAACACACTCGGCCCGCCATACTCTGCTCTGCACAGACGCGCCGTTCGCTGACATCTGGTGTCCCCAAGATCCCAATCAAGCCGCGCTGCCTGGCGGCAAAGCCGACTTCTTCCGCGAGACGGCCTTCGAAACCGCCCGCCGCGAAGCCAACGAAGAAATCGGTCTGCCGGCCCTCGACCAGCCGTTGCCGGCGCCGTTCCGCGTCGAGCATCTCTGCGAGCTGCCAGCCAACCTGTCGGTAACGGAAATCGTTGTCCGGCCGTGTGTCGCGCTGCTGCATTCCCACGACGCTGCCACCGGCGCCAACGCCGACCCGGAGGATGCCTTCATGCCACGGCTCGATGCAAAGGAGGTCGCCGCTGTCTTCACTGGGCCGTTTCACAATTTCCTGAAGTCGAGCGACGAGGCCCGGGGGGCCCATGCCGACAACCTGCCCGGGTCGCCAACCGACTGGTATGAGGGAGTGTGGACCGAGTGGACTTCCGCGCCCTGGAGGAGTATGTTGCCCGGGCCAAAGAAACGCTTTCAAACTACCTATGTATTAACTAACCGGCTGCAGTGCATAACTTCTTCGTTCCCATCACTAATCAAAAGGTAATCATATCCCGACAAAAGAGCTGGGAGCAGGACGCGCCGGCCGCTCACGGCACACCCGACAGCGGCCCCCAGAGGACGACTCTGGGTCTGGAGCGATACCGGGTCTTTGGCTTGACGGCACGGATCCTAGTCGATGCAGCCAGAGTAGCATATGGCGAAACACCTGAGTTCGAGCATAACTCACAACTGGGTGACGAAGACATGATCTGGCGGCTCACCAAACTAGGCCGGTTCGCCGGCACCAGGGACCAAAACGGCCCGCTCACGAAAGAGGTATTCCGAAGGGCTTCGAAATTATCCTAGAAATACTCTGTATATTCGCAGACCTTTTTCTTTCTTCCCTGTTTTGTTTTTTTCCCGGTTTTTAGACTACGGCAATATGTTGGTGGGTGTTCTTGCATTCGTCCTACGAACGCGAATAGGAAGCTTGTTTCCCCTGCAAATGTCACCGGCGATGTGGAAACACTGTGACGGCTATGGCAGGGTCTTTTTCTGGGCTTGATCTCCGGCGCTGAGCGTTTTCATCGAGCGACCTTGGGCCGGTGGCTTGCCTTTAGCTTTTTTTTTCTCTTTGTCCAACACGTCGATCCTGCACTCCAGCCCATCTCGCTGGCTACGGTGGAGGTCCTCCTTTATGGCACCTGCATTGTTATATATATCATGTTTTCGAAGACACTTTTTTTTATCTCCTTGGTCTGTCTCACTTTTTTGAAACTGTTCACCCACATACGATTTTCACTGCCGTTGCGCCCGGCGATACTTCTTCTCTTACATCCTGCATATACAACCACCTTCGGAAGCGAATCATAGCCGAAAATGCCTCTTCTTTGTTCCTGGAAACACCGCACGAGGTAAATTCCCCATCAAGAAATGCTTTATTCTTCTTGCTTGAGCCAAAGTCAAAGGACGCCCCTGGCCCTAGCTTTAGCTTAATAATGGCTATCGAGTTTCAATGTGTGCTTGAAGCTCAGACTTTTGAAGGCGCTTTTTCAGAGATGAAGACGCTGTTCTATTTCCATCACCTGCCCCCCGCCGCAGGATTGAGATTCTTGTATCCCTCCTAGTCCCGAGCGGATTAACCTCCGCAATGCCTTTATCTTCAAAGGCCCGGTCGAATCGGCCGCCATCTTTGCTTCCCGCTGCATCGCTAGAGGGCCTAGAGAAATTTGTCCATCCAGACGAGGCATGGCCGGTAGATCAGAAAGATCCTTGGAAGTATAAACCTCTGCCCGACCTGCCTAGGGCGTCATCCAGCGATTACAGTCGTTCCATAGTTTCTTTGGATAGCGAACCGCGCAACGGAGCCGATGACCAAATGCATGACCTTAACACATCGCAAGACTCCCTTGTTTCCGGACGGATCAATCAAGGATCCTTTTCTAGGACAAATGGCCGTCGTCGAACTCCCATTACCAATCTAAAAGAACAATTTCAGCAGGCTTCTACTGGCCGTCGGGGCCGGTGGATCCTCCGTCAATCGTCCTCTCCAGCTTTATCGCAATATAATCCGTGGTTGGATAAGCATTCATTTCATGGAACAGAAGTGTCATGGACCCCTCCAGTTACAGTTTCCATGTGTCGGGACTCACTGGCATCGCAACACGTCAACAGCGTTCCTCCTGATAGTCCTACTATTGTTCCGCCTTTGTCGCCAAGGACAGTCGACTCGTTCGATCCTTCGCTGATTCCCCGTCCTTTGGGTGTTGATTCGGTCCAAGGGGAAGGCGATGGGGAAATTGGCAAACCCAAAGGAAGATCACCGCTCTTGGTAGTTGAAAATTCAGACCCGGATATATGTCTTTGCCATTCGCCGCACCCGCGACATGATCGAGTACCATCTCGAGTAACAAGCATTCAAAGAGAGAACCTGCCATTGCCCCCGTTGCCAAGTTCTCCAGGGTCACTACTGAGCAAGGGTCATGGAAGTCAAGTTATAGGAACTCCGAAGAAGCTGAATAAAGAAGAAAAGAGCAAGATCGAGCCTAAGAAGGTGGTCTGTCAGTCAATAAAGAGTGTAGGCCCTAATCGAACTCAGCTCTATTCCTTTTGTACGACTACCACGGCCGACTTGCGCAATGCCAGAACACCAATTCAAGGGCCGCATGATTCCTATATATTAGAAGCGGAACGGCCCAGGGCACCACATCCATCTCCACGATTGTCCCGATGCTCTTCCCTTCCCCAGATATTATCCTCGAGGCGTAACCAGCCAACTCCAACTAAGCATATTGCTATCCCGCCCACAGACTACCAAAAGTACGGTCCTCAGGCCCTAGCAGAAAATAAAAAAGCGGCAAAAGCAAAGCGGAAAGAAAAGGGACAAAAGGACAACAGAGAATCCAAGAAGCGAGGAATTAGCAGACTTCCACGGTATCTGAGAAAAATTCTTCCCAAAGCATTTTCTTCCGAACCTCTCAAGACAACAGCCCCACCTCCTGATTTGGAAAAACCGCATCCTAGACCTTCAACGCCTGCCATCCATCAAGCTTTCGCTTCTCCCCCTCCGTATCCGTATCAATATTCCGATGGAAAGAACATCCATTACTCCCGCAGACCTTCTGCTAGGCGGAAAAAGGAACTGCAATCAGACGAGTGGGGGCGGATAAAGGATTCGCGGAAAAAGAATGAATGGCAGGGCTCTAGGGACGAGAGGGGGAGAACTGGAGGTTCGAAGAAGGGCAGAAAGGGGAATAAGGGGAAAGGAAAGGAGAAAGGGAAGCGGGCGGCTCACGTTGGGGATGAGAATGGATCATATTGGCTGTGAGTTTTGCTTGGTTTCCTGTCCGGGGCCGGTTTTTCGTGGAAATGATTTGGTTGGTTTGTGTACGGGATGCTTCTAGTTGGGTTGATAACCGGGCTATGGAGATCCGGTCTGTTGGTAAAGAGAAGGATTACGTTATAGGCTCGAGGCCGGGGCCAGATAGTTATAGTAACCGATAATAAATTAATTAGATAATGATATAATAAGGTTGAATAGAATCCAGTCTGTTGAACCGAGATCTTCAAAATCGACGAGAGCCATTTAATCATGATCATAAAGAGTGGTTGAAACTCAAAGAAGCTCGAGAGGTTCCAGTCCCAGTTACAGAATAGCAAGCGGTGCATTAGAGTCATTAACCGAATACTCCGTGCTGGTATCCGAGTTGAAAACAAAAGGGCAAAGTTAAAAACCAAAAAAAAAAAAAAAAAAAAAAAAAAAAAAAAACTGCCACTTCTGGAACTATACATACAGCGAAAAGAACCCAGGCTACCAAGTGCAGAAATCAGGAATCACATATCAGGGTTCGCCAAGTGCTAAAAATCAGAAGGACCTATGAAACCACGAAAACCACGCATCATGGGGTATCTCATACTGAATTGCTGCAAACACTTCAAGCATCAAAAATCACGACGACTTCCTGTCCACACCTGTAGAAAAAGCTACTGTTTCAGTAGTTGGGCTTGCCTGCCCGCTAAGTCTCGGGAGTTCTTCCGCAGCAGAATGATTTGGCTTATCTGGTAGGCCAACAGCAAAATCATCAAGGCTCTTTAACGCAGTATTCCCATCCGGAGTAGTTGCGCCGTCCGGGGTTGCCTGCCATTTACTGACATCTCGTTTCAGCTGCTCAAGTTCGTTCTGGAAGCGTTTTCCAAATACATCGATATAGTAGGTCGCCCCATTATAGATGCTCCATACAAATACGACGAAAAGGAAGGTGCTGCTTGCCCAGCGATACCAGAACCACAGAGGGCATGGAGTTAATGTTAGTAGGGCGTAAATATATTGGATAAGCATAAAGGCGGGCTCCTGGAGAGGCTCTGGAAGACTAAGAACAAATTTGCCAATCCAAGTTTTGGCATATGACCGACGTAGCCACGTAAAGCTAGTAGGACGGCCAGCAGCAATTTTCTCTCGACGTCTCACAGTGATAAGAAGATGATAAGAGAGCTGCCAAATTGCGTAAGGTATGGAGGCCCATAACATCATGCCGGCAAGAGAGTAATGACCTGGGGAACCCACAGAGCTATATTTGATGTTGTAGGCAGCAGGAAAGCGCTTCTGTAGCAGCTCATGCGGGGTCAGGTGGACGATACAGTGAAGGGTAACCGGCGGCATTATGTGGATGAATAGGCTGGTTGATGATTAGTTTATACCAGACAGAACAGAGAATGACAGCGCATACCTAGTAACTTTGTCCAAACTGTGGAACACCATTGAGTTCCTCCACATTGCTATGGCGACTGCATTATTCCCGTAGGCAAGGCAGTAGGTACTCAAGAACAACCTCTTTGACCGTGGGAAAACCCATATGCTCAGTACCGTCAACAAGTTGACAAAGTAGCAGAGATCTGCCAAGAAGTAGTGATATCCTCTTTTATGGTAAGTGTAGAAACGAATAGGCATAAAGTAGAGAAGTTGCCCAGCAAACCAGTAGTGGAAATAAATAGGATATGCCCCAATAAGGTATCCACTGAAGAAAATATTAAGGACACCGGCTATAAACGACACCTTCTCACGGAGAGTAACGGTAGCGGTGTCATTCCAGCGAGTGCCAAGTCGCTCGACAGAATCTTTCATGCGCTTTCGATATTTTTCCAGCTGCTCCTCTGACGTGGGCATTCTCTTGCGCCATTCGCCCACCATTCTTTCCTTTGCTTGTATGCTTGTTGATTTTAACCTCTCCTGGTGCTTCTTTACTTTGGCCTTTTGTGCAGTTAGGGTGTTCTGCCATTTCTCAAGCTTCTGAGGGAGCGCCAAGTTGCTCAAAAGATCGAATACCGTCAACCTGTCTAATGGAGGAAATGGTTCCCAATCTTCCTGGTAGGAGTTACTGCTGCCGGACGAAGAGGAGGATGTTCGTGTCAGCTCGTTCGGGTGCGAAGGCGTCCGTACATGTTTGCGGCCCTTCAGCATCGTCTCAACCGTCTCAGGACTGTCTAGCAGCGCGTGTTCTTGCGTGATTTCCGTGTCGGACCTGCTTTTTGGAATAGACGTTGCTTCCCCCATTGTAGAGCTCATTGTAACACAGCTCCCACGCGAAAAGGAAAACGGCGTCTGCTCTCTGAAGGGGCTTGCAGCTGTTTACCGCCTGTTTCAAGAAGCGCGTTAGACAAAAAACTTTGGAAAGCGGGAATGTGACTTCACTCACAGGAGAGTTATCAGCGTGAGGAAGCTAGCCTGGCAGAATAAATAGAAGGCTACAGCACGCATTTATAGGCCTCCTGTGACTGTTCAACGGCGTCCTTGCGCGAGAAGGATCTCGGAGTCATCTGAGCCCTCGCCGGCGGTTCTGCTCAGCGGCGTTTGTTGCACGGCCAGGGCTGACTAAGCGCGCCGCTGAGCCGGGGACGTGCGTCGCTGAAAGCTTGTGGTTGGCGCGTCGGGCAAGCTTGTCTACCTTTGGACTAGCGTGACAAAGCTTCCCCCGTACGCCAAGAACGGGGGCTCAAACCAGGTGACACGCTAAAGTAATCATGCTTAGATAAGCGCGACTCATCACGTGGATGTCACTTCGCGTCCCGTTCCTACGCGCTCGAGGGGTTGAATAGGCAACTCACTTTGCCAATTTGCAGGCATTCGTGTTACAACGCGCATGTACTTTATATGAGTAATTCATTTGTTGTCAATGCATTATTACTCTTGTTTGCTAGGACCCGGGAATCTCTGACCGTTGAATTGATCGGCCGTCAAAATGGGAAAGTTGATCCGGTTGGAACTTTTCAGTACAGTCGCCTTGATACTATGAACAGGACATCGCTAACACTGTGTGTTTAAGATTTTAAGTCCTACAAGGGCCATCATACTCTGCTGTTTGGCGATGCCTACTTCACGTCCATTATCGGCCCAAATGGCTCGGGAAAATCAAACTCGTTAGTTCTAATTTGCTAATGGAAGGAACGCGACTGATCTGTATTATAGAATGGACGCGATCTCGTTCGTCCTCGGTATTAAGTCGTCCCATCTTCGCTCCACGCATCTCCGCGATCTTGTCTACCGTGGACGCGTCTTGCGCCATTCCAAAATCAACGATGACGGCTCGGCATCAAAAAATGCGCCAGAGGCAGAAGCCAACGAAACACAACAGGAAGATGTGATGGAGGAGCCTGCGGAGAGAAATGACCCGAAAACGGCATGGGTAATGGCTGTTTATGAAGACGATGCTGGCGAAGAACATTTATGGAAACGCTCAATTACCAGTCAAGGAGTGAGCGAATACCGTATCAACAATCGTATTGTAACTGCGCAACAATATAACGATGGCCTAGAGGCTGAAAACATCCTCATCAAGGCCCGTAACTTCCTTGTTTTTCAGGGCGACGTTGAGTCTATCGCATCCCAATCTCCAAAGGACTTGACTCGTTTAATAGAGCAGATTTCGGGTAGCTTGGAGTACAAAGCAGAATACGAGCGTTTAAAACAAGAACAAGACGAATCGTCGGAAAATTTGAATTATCAGCTGAACCGACGTCGAGGTATAAACTCCGAAATCAAGCAGTATCAAGAGCAAAAAAGAGAGGCGGACAGCTATGCAAGGAAAGCCGAAGAACGTGATGAAGCTATCGTAACACATATATTGTGGAAACTGTTCCATTTTCAGCGCTTAATCCAAGAATCAAGCGACGAGATACAAAAGCACCAGGACGAGTTAAAGGAGTTTAGACGCGGTGTAGAAAGATATGAACGCAAGTTGGAAGATGCCAAAAAAAGTCACGCCCAGGTTGGAAGAGACGTATCGAAAGTTGAAAAGTCCATTAAAACTAAGGAGAGGGAGATTGAAGACACTGCTAACTCACTGGTACCTTTGGATGAAAAGATTGAGATCACAACGAAGAAGATTGCGCGATACAGCTCTCGAATTGCGGAAATTGGGAAGGAGTCCGAGTCCCAGTCAAAAACTGCGAAGCAATTAGAGAAAGATTTAAAAATTGTGGAAAAGGCTCAGGCCCAATGGGAAAAGGAATTCCAGCAGGCTGCAAGCGTTAAAGGTGTAAAGCTAAACGACAACGATCTCCAGGAATATAACAAGCTCAAAGAAGAGGTCAATAAGCGCTCTTCGGCTGCCCAACTTAAACTTGATAACATGAAACGACAGCGGAAAACAGACGCCGAGACAGTTAACAGTTTAAAAAGTAACTACGAGAGCTCCGAGTGGCAAGTTAAGAACTTACAATCAGATATAAACAATATTCTTGAACGGAAAAAAGGCATGCTCGAGACTATTGAGCTCACTAGCAAGGAGATTGATCAAAAGAAAAAAGAATTAAATGGTTTGACATCTGAGCGCCTTAGGGTAGCACAAATGCGAACAGAACTTGAAGAAAAATTGCAAGTGACACTGAAGAAACTGTTGGAAGCTGATGATGGTCGCCAGCAAAGTGAAAAGGAACTGCGCACCAAGGAATTGATCTCAACCTTGAAGCGGATATTCCCTGGCGTCAAAGGACGTATTAGTGAGTTATGCCAACCAAAGCAAAAGAAATATGCCGAGGCCGTAAGCACTGTGCTTGGACGTCATTTCGATGCTATTGTGGTTGATAACGAAAAGACAGCCAAGGAATGTATCCAACACCTTCGCGATCAGAGAGCAGGACAAGCGACTTTTATCCCACTGGAGACTATTCAAGTCAAGGCTCTTAATTCTAACCTCAAGGGCATGCATCGTGCAATGCGTCCTGCAATCGAAACCGTCGATTATGACAACTCTGTTTCAAGAGCCATAATTTACGCCTGCGGCAATGCTATCGTGTGCGATGATTTAAATACTGCAAAGTATCTATGTTATGAAAAAGGTATTGACGCCAAGGCCGTAACATTAGACGGCACAGTTATCCATAAGGGTGGTTTAATGACTGGTGGCCGTGGGCCATCGCAGAAACATTCAAAACGTTGGGAGGACACTGAGGTCGCCAATCTGCACAAGTTGAAGGACAAACTCATGAACGACCTAAATAATCTCCCCAAGTCACATCGAAAAGGTTCTGAGGAAGAGGCACTTCAAGGTCAGCTTGCAGGTTTAGAGCAACGCCTCGCCTATGCCCATGAGGAACTTAAAGCACTTGAAAGGAATTTGGAAAGCAAGTCAAGCGAATTCGAGCACTGCCAGCGCCAAGCCAAGAGCGTGTTGCCTAAGTATCGTGAGAAATTGAGTTCGCTTGAGGAACTAGATAGCTCTCTGGAAGAACTTCAACAAACCGTTAGTGGTGTTGAAGATGAAGTTTATCGAAAATTTTGTCATCGGCTGGGCTATCAAAATATTCGTGAATACGAACTACAGCAAGGTACCCTTCAACAAGAAGCGGCTGAAAAGAAACTTGAGTTTGCAACACAGCGCAGCAAAATTGAGAATCAGCTGAGTTTTGAGAAACAACGTCTCCAAGCGACCAATGACCGGATAGGTGGTCTCCAGACACAGGAGAAACGTGATCAGGATATGATCACCGAACTTTCTGGAGAGAGAAAGACAATAAAAAATCGCCTTGATGAGCTTAATGCTGAGCTCGATCTCTTACAGGAAAAGCTAGAAGAGCAGAAAAGCCTCTATACCCAATCTGGTGAGCACCTCAATGAGCAACGGCGGGAGGCAGCGAAACGAAACAGGAGTGTTGAAGCAACTGTCAAGACAATCAGTGCCTCTGAAAGTGACATGCAACGCCACTCGTCCTCTAGATATGCGTTGCTCCGACGCTGCAAGTTAGAAGATATCGGTCTTCCTCTCGAAAAAGATTCCAATCCCCTCGACCAACTACCAATCGATGACCTTGTTCAGGCTGCTGATCCTGATGCGATGGAGATTGATGAAGATATTAATTTGGGTACAATACAGCCAATGGCTGTGCAGGACTACGGAATTGAGGTAGACTTTAGCAGCCTAGGTGAGACGCTTAAGGAGGTACGTGCCTATATCTTTTACAGTTATTCGAGTTTTGATACTAATTTGGTTTAGGAGTCGGATGAAAAATTGGACGATGAGCTCCAAGATCGAATCCGCTCCCTTAACAGTGAACTCGATAAAATGGCGCCAAACATGCGTGCTATGGAGCGCCTTGAAGGCACAGAGACCAAACTCCGTAGTATCGAAAAGGATTTCGACGAAGCCCGTAAACGCGCTCGCCGTGCAAAGGATGATTTTGAAAACGTAATGCAAAAACGCTCAGAGCTCTTCAACAAGGCATTTTCACATATATCTGAGCAAATTGAACCCATTTACAGAGACCTTACAAAGACCGAGAGTTATCCAATGGGCGGGAAAGCGTACGTTTCTAATTTTTAATACACGATGCCTGTATACACTCTAACATGCTGGCGCACTAGATATCTCGACATTGAAGACTCTGAGGAGCCATATCTTGATGGCATTAAATACCACGCCATGCCACCACTCAAACGTTTCCGAGATATGGAACACCTCTCTGGTGGAGAGAAAACTATGGCCGCTCTTGCTCTCCTATTCGCCATCCACTCATACCAGCCATCTCCGTTCTTCGTCCTAGATGAAGTCGACGCTGCTTTAGACAATACCAATGTTGCTCGTATTGCGAATTATATTCGCGATCATGCAGCGCCAGGGATGCAGTTTATTGTCATCAGTCTGAAGACAGGGCTCTTCCAGAACAGTGAGGCTTTGGTTGGGATCTACAGAGATCAGAGTGCGAACAGTAGTAAGACGTTGACATTAGATGTAAGTTTCATTTACTTTATCGTTTCCCTCTCCTTACAAATTGAGGTCTGTACTAATTATTCTTACGTAGCTCCGAAAGTATCGCTAAAGATACATACAGTGCTTGTTTCTGGTTGATTGCTATTTGTTATCTATTTCATGTCTCATTTCTCGTTTTATACTTACTAAAGTGCCCAACTCCATAACACACTTAACGTAGATGGCATTGTTCAAATGTAATCAACTTTGTGGCTGTCAAGGCCCCAATATCCTTGACTCGGAGGACTCGTCTCGAATGTTATTTAAGTTAGGGTTTTTCAGATGTCCTCCCTATCATTTTCCTAGAAAGCAAAGATCTTTTCAGTTACTGAATTTAGTTGATCTACTTGGGTGATAGTTAGTAAGAGAATTTATTTATGTTTTCTCGTGGCTATCCGAGAACTTAGTAAATTACGAATAAAAATCCCAGTATAGTCCAACTCCAGGGACCCAAATAAATCCAACACCTTTCGGCTTTCAGAGGCACTCACTCGTTAGCCTAGTCAATGGAGTTACCAGTGGTGGCCGATGAAAGCGAATTTTGTGCCCAAAGTTTTTGGAACACGTGATCGAAGGTCTGGGGGGCCACTTTTGGCTCTGGATGCCATTGAAACTGCATGGAGATGGTCAAATGACAGAGGGAGCTGTCTGGCCTGAACTTAACTATATGCAATACAGAGTTGTTGCTCCTTAAAAATGATTTCTCGGATAAGTCCATTTTTTCCTGGCGTCCGTTCCGGCTCTGTGCTTCTACCCCGAAAATCCCCCTTCATCGTACTCGGCTCTCTAGAAAGGCACTCGTCAAGCAAGCAGGCAGTTTTCGGAACAGCAGTGTCTCTTTCTACTCCTAAACAACCTCCATCGCTATTAAGCCCTGCGGCCCCCCCTCCAACACGATCCGACGAACGATTTCGCAAATTTAACTACCGCTTGTCACAATCTTCTGGCCCTATAGAAATATTCAAAGCTCCTTCGCACCGCTCTTACATACTCGGGGCGTACTCTATTGCATTATTCTGCTTCATGTACTCCGGGTATAACTTTTATGCAACCTCAGTTAACCCTTTAATGAAAGTCGCAAAATGGCAAGAATATACTTTCGGTGGAATATGTGTAGCGATGGGTGCTATGGGAGCTGTTTTTTTCCTGCGAGGAGGTAATCTAATTGCTTCTATAACTGCTAAAAGATTGCAAGGTCAGACACAGCTCTCAATCAAAGTTCGTCGCATGCTTCCTTTTCTTAAGCAACGGGAAATTCTCGTTACACCAGAGCAGCTATCTTTTTCGCGTCAGCTAGTCGTGCCTCATGAGCATCTGACCGAGGAAGGTCGTATTGCAGCCCAGAAACGCTGGGAGAGCCAGCGTGTTGTTTCCGAGACACCCTTTTACAAAGCCCCTCTTAAAAAGATCAACCTTGGGCTCTGGATGTTTTTTATGAACACACGGAGACTGTTCACTCAGGAACACTTTGTGTATACAAAAATTGCTGGGAAAAAATCCGATTTTAGAATGGACACAATGGGGACATTATCACCAGAACTTTTCCTGTTAGAAAAAGGCACAAGACAGGGAATATTATAACAAAATGACTTTGTCTTCTAAAACAACACCTTGCATGTCACAGCTATACTTGTGGCAGCAATTTTTTTTGTATATCTTCATATTCTCTTGTATTCTAGGCCCCCATCGGTTCTGAAAACCCTGCACTTTAATTTCGCACGTTGTTTCTGCTCTTCTCAAGACAATTCCCCGAGTCGCCAACTAAATTAATGATAGAATCGTCATAACGGCGTTTCTATTTAGTACTACATATGCCAATTATCCTAACCCATCATCCCTCTCGGAGTGGATAGAGCGAATCTAACTGGAACTATGGCCTTCTCCCCCAGGAGAAACCTTGCGGTATGCGCCCAGATGGTCAAGAAGCTTTGAGGAATGGCTGGCAGTTTTCAGGTCGCTGTCATAACTCAACAGATTCTAACATTCCTCCAAGCTCAATGTCGCTAAGTAGAAATATCAATGCGGTAGAGTGTAGGCATGGGAACGAGGGGGTTTCTTCCGTCTGTGAACGGAATCTCCTTGCATTGTAAGTACCTACTGAACCCTTCCATTTCTCTCTGCATTCTCTGACCTATCACAGACTTCAAGGAAACAACGTCACGGTTGATGTTGGCGATAACTTGCTGCTAACCGTCGCCATCTACAGAAAACCTTGCTGTGCGACTCGTCTCCGCTTCTCGAAGCCGCAGTGCAGGGCGACTTTCAGGAGGAGAAGAGGAAGGGGCTATACATGACGGAAGAAAATACCTACATTTCTGCCATTTCTTTGCAGTGACTTTATTGACAGTTTCTCGAGAAAATTATAGAAATGATGACCGCGGTATAAAAGGGACGCCTAGAAACCCCAAATATATTCATTCATATTGGAAATGCAACGCTTGCGACTATTCCATTAGAGGGTGGCAGCTAGCATACGCTACATCCTATGGAATGCCCTATTAGAAACGGTCTTCCGGATTCCAATGTTAATCCCCAAGATTATATGCCTAGAATTTGCATAAGACTTACTTTTTTAACAAGCATAATCTTTGTTCTTTTCCTTTTTCAATGTGGTGCTGTGCATATAAAAACAGAGTATTCAGAGAAATAGGATTGTTATTGATACCAGCAGATCATTAACCCAGTCTGGTATCCAGCAGAAAGTTATCCCCCAGTCAAGCAAAAAGGACCGCATGTCTTTGCAATGAACGATATGTATTCATGTGTGGATGAACGGCCTTAGTAGAAATCGTTGATATTAATAGTTCACAACATCACTAACTTCTCAGGTTCATCTTCTAATACAACCTGCATTCTTGCTAGAAACGCCTGGCCTCTCAGCTTTTCCTCATTAGGCACAGTTATACTAAATACACTCGTTTCTCCATCTCCCTCAGCTGCCGATATTTTCTCTCCCTGTTGGCGACGAACAATGTTTTTGGTGGACACCTTTCCAGAAAGGATATCGATAATATCCGCTTCTGGTTCGAGTAAACTTTCAGGCGCTGAGTTCAGGTCCGAAGCCGAAATGATATCTGGAAAATAGTCTCCCCTCGATGTCGGTGGCGGTTCATTTGTGGACGATCTCCGGATGCCAACAATCTCATCAAAAATCTGATCCGCCATCTCTCGCCCCGTACGACATCGGGTAACGGGGAGCTCATCGTTGGCAATTTCTGTGGCCCGTTCGACAAAGGTAGCCAATGGAATATTCACTCCAATCGCGGATCGAACCCGCTTCTGTACGCGAAGTACACGAGATAAGGAAATTGGAAGGGCAAGTCTAGATTCAATGTCCTCCACCGGTAAAGGCAGAGCATCGGCGGGTGGCGCTACCTCTTCCCGTTCTTTTGCAGGTGCCGGAGCCGGAGCTGGAGCCGGTGAAGCTGCAGGTTTGATATTACTAAGGTCGAGGTGTGTGAGTTTGGAGAGGCGAGAGGAGAGACTTGATGGATAATCAGAAGGAATTGTGCCAATGTAAGAAAGCACGTCGCCCTTGAGCAATCGACCATTCGGCCCCGTCGCAGGAATTTTGGGGATCTCGGAGTCCGGGATTTGATTCTCATGGATGAGTTGCGCGACGGATGGATACAGGGGTAGTGTTTGCTCAGATGATTGTGTGGGACTGCTCTGGAAGTCTAGAAACATATATGTTAGCGCGATGCGAATTGCTTAAAATTTCTTGAGTACCAACATCGCCGACAACTTCGACTTCCAAGGTAGCGTGAGGAAACACATTGTGATAATCGACTTGCCGATCTATGGCCAACCATAATGGCGGAAAGGCGCTTGAAAAAGTAATCCTCCGTCAGCCGTCGAGAATGCAGTTGAACCTCCCAACTTGCTCTTGTTTGTTAAACCTCAACTCGTTTTGATGCTCAAATGCTTGGCGTTGTTGGGCGACGCTATATCAGGCATAGTGTTAAGCTTAGTTACCTCAGCAGAAATAAGACACGCTGGTAAGACCTGCTAGGCTAAAACCGTTTAGCCCGGATAGTCTAATCCGACTTCATTTCCTGCATCACACTACAACACTCGAGCAGAGAATCAGATATTGCCCCGGATGCGTTGTATCATATCTTTCTTGGGTCCTCGCCCTGCTGAGAATTGACTCGGTCTACCTACCTTAAACATGGCTTAAAAGAGTATTATTGAGTTCTCATGGCCATGCCTTTCCACTTTGTGCCTAATGCTTTATGACTTGCATCTGCCTGTCAGTTTAGCAAACAACATTTGTCATCTGCTTTTTCTTATACTTTTCTTTCGTATAAGCCCAAGCTTTCATTATTTTATATTCATGAATGACATCTGAATTTGTTCAATGACGCCCCTTCTAATAGTATTGATTCAACTATAGAGTGTTAGTCACTTGACCAAAAGGTTGAATAACTCTCAAAACATCGCCGCCTATATTAATACTTGTGATGTTACTCACCAGCTGATATCATCAGGGTGGGCTTAGTAGTGCTGCCTAATCTTGTCTGCAGAGCTAATTCAGACATATATTCAATATTCCAGCCCAACAGCGACAGTACATATAGAAACAAGATATATTTTCTATTGCTGCTTCGCCCAACCATCACACCAAATTTATCTGATGAAGAAGTCTGATACACAAGAGGCTCAAATTGAATATTTACGCCCTCATTGTCGTGTATCCACTAAGTTTCCCTTACGTGCACACCATGCATTGAGTGAAAATGGTGGGCAATATTACATATCTAGCGGAAATATTTAGTTAATGGCTGACTTCCTACGATTTCTGGACTACCACTTTCTGCATCGTTCTGGCGTTTCTTTCCTCCCATTGCTTACCACTAATCAATTAAATAGCCAACCATATACCAAGCGGATATTTTACAAAAAGTACCCTTTTGAATGCTTCGGTAACGAGATAGGGAAATACACACATATACCCCTACTACGCTTGCTTCATCATTTCAAAAAGCGCGCTTACTGCAATGATCCTGTTTGCGTGAAGCACACTGCAAAAGTTATCCAAAAATGCGAAACGCTAACCTTGTAAACTATACCAGTGAAATCACTTAGGAGACTATTCTCGGGGCCTATACTTGCAGTTACGGTTGCTCGCAAGCGATCACACTGGAACCCAAACAATCTCAGTATCTGGAATCTGGTCCAGATAACTATGCTGCATTCGACAATCAGTTTATGCATACAGATACAGCTACTTTAATCTATGAATTCTTCGATTGAGGCTAATCAAACAGGCGGTTTTTCAGGACTTGAAACGTTATCAGATTCGAGGACCAGAGTTTGCAAGGGAAGCTATTACGGCCACGCCTATGGCGGAGCAACCTTCTACGGGAAAAAGGATGTATGCTGCTCCTTGTGAGCCCAGTCACTTCTATTTTTTTCCCAAGAGTATGAGATGCCCATCTTCAAGGGATGCTAAATCTCATTGAAGCTTTGAAGAAAACAGTATTCTGGCGGTAGCCATTGTAGACGAGAACCAAAATGAATAATGAAAGAATACACTAGAATGACAATCGCATGAGCACCCTACCAGCGATGCGTTTTGGTAAGGAAATGGTTCTTGCCCTGATAGTTAAACTATGTAACTAGCGCCTTAGACACATTTGCATGCCAAAGGCTTCAATGAACCCAACACGGACCTATGCACGTATTTACCCTCAATACAACAAAAGAAGAGGTGTAACAGGTATTCCTTTGGATTTTTAAAAGTCTAGAAATGGCAACCATTTTTCATTGGCTAGCCGGGGGTGCCTAGGCTGCTACGGAGTACTCCACACTGATCTTGTTTTCTGAAAGCAATCTGCTTTCATACCACTCGAGACCTGGTTCCTGTCGATATTCCCTGCCAAATGGCGCCTAGACTCGCAACTTGCTTTTTTAACGGCTGCACGAGGCCTGTTGTTCGGGGTTCAGATTGCATAGTATGCAAGTTGCACTACTGCGCGAAGCACCAAGCGGTTTCACACAGCAGCTGCCCCTCAGTGGCCGAGGTAGTTACAAACTATTTTCATTCAACATCTGGTAGCACTGAGTTTGTGGCTAATTATGGGTAAAGGTTAGCTTGATGAGGAGGTTTGGAAGAAACTCATGGATGATGAAGTATCTGCGCTGCTTAAACAGATTAATATCACCGAACTTGTCAAAGTCGCAACTGCACTGAACAAAGGAGAGCATTGTACATTCCGTACTAATAAGCACACTGGAGATGATTCTATGATGGGATGCGCAAACTACCACGCGAGCATATTGTTTGACAGTGGAGAAGGATGGCTGGTACGTGTCCCTAGGACAAGTGGAAGTCCTTTGCCCGCCAGCTCAGTGGAATATCTCGTTTCCAGCGAATATGCTACTCTGAAGTTCCTGGAATCGACGAAGGTACCGGCTCCGAAAGCGTTCGGATATGGACTTGTTTCTGATGCTCTGAACAAAGTCGGAGTGAATTTTTTGTTGATGGAGCGTTTGCCCGGGAAGCCATACCAGGAATATATGGCGAACAAGCTACAGAAACAGCTTGTCTTGCAACAGTTGAGCCATATTTTGATCGAGATAAACAGACACCCGTTTGACAAAGTGGGTTCTCTTTTACTGGAGAAGGGGAAAGTCCACGTATCTGCAGTTGCAAGCAATCGCTTCGGTACACTCGATCAATATGGTCCGTTCAATAGTGCCGTTGAGTACTTCTCCAAAATTGCAGACCATTATCTAGAGCTTATTGTTGATGGTCAGATTTACCCTGATTATCCAAGGGAAGCTTTTCTATTCTAAAACGCTTCGCTATCATATACCGGATTTATGCTGCACGAATAACACAGAGGCATCTCTACAGTTCTTCTTGAAACATGTCGACGATAAAGGTGATCATATTCTTGTGGATGAAAACTACAACATCACTGGAGTTATTGACTGGCAATTTGCAAGAGTTGTTCCCGCGTGCGAGGCATTTGGACCTTCCCTTGTTACAGCGGACCTCAATGCTCTTTATACTGGCCAAGCTGGCTCCACTAACATGGATAGGCTGCTGGCTCTGGCATTTCAGGAACAAGGGGAGCATACATTGGCTGAATACGCAGGCGGGAGCGATTTCTTGCGCAGGTTCCATTTTGGTCTTGCGAGTGGCTTGGAAAGAGAAGAAATCCGCCAGATGTTGCTGGGTCTTATCGTCAGTCTCGGCGCACCCAGTGAAACAGATATCGAGGACTGGATGAGCAAAGAAGCAATTCGCTATTCCGATGATCCACAGTGGCTGAAAATCGACGTTTTGCAGTTGGAAAAGAAAAACCTAAGCCCCAAGATATTGTGAGATAACTGGCTAAATGAAACTGTGACAGTGCAGCCCTTGAAAATCAGCATGCATTCGTAGATATTGAGGTTAAGGCTGCTCTCGTGTGTCTATTATTAACGAACTAGAAAGAGATTTCAGGAAGCATTGTCTTCTTTACACCTTCATTAATTTTCAAAGGATCTTATAGTTCAGGCTTTGTATCAGGAAGATTCGTTTTGTTGATGTACCCCATCCAAGAGCCCTGTAATCATTGTCTTGACTCATTGATCTCCACCCACTATAAACCCACACGCTAGCTGCTTGCCCATGAAAGCAGATGAACGCCACTAGAAACTTTCCACCGCAAGCGTCATGCTCCCAGCTTCCTCTGTAAGAGAGCAAATAACGCCGATAAATCCAGCTGCGAGCTACCAACCATCGCCGTCGCTGCAAAGAAAAAATGTCAGATTCCCCTTCCTTTTAATGACAAGAAAATGCTCAAATAACAAAACCCCGCAGAAAAGATTAATGCTAGATCATTATGAAAAATCGATAGGAAACTCATTATGTTTTGATGTTGGTTCGTATCGCGCTTTTCTTGTCCGAGAAAAATGAGAACACGGCGGGTCTTTGGAACCCGTGCGTAGAATCTCCAAGGTCCTGCAATCAACAAGTAGTAACGTCTTCTACCGAATTGTCGTCAAGGCTGCTAATTTATTTTCACGCCCATGATCTTTTAAGCCCTTTTTATTGAAAATTTTCCAGAAACGTAACGTTTCATCTCCAGCTCCGGTCACCACAGTTTGACCATCTGGGCTCATTGCCAGGTAAAGCACACGAAACGTGTGACCAGTTAAGGACACTATTTGTTCCATGCGAGGGTACTTCCAAACAACAATTTGATTTTGGCTATAGCCATGGGTACTGACAATCTCGTCGGAATTCTTTGACCAGGCTAAATTGCAAACTTGGCTCCCAGTGTCGACCTCCTTGATGAGAGTTCCGGTGGATGTATTCCAAAACTTGATAGTGCGGTCCGCCGTCCCTCCGCCAGACGCCAGTAAAGAATGTTGGTGGGGCGACCAAGCAATCGCTTTTACGGCAGCGGTATGATCAGAAAACCGATATAATGGAGTTTCACCTAACTTGTCCCAGACAAGCAGCTTATTGTCGTTACCGCCAGAAGCAAGCTGGCCATCTTCAGTATTCCATTTCAAACCACATATCTCTTGCTTGTGGCCGGTCAATCGACGGAGATATTGGTTTGGGGAGCGGACATCACGGTGATAAATAATCCGATCCCGAGAGCCAGAAGTAAGGATGTGGTCGTTCCAGGCAAGGGCGCCCACCCTAAGGGTATGCCCGGTCATCGTTCGTAGCCGTCGACAGTTCTCAGCATCCCATATTTGAACAAGGCCTTTCCCTGTTCCAACCGCGAGATGCGTACCCTGAAGAAACATTAGTGATAGGTTCGAAAAGCTTCTGATTCAGACCGCAAGGGGTCTTACTCGTTGTATCCAGTTAACACTGGTAACAGTATCATCGCTTAACTGACACAACTTGGTGACATTTCCACTTATAGAATCCCACATATAAACAGCCGAACCCAAACCCACACCTAAAATGTTTGTGTTCCCCCAATCCACAAGATTGAGATAGAAATCATCTGCCAAATCAGGCGCGTCTAGAACTTTGAATGGGACCTTGTTTACGTATCTAGGTTGTTTACGTAAACTTTGTAATATTCGCTGGCTGTCGAATCGTATCGGAGATAAACTGTAAATTTCGGACCTGGCGTTGAAATTGGACCCGCTGTGGGGGGTCCTGGATGGGGTTGGGTTTCCTGACGCTTTTCTGGGCGAGGAATATGAGAATAGGTTTTTACTGGGTGTTGAAGGTGTGATGCTAGCGGGAGGCAATGACGAGGCAGCTTTGTGAGACGGAGGGGTGTGCGAGCGAGTAGGATCGTGGGATGGTGTATAGCCAGGATGTGTTTCGGGGGAAAGGGTGTGTAGATCTGACTGGGGCACAGCATCCCCAAAGAATTCGTTTCGGAGAATCCGTGAGTATGTCCGGTTGGCTTCTTCAGCTAGAAAATTGTTAATAGATCACTTCCCAATCCTATACAGAATGTATTTACTTTTTTGAAAGTGGATTTCCCCGTGCGGAGGTCTCCTTTTCGTTTTCGAGGGAGTAGAGGGGCACCCATCTTCGTGCAAGAGGCTATAGCTCGCTTGCAAGTCCTGTCCCTCGCGGTTTGGGATAAATCTGCACAAAAGAGCGATTAGCTTTCCTAATATACGTTGCAAACACATTGTGCCTATGCAGTTTTCCCAGAATTTAAACATAGAGACAGCAATAGTCATTTATGTTGGTAATATTCACAAGGATTCATGGACAAAGCATACCTATCACCATAAACCCTTTGTCGCTTCCGACAAGGACTGCTTCCAGGTGTTCTTTCCCTTTGCCGACCAACATCCTCAAATTCCCTGAGCGCTTGTGCGAGAGCATCTGGGTTAATCGGTTCTGAGCCATGTCTAGATCGAAACTTTGCAGGTTCTAAGCCTGTATTTCGGGTGGTTGATTTTGACCGGCCGGAGGGTGGAGTATGGGAGCCAGGCGGGGAGACGAGGTTCCCAGGCATAGTGGAACGGTCAGACTTCGCCCGGACGTGCGATGACCTTATGCGACTGCTTTGTCTTTCCGCCATTATACCGTTCACCCGTATCCTAGCTGTAAGTCTCTACGACGGTTCCTCCAAGCAAACAGTGGCGCACGCAGCTGGGTCGCAATCGATGGGGAAGCGCGGAGTTAGAAGGCGCAAATGAGAAGGGTGGCGGATGCTGACGCGCGAGACAAACAGCTTTTAATGCGATAATTAATATTGCTGCGCTCTGGGTCCTCTCGTATCTGCTCGCTTTTGACGGGTTATCTGCCGGCGTCGCGCCCAGCAACGAAGCGACAAGGGGTCGGGAGTGGGCTGGGGATGGTTGGGGAGGTGAGAGGGGCGGTGCGCATCGGGAGGGCGGTGGAGTGTGACACGTAGAAGTGAGAGGCAGAGTGACGGGAAGTAAGAAAACCGATGCGATGCCCGGCGCTTCACTCTCGCGCGGCTGGCGGTCGATGTCGTCGAGCTGCTTCTTCGCTTTGGCGTCTGAAAGCAAATCAAACAACCGCCAAGGAGCGGCGCTAGACCATTTCCCGACTAGCTCTTGCGGAGAAACGTTTCTCCACGTGGTCTGTTCGCGACACGGCTAGTCCGCTTTGGGCTTGTTGTCAACAAACCGTTTCTTGGCGCTCGCTACAAGTCTAAAGGCGGCGAACGACCTGGCGGGGAAGACGTGGCAGGCGTTGCTGCGGACCGATTGCGCACCTAGTAACCCAGCTATTTCCGTAGTGTGTAAAATGTGTGTCTTTACAGCGCGAATACGGAGTAGGTGCTTCTTTTCCTTCTAGTTACATACTTCAAACACGTGATGTAAATTATTAGTCATCAATAATGCTTATAAATAGAGCGTTCACGTGGTCTTTTCGGCGGCCCGGCAGGCGGTGGAGATCCGGGGTATCGAAACAGCACTGCAGAGAGCAGCAGACAGCCTTGAAAAGTCGAGATCTATGAAACTCAGCATTCTGGACCCCCCGGTATTGTTCGGTTTTCGTTTATTCAACGCCTCAGCTTCCCGAGTGACTCTCTCAACAATCTCTTGTTCTAACTTCCCTCAGAACACAACGGCGAACCGACGCTCCCCGCCCATATCCCTTGTGGTCAGAAATCACACCACACTGGCTCCCAATTCCTGCCTGAAAATGGCGGGTAGCGAGTTCAAGGCAAAGGCACTGGACTTTTGCTCTTTTGTCAACGCTTCTCCTACACGTAAACCGCCCAAATATAGCGTGACAGTATGCAGCCAGATTTTTGTTTCATGGGCTTACCATACTGTTGTAACCAGCATTCCACGCCGTTTCATCTGTTCGCAAGCGTCTTATCGAAGCTGGGTTCCAAGAGATCAAGGTAGGCCTGTGAGGGAGCAAGATAGCCCATAAGCTACTGACATTGAACGCTTAGGAGAAACACTCTTGGTCTTCAGTATGCAAGCCTGGTGGCAAGTACTACCTGACTAGAAATGGCTCTACCATCATTGCTTTCGCCATTGGACGGAAATGGAAGGTTCGAATCCACCTCTCATAAACCCCAAGTAGCATCCGCTCACATATTATATACCAGCCGGGCAACTCTATATCTATGGTCGGTGCCCATACCGATTCACCATGTCTGAGAGTGAAGCCTGTTTCAAAGAAACAAGCAGAAGGCTTCGTTCAAATAGGCGTGGAAACGTATGGAGGCGGTCTCTGGCATACTTGTATGTCCACAAATATCCTAGAAGACCCTTAGCGCTCACTAAAAATCCAACACAGGGTTTGACCGCGACCTTAGTATTGCCGGCCGGGTTATGGCAAGAAACAAGGACGGTTCCATTTCTTCGCAGCTCTTCCATATCGATCGCCCAAGTAAGATCTTTATTTACAACGTCGCTTCAGCATGTTTGATTACTAACATAACTACTTTGCAGTTCTTCGAATTCCTACTTTGGCAATTCATCTCGATCGTCAAGAGACATTCACATTCAACAAAGAAACTCAATTGTTTCCCATCGCAGGCTTAGTAGAAGCTGAACTAGCTAGAGTGGGAGGCAGCCAGGCCAACTCGGAGCTGCCCAAGAATGACAATGATAGTAACCCTCCTGGCCCCCTGCGAAGCATCACGCAGCGTCATCACCCATATCTCGTTGAAACTATGGCGTCTGAACTTTCCATTCTGCCGGAGGACATCGTTGACTTCGAGGTCCTTCTCTATGACACCCAGAAAGCTTGCCTTGGCGGCCTTCTTGATGAATTCATCTTCTCTGCCCGGCTTGATAACCTTGGCATGTCCTACTGCACGACTATGGGTTTCATAGAATCTTTATCATCATCTTCCGCCCTAGATGACGAGTCATCAATTCGCCTGATTGCCCTCTTTGACCACGAGGAGATTGGCAGCAGGACTGCCCAAGGCGCCGACTCCAACGCTCTCCCCGCAATTCTGCGACGCCTTTCCTGCCTCCCCTCTCCTGGAGCGGACCCCACCTCTACTACTTACGAACAGTCTCTTTCAACCTCCTTTTTGATTTCTGCCGACATGGCCCACTCCGTCAACCCAAATTATGCTTTCAAATATGAAAATGAACACAAGCCAGAAATGAATAAGGGCCCTGTCATCAAAATCAACGCCAACGCCCGCTATGCTACCAACTCCCCCGGAATTGTGCTATTGCAGGAGTCTGCTCGTCTGGCAGCCAAGTCTGACAAAGATGGTGTCGTCCCGCTTCAATTATTTGTAGTCCGCAACGATTCTCCCTGCGGTAGCACAATTGGTCCGATGTTGTCTGCGGCGTTGGGTACTCGAACATTGGATTTGGGTAATCCGCAATTGAGCATGCATAGTATTCGAGAAACAGGCGGCTCAAAGGACATTCACTATGCCGTTGAGCTTTTTAGGAGCTTTTTTGAAAATTACTCCAATTTATCAACGAAGATCTTCGTGGATTAAAGCGAAGGACGTTCTATTGGAATGCATATCTTAAAATATGTACCTTTCAGCATTGTGATCCTATATTCGGTCATGTTTAGACAACAAACTTCAAGAATTTGACTATCAGGAAACACCTGATCTAGATCTGTCACAAGCAATCAAACAAACTCACTAGTAGGAAATACCTTGCAGCGGTGGTGTTTTTTCATTCTCTTCCGCGAAGTTTCTCTAATTTGTAGTTTCCACCATCATACTAGATCCATCTCACCTTTACCCCATTTACATTGGAATATCCAACTCTAAGCTTTCAGACTGCCCTCCCTCTATATATATCAAACCACCATACCACAGTAGAACAGACCCTCTCTTCAACAGTGGGAAGGCTACCCGAAGAGTATATTTCAAGTCTAGAATGGTTAGTTAGGTTGAGGCTGTTGAACAACAGGAACCCCGCCGTCCCATGGGTGCTCTAGACGTGCGACATTCAGCATTACCAAAAATTCCTCGGCATAGTCGTTGGGAAGAGCAGAGCAAAGCTGCTCTCCATAGTTAGGCATCTTTTTCTTGCCTGGCATATCCAAAAATATCCGAGCGACATCCCAGTATTCTGGAAACCATCCTGCCCATTCCCAATCGACAATTGCAGCAATATGACCACTGTCATCAGCCAGGATATTCCTAGGGCTGAGGTCACCATGTGTAAAACGGATTTCATGAATTTCAGCTGGCCGATGTTGAGTACCTCGAGCGAGAAAATCATTGAACTCTTTCTCAGTATTGAAGGGACCGCCTCAACGAGAATAATAAAAGCCAGATCTGACAGAAGAGCCATTTGCAGCTTCGATTCGGTGGCTCTTCAATTTTTGAGGTTGAGAAAGATATCCAGCAAGCTGGTCACAGACAGACGCTCTTTGGTCAATTGTCAAATTCATCCAAACTTTGTCTAGCGGCTGTCCAGGCATGTAATCCATCACAACGTAATAACTATCATCCTCCTCGTTAGGTTTGTTGTCATAGACCCGACGAACGGGAGTAGTTGTATTGGCAGCAACGAATTTCAGGGCCTCAATTTCACGGAGAGTAGAGTCGTTCTTCACAACCCGGTCCTCGTCCAGGCGAGTGACGAGGGGTAGACCGAGAATGGAGACCCCAACTACCTGGTCATAGCCAGCTAGAACTGCAATTAGCTAATAGTAAACGGGGTAGTCACGATGTTAGGACTCTTCGGTGCAAAAGAGTCCATTGCTGGAATAAGGGGGATACGCCCGCCCACTCTGATAAGAAAAGAGACAATATCGACACTCTCAGCTCAAAGAGTGAACGTTAGAAGCCGTCCACAACTAGTAGCCAGATGGACTGTGTAGGAACGTGGCTATGTGTTATCGGTTTTCAGACGTACAGTATGCCATGCGGTGCTCTGAAGCCTGAACCTACTTCTGTTTAAGATTATCTTGACAGGAGGTAGGATGCCGCATTAATATTTACCCGATATCCGGAAATGATGCCGTATTCGGGAGGGAAATACCATCTTCCGGGAACGGGGCAAGAACGCCGAAGGCGGGGCGGGCGGTCTTCAGCTTCAAATTGTAGTACTATTTCAGCTGTTTCCCTAAAATTGCATATAGACTTTGCATCTTTTTTTTGTAAATAGAGGTTGATTTTTTGAAGTTCCGCTCAGCATGAAAACGTCACCTAGATACCTCACTGGCAATAGCCAGGAAATCAAGGACTTTATCGACCAGTTCGATGTGAGCTTCCTCTCCTGTCTGATAAGCTGCGAAATTCTACCAAGACATTTCTGTTCTTTGTTCGTGCGCTAATTCATTTGGTAGGTCTTCCTGTTTGATTGTGATGGTCTGTTTGAACTGCCCCTTGATCACCTGTATCTGATAATCTAATACGAGCGGGTGGACAAGTATAGGCGTTCTATGGTCTGGCGATATTGTATTTGAGGGAACCGTTGCAACATTAGAGATGTTGCGGAAGAAGGGTAGGGTAATCCTATGTATAAATACCCCAGAGGCAATAGCTAAATGACAATGTCTTTAATATAGGAAAACAGATAGTATTTGTGACAAATAATAGTACCAAATCTCGACTGGATTACCAGAAGAAGCTGGAGAAATTGGGGATTCCCGCTGCTCATGTGAGTTTCAAAACCCGAAATTCTGTCGGGTTTATTTGTTTCGGATGGCTAATAGCCAGTTAAGGAAGAAGTTTTTTCCTCCTCATACAGCGCATCGGTATACATTGCGCGAATTCTTAACCTGCCGCCAAATAAGCGCAAAGTATTTTTAGTGGGTGAAACAGGCGCTGAGCAGGAATTACAAGCCGAGAATATCCCCTTCATTGGTGGTACAGATCCATCTTATCGTCGTAATGTCACCTCAGACGACTATCATAAAATCGCTTCGGGTGATTCCTCCCTTCTCGACCCTGAGGTCGGCGTAGTTCTTGTCGGGCTGGACTTCCACATCAACTATCTCAAAATCTCGCTTGCATACCACTATATCCGCCGTGGTGCTATTTTCCTTGCTACTAACATCGACAGCACCCTGCCCAGTGCAGGGACGCTTTTTCCTGGCGCGGGCACAATCAGCGCTCCCCTGATTCGTATGTTGGGCGGCACAGAGCCCATATCCCTAGGTAAACCCAGTCCTGAGATGATGGAAGCAATTGAGGGAAAATTCAAGTTTGACCGTCGCCGAGCATGCATGGTTGGCGATAGGCTGGATACTGATATCAGATTCGGCATTGAAGGGGGGCTAGGGGGAACATTGGGTGTTCTCTCTGGTGTAAGCTCAAAAGCAGACTTTGAAACGGCGGCACTGCCACCGTCAGTGTATGTTGATACCTTGGGTGACCTCCTGGACGGCGTATGATGGAAGACCGGCAACAGTGACGGATACACCACGGAGTATCCTTGTGACAGACGCACCATAAAACCCTATCCTATTAACAAGTTTTCCAGTTATAGACAATGCTTTATTTTATTCGCCTTTCTAGTCTCCATAATATTTCCCATCCAATACATCCAGTCACTTGAAATCTTTCATCCTCAACTAAACTGGCCGCTCCAAGCCTTCCGCGCACGATGAAATTTCTGCCAAGGCGAGCTGCAGAGTCCGATCAAAGCAAATCTTCCCTATACACAAACAATAACACCTCAAGCTGGTAAGCTGTGAGAACGTAATACCTTTTGCTACGGAGATTCACAAAGGCCATATTCTTGGATATGTGCCTCGAAATTGATCCAGTCTTCTATCCAACGATCATCTGGAGGAAATTCCTCCGGCAGTTCACTCAGTTGTTCAGGCATAACTACTTCCTGTCCGCCCGCAACAAGGTTTCGAGGCACACTCTTAGCGTACCACGAAGACTCTTCTCCTTGGACGGAACACTGAAGAAACATTAAAGCTTGACGAACTGATATCGCATCTCCAGTAAGTTGAGACGCAGTGTGAGATATCGGCTTCGAGCAATAAATGACTTCTTCGCTACCGATGGGGCTCCTCTTCAGGAAGAAAGTGTAGTCGTAATTGGTTAGAAATCCGTAGATCAAACCGAGCTCAATCATATACGTGCTGATTCGGGCTAGATGTTGGTTCTTTGGTAAGTTAAATAGCAACACACTATCACAGAAGTAGTACATACCAAGCACCTGCTCAATAGGAGCTGCACTATGAGCATGTGCAAACGATCCCCATATCTCTTGGAAGTTATAATCCCACGGCGCTTCAACCATGCCGATCATACGCGGCTCTCGGTTACTCTCCACGATGAGAGCAAGGTCGGGGTAGGGACTCTGGATGGTTGAATTTCCTTGGTAATTCCCAGAAAAACGGAAAAAAGACTTGTTTGTCGCTTTCCAGTCCCCAAAAACAGTTCCAAAGCCCATAACCCTGCCCACTGCTGAGACTGGACGGAGCGCATGTTCAACCCACCTATTTAGAATAGACACACGACTGCCACATATGAAGTGGTCTGGTATTTTCAGATTGGTTGCATTGCCGCTGGGCCGATAGGCAAGTACAGTGGGATAGTTTTCCCAACTGATATTCCTGAAATTCTCCTTCACCTCGTTCTCAAAATTAATCCATTTGAGGATTATTCCCGGAAATCCAGGAACAGTCTGCTCATCTTTCTCGTCAGCAGAGAAAGCACTGCCCCAATAAGTAGATATCGGTTGCATGATGATGTCTTTGGCCGTCAGGCCCACGATATCACTCATGCTGTCAAGAGAAAATAAAACGAGGTGGAGAAATAGAACTGAATGAAGCGAGCCGCTGCTTGAGGAGTAATAATCACAGGGGGAGGCAAAAAAAACGTTGTTTCAAAAGGTCCAGTCAGTTATGGGGCCTTAAGAAGAAAACCTGTGAATGAAGGTTGCCGTAGCAGAAGTAACGGGAGCCGCCGGGGGAAACGCTTTAAGGAAACGAAATGAAATAAAAGAAGAAGATTTTGGCGGAGATATGCTGACAAGAAACAATAAGGAGGGTTAAATAGAAGTACTCGACTTGCTGCATAGGGCTTTTTGAACCATCTAGGCTAGATCGAAATGCTATCTGTTACAGGTGTTGTTATTTTATGCGTCAGTCCAGTGCAAGAAGAAGGGGACATTTCCACTTGTTTCCGCACATAAAAAACCTGCTCATGTGCGTGTAACCAGGGAGCCAGGGCGATGACAGAACCATTCTAAATAAATGCTGATTTCTCATGATAGATGGGCCCTGGCACCAATGTCCACAAAATACAGCTGCAACAATGTGTCCTGCATTATTGGCCAAAATCCATTGTTTGGCATGAACAGTAAAGAATAGACCCTAGTTGTTGCTGTTGTTGGGATAAGAACCCAAGAAAAATGCCATAACACTTTCTAAAGAGTCGGAAGGTATATACTTCCAGATAACCATCCGCCAGTTGATCTAAGCACACAGACTTTGTTTCATAATTCAGCTCATTAGCTGATATTTGAAGCCATATCGTCCAAGTACTGCTGCGAGAATCTTCCGAGCGTAATCATAATAATAGAGAGATAACAGTTCCCTCTGGGGATTCAACTGAAGAAACCAGAGAAAAACCATTCTCGAATTAATAGATTAGAATGAGCTGGTTTGCTTCAGCTAGCTCCCACAGTCAAATACGATTGTAATTTCCATAGGCCTAGAATGGTCTGCACCGTCGAATTGCCTGACGGTCGAAGCAACACAGCATCTCTGGAAAAAAGATCGTGATGTTCGCGCAATTCCAGCAGATTATCTCTCGAAAATAGCCTCGGGAGGTTAAAAAGAGGGATTTGTGTTTCATGAAGTGGGAGGTCGATAAGTTCCTGTACGGGCGACGCATCTTCGTTACCATTCTCTGGCGAAGCTTGGAGAAGTAAAACAGCACTACATTTCATGTTCTTCAGCTCTCCCAATTTCTCCAAGGCGTTAGTAAGCCCATCCGCCAGCGTAAATTTTGGGTCAAGATCCAAAGGGCTCCATCGATGATCCCTCCCAATATTGCAACAATTTTTTATTGCTCGTATGACACTTTTTCTCAAATGTGTCAAAACAAACTCTGGCAAATCTTCTCGCCAGACAACTTTTTCATGGTCCTTATTTGTGAGGGGGCCACGAGGGCTCTTCCATCGATGCGGGAGTAGGGAGCGGGTGACATGCACGTTTTTGCCCTTGGATAATTTAGATAAGAGCACAGTATTATTAGCAAGACGGATCTTTAAGAAGCGGGAGGTTTTCTTTTTCAGCTGAACTGGATCATCGGCCGGTGTGCCATCGTCCGGCACCTGGTTGACCGTAGTTTCATTCCCCTCAATGTTTACTTCTTCTATACTTTGCTTCTCTACCTCTGTCGTCTGGTCTACCTTCAGCGCCATGCTATTCATCTCGTCTCTCAGGAAGTCTATGGGCATCATCCACGGTTCCTCTGACTGTGGATGCTCGACTAGCCCAAAGCAGCTGAGAAGCTCTTTGGGTAATCGCGCATGGGTAGCTGAGCACATGCGAACCGGGCTTGCGAGGGCCCGAGCCCATGGATTACGGCTCAGGGGGTCAAAATCGGTTTTTCGGGGAAGCTTCTCGTGTAGTTTTTCGCGCGCGCTTTTGCGGCGGAGAACGGGTGACTGTATGACCGTTCTTTCGTGTATGGATGAAGTCAGCGATCGTGTAAGAGGGGCGTTCCCCGGTGATATTGACGAGGCATCAAGATACAAACTGCCATTGCTCATACATTCGGCCTTGTCGTGGTGAAGCTGTAAATCGCGGGAATTCCCTGCCGAGGTGAGTGCGGGAACCGAAGACTGGAACTGCCGGTGGTGAGGGTAAAGGAAATTATTTAAACATAAAGGAGGCCTGCAATTTACATGCCGCCTGAGTGAACTGCAGATATAAAAAGGTCGCAGATATCTCTTTGCCATTGCTCAGACTGCTCCTCATGTTTGGAAGGAAAAATTGCTTTTGAAGTTGGGATTCTGTTGAGCAGTAACAAGGGAAACCTAACTTAGCCGAATACTTTCTTGATTTACTACCAGAACTAACTATGAACGAGGTGAAGAATGTTAAGCATTAAGGGGAATCAAGAAACAAGCTCACACCTTCAGTGTTTGCCTGCTACTCAATTGTCTTCGCATGGTGTTTTTTAAGGTTTTGCTGAGTACATGTCACGTTTTGGCGCTGAGCGCGTCTCTTGATTGGCTAGACTCCTGTTTGTGTACAGCGCTAGCCATATCCCGTTAGCTACTTGGCATACACTGTGGGTCTAGTGTTGCCCCTTTTCATGTTCACCTCACCATCTTATTATTAGATAGATGCGCAACATGCAACCTACAGCTTCTACAGCTTATGAGTCCATGCTTTAAAAAAGCAGCTTAATAGATCTTTTATCTCTTCATTCAAAAGATCAGATCTACTAGTTAATGATCTGTATAATCTCTCAGTCCACAGTACTATGAATTCTAAAAAGAAATGTTGCAATCCCCCACACAACCTCTTTCATATAATTCTGAGCATGAAGTGACGTGACTCTGCATAAAATACTGTCCCCTCACCTGAAATGTGATTGACAGGATGCTCATATTGTTGTCTTTGTTGTGTGACGCTAAAATATGGAATCAATCACAGGGCACTCTCTATATAAGCGGAATAAAGTATGCGGCTACCCAAATTACAACATGCGCAAACTCGATTTGAATGAAGAGGGACCGCCGGGCTGTGTCGGGGTGGTTAGCTGAATCAATCATGGGTTTATACACAGTTAGTTACATTGGATTTGGATTACCAGAACAAAAAACCCCGCACGGATTGTTGAAGCTGCCGATCTTTGGGGCCCGGGATTGCTAGATTTGTTTTCCCACATCTCAAACCCCCGCCCGCCGCCCTCAACTTAACTTCGGGGACGGGTCCCCCTAGTAACGAGATGATAGGACAATAAGTAGTTAGCTAAACCTTACTCAAGGAAGAAAGTTTAGTCTTGTTTTTTCTAGATCGGAAGTCCAACCGTTCGAACGTTTACTTGTATCTCCTCAGAAACCGCGGAATTGCCAAATGGCACTGCCTCGCGTCAATGACGTTGTGAGGCATACAGTTACTCGTAAAGCCCTTCATATCATATGAAGACGAATGTAAAATACTGATCTCGATCTGGCTGATGGTAGGCACGGCTCCCTGGTCAAGCGTATAATTTGGTCTCTAGGAATTTTTAAAACAAGGGGAGATATCTGGGCTCAGCAAGTATGCTACTTTGATTTGTTGTTCCGCCGTGTTCCGTAGAGACGTCACAATAGCTTCGTATGCGACATGCTCCGATGCTAGACCTTGGTCAGATTCATTTTAACATCGCGCCACTAGCCGGAACGGTTACCAACATTGGAATGAAGGATAGTACCCAAAAACTAACTCACGTAGAGGCAGCGAAGCTACAGTTGGTTATCACCGACCCGCGTTACGAAGTTATAACTTGCCAAGCCCTGATAACCCGGTTATCATGGCGTCTCCCCTAACAAACCCATTCAGTATAACTCGGTTATCAGCCAGCTTGGCGGCATGAGTTAGAGTTCGTGTTATATGGGGCCCCCGTACAGTGATTGGCAGGCTGTAGAATTACTATGCCAAAACAGTACACGCGCAGGCAGGCTGGTAGCTTAGTAATTAGAAAGCTTAGTAATTACACAGCTGATTACACAGCGCGCAGGCTGGTTACTAAGCTCCGGCACGCGTAATGCCAAGACTTTTCAAATGCACTAGACTATATTGGGCCTAGTATGATAACTCGCCCCACTAAAGTTATTGGGGAGTATGATGTAGAATCCTCTACTTACCTATCTTGGCGAAGTAAGATGACATCTGTTGACCTGAACAGACAAAAATGACTATGTAAGCCTTATGGCAATCATAGTGGTCACCTCTTTAGTCGAGTGGCTTGATTGTCTGATATTAGCCGTGTCATAATGTTGATAGTTACAAATCAACTTCCCCGCCTGGTTGTGAACCAAATCAAGGTACCCTGAAGTTTATAGAAGCCATTGATCTTGGCTCTAGATAGTTTCACTGATTGGGCGTGTAGATATCCCCCTATGTACAGGACTAGGAGGGGTGTCTGCTCAGCTGGACTGGGAGAGAGGCCACCGTTCTAGGCTTGCCCAAGTCATCGGGGTAGATTCCATTGGACACGCCAGCGGAAACGGCCAAAAATAGGGCAGCCCAGATCATCATTGAAGTCGGCAGATCCTTGGAGCACAGATATTACCTGCAGAACTCATCCATGTTCGTTCAAGTCCTGGCCTCTCAGCGTGTGCCATACTGTTAAAGGCGGCCACACAAGTTTTGGGTGACATGATTCACTACCCAACGCCCGATCCCTCCCAACGCCCGACTGTTACGAAATCTCTACTGTACAATATGAGTCCTAGAAGGCATGCTCTGATAGGTGAATCATGCAAAGCAAACAGCCAAATGCTCCCTAAAGGAGTTAGTAAGGAAATACGCCTTAGTACAGTCAATTTCGAATTGCGATGCATTTTCATGTTCACAACACTTTTGGTGTTTCTTGGCTTAACGACGGTGACGGGTAACACCGGCTTCCGTGGGGAGCTGCCGAAGATGAATCAGTCCGCCCGGCAATCTCAACGTCGAGGCAGCGGCCCGACCTGCACATCCGAAGTGTGGGGCTTCAGCCTTGAATCCAATCGCGACGCTCGTTGCATTGTTAGGAGGAGAATAAGGACAGTCCCTCTACAAATGGAGCTCGAACGATGGGTCCGGAGAGATCAAAAAGCCATTCAAATTCCTAATAGGGACTGTTTACACACTAAAGGTGTGTAAAGCATTTGCTTTCAGTTTGGAAGCTGTGGAGACTTGTCGATAAGTTGCGTGGCTGGCTGCATCGCCAGCAGTGCTAAGGGACTCAGCAGCACGGAGCCCCGGCTTCTTTCCACAGAACTCCTTCCCCCATCTTCAATTGAAGCCGCGGAGCCCCATTGGACACTTTGATGCCCATCAGGCTCGGTTGAGCGATCGGAACCATCCGAAATAGGTGCCATCTCAGAAGCCGCCGGGTTTGGGAGGTAGAAGAATGTTGAGAGCAAGTCTCAGGGATTTTTTGTTTGCCATCCCAATAAATTAACCCCTCTTTTCCTTTGCCCGATCTCAGGCCATTTGGATATATACAAGCTCCGTGCCGAGAGGTCTCAAAGCTATCAGTCAGGAAATATTATCGAAGCTGGGTCATAACATATTCATGAAAACCATCTGGATTTTTAGGCTTCCCAGTATGGAAGCTGTGTGGTTTTAGTGTGCCGCTATGATAAATCAATATAAGATGCAAGCATTGCGATCGTACGTCAGTCCATCCTGCCGATAGAATTGCAGAGAATGCATACCCTGAGCTCATAGCACACCATCATAGCAGGCCTGTTCTGTAGCTGCGGAAAGAGATACACCAGACTTTTGCCTCCAAAAAGAAGATCAACACCATTGGGGGATCATCCTACGTTGATGGGATAATATGGCATCTAATATCTTCGCAGATTTGGCAATTAAGCTGTTCAGGACTTGCCCCGTATGTAAAAGTGATCTGGTTTGCCTGAAGCTAGTGGGGCAGGTTTCCAAATGGGTAATCCCCCAACACATATATGATTGCTGATATCGCCTTGAATAATTGGAGTCACGGAATTTGTAACTGGCTTCTCTTTGGATGCATCTGCTTCTCTGAACTCCCCAAAGATTTTTTCGAAAAAACTTGAGGGAGAAAGAGAAACTCATGGCTGTGCCAATATTTCATGGATCTCTGCCCAGTTATCAAGTTTTGGTGTTTTCTGATCATCTGGGTAGTTATTTATACTCCGGCGGATAGACACCGTGGTCAATTAAATTCTGCAGAAAACTCCGACTGTAGGCTGAGGAGCTTGTAGTCATTGTTTTAGTCTTTGCATCCTTGATGAATGATGGAGGAGATTTGGTATGATGCTTCCTATGGTTGGAGCAGGACGTCCTTTGGCTCACTGGAAGTGAATACTGTGATCAGATTAGCACCTCTGGGGCCAGCATTGACTTGGTACTACTCTGTGCATACATTCTTAAATTAGATAAGTTTGAACCCCCCGATCTTGAACATCTCTCTGCCTCCTTCAGGTGAATAAGTGGACATTCATGGAGAAAGGTAAGAAGCCAGGTGGGTTTGAAGCCCCCTTGCTTGGCTTGAAGCTGCTGGGTGATGGACCTGATAGATCCACAGCCAGTTCTGTGGCTCCACTCCAATTATGTAAGTTCACCTGCGCAGGAGCTCCCTAAAAGCTTCCATTTAGTTATTTAAACAGGGATATTTACGCGTCCGATTGAATAAGAGTAGAGTCGTCAATTCACATCATATTAATTCATGAACTCTTCGCGCATTTTTTCGCTGGCGACGCGCCGCACATTTTGTTCCTCGATCAGAAGCTATTCCAAGGCTCGCGACTCGCTTGTACCGCGGGGATGGACACCTACACCGTTCGTGACGGAGACACTGGTATGACGGGGACTCAACAATGCGCCATAATGTTTGGCTGTAAAAACTAATTGATGAGTAGGGAGGAGGCTGGCATACATGTGCGCAATGCATACTCTATGTCGAGGCGCCCGCTGACAACAGATACGCTTTGAGAAGATGATATCTTTTCCAGATTATTAAAAGTGCATATTTCGAAAACTTCCTTATCTACACAACATGCAGAGCAGTTGGCTAACAACATACACCCGTTCTTTAGGAACGCATAATATGTTTAAATGGCGAAGTCGATGAGACTGTATCAGCTTCCATTGTCGCCCAACTTCTTTTCCTTGAAGCGGATAACCCAGAGAAACAGATCAGCCTTTACATAAATTCGCCCGGAGGCTCAGTAACAGCTGGTAAGCCCACACTCGTCGTTTTGAACCTGCCTGTTTAATTCCCATCTAAGAATGCCGGCGGTACTTGTGTAGGTCTCGCCATCTACGACACAATGACCTATATTCAGTCTCCCGTTAGCACCATATGTGTTGGACAAGCCGCATCCATGGGATCTCTTCTTCTCAGCGGCGGAGAAGCAGGAAAACGTTTTTGTCTTCCACACTCGTCAATAATGGTACATCAACCATCAGGAGGATACTTTGGACAGGCGACGGATATTGCGATTCATGCAAAGGAAATTTTGCGAGTCCGAAAGCAGCTGAATGAGATTTACAAACGGCATTTAACTAAAGAAATCTCGCTGGACGAGATTGAGAAATTGATGGAGAGGGATTATTTCATGGGCGCCAAGGAGGCGCTGGAGATGGGGATTGTGGACGGCATTATGGACCGTAGGATGAAGCCCAAGGAAGAAACTTCCGTTTGACAGTAGAATGTATATCCCAGATATTCTCGCCTCAGTCTTGACCAATATACGGTCGTGGCAAAATAGCTAATTGGTCAATTTATATAGAGATGCGAAGGTGAACAGCTTAGGTCGGATATTTTCATGAGATATCCTCCAAACTCCTATTGATATTCCCGGAGACGACATAACTCCCAATGGGGGACATAGCGACAACAGGAGCTAAACTATTGTCGATAAGCAAGGGTATAATACATACAAATTGACTCAAACGCTGGTACCAAAATGCATTCCAAACCGTCGTCTAAAATAAAACCGAGGGGACAAACTTGTCGCTGTGTCACCGGGTTCGGCATGCTCAACTTCTCGACTCCGCCGCCACTGGTCACGTATCATGCGAAAGACATTAATTTCCACAATTACGGCATCACCGGTAAGAAACTCATCACGCGCATGGTTATCCTGGCCTAGAGGAGGTTGCGTGCTGGTGGTGGAATCCGATAAAAAGGCACGCCTTTGATCATTTCCTTCCTCAATATCAGGTTCATTCTGCACGTCAGCAGATGGAAGATTTTGCAGTTCAATATCATCGCCGCCCGGGGAATGGAGCCTATGAACTCCTCGTTCTTCTGAGTCAATATCTTGGCTCATTTCCGCCCGAGCGTTTAAAGTAGAAGTAGAGGTTTCACGGGATAATGAGGCCGCGGTTTTCTCGCTCTCCAACCTAATGCCCATCATGATTATTTGCAGACAAACGACTAAAATGTCAAATGCTATTAACTGAAGTTTTGAAATCGGCCCTTTCTGACCAATAAAGTCAATGAACAAGCCCCCATGGAGATAACCGCGCGACACTTCACTTGCTGCGGGGGGAGCTGATAAAAAATGTGGAAGTATGCATAGGAGGTTACTGATGAGAATAGCGCCAATATAGGGCTGGTATTCGTAATCATGGAAGCCGGCTTTGGGGGAGAAGAATGCTATTTGAACAAATGCCCGGATTATAAAATGGACAATTGAGCAACTAGGAAATTTGATGAGCTATCAGCAATGTATTATATTATCGCTGTACTTTCGTGACGCTTACTCTATATAGTACAGACAGGATAGTTGGCAGTATACCAGGATATCGAAATCGCGGAGTAGTCGGTTGAGTAAGACCGTTTTCGTTTTGGTCTGCGTCTCCCTTCGATAGCGATATCTGGACTGGAGCTGCTGTGGGGTAAATTCTTCGCCATTATCATCATCATACGACAAGTTGGAGATGTCAGCGATGTGTTCCGCATCTCGGAGTACATCTGGGGTTGTCATAGAGCAGACATTGGGGAGCTTGGAGGAAGTAGAGGAGGGAGTCTGTAGGTGAGAATTACTGCGCAAAAGGGTGATATTGAGATAGTTAGATTGTGTAAGTACCACAAAGACGAAGCCCCAACGCCGCTATCTGGTATTGTTTGTGCTTGATTCCTCATACCACTTCCATCGTCGGCTCTCGTATAGGTCCCACCCGAAGTCATGAACGACGGATATTCCCTCGGCCCGAATATTATTAGTCATGCTTAACTAGGTAGTTTAACTAGGTACGGAGTACGGAGTAGTTAATTATGAATCGAATTCGCAATACGTTTGCAACCAACTGCAGTATTCCATGCAACGATCTTTATTACCAATATAACACAGCCATGGCCATACTTCCTGTGAGTTGGTAGATTTCCAGCAACTCTAGCCCTACTGATAAGATCAAACTAGCTCTTTCAACAAGCGCTCCGCCCACATGTGTCAAAGTTGATGCGCCCTTCTCCATTTCTACAATGTTCTTTATCTACCAAAATAAAGATAGCAATAGATAAAGCAGTTGCATCAGCACCTGTTGTTTTATTCATGAAGGGAACTCCAGAGACACCACAGTGTGGATTTTCAAGAGCAAGTATTCAAATACTGGGCTTGCAAGGAGTGGATCCTCATAAATTCACTGCATTTAATGTACTTGAAGATATTGAGCTAAGACAAGGTGTGTTCAAAGTCATTCTTATGTGGTATAAATTAATAATTTTTCTTTGTCTTAGGTATCAAGGAATATTCTGACTGGCCAACCATTCCTCAATTGTATGTTGACAAGGAGTTTATTGGTGGATGTGACATCCTAATGTCTATGCATCAGAATGGAGAGTTAGCAAAGCTATTAGAAGAAAAGAATGTTCTGACTCCGAGAGAATCCGAAGTTGAAAGATAGATGTTCTTGTGATTGACTAAAATAGGAAATGGCTACATATATATATTGACAGGTCTTGCTTCCAATCCACATTTCTGCCAAACTTATGTAGCAGAACCTTCACAGAGAGTGCGTTCGCAATTATGGCGAAAACCAGATTTCCAGTGCAACAGCATACATTCTTTGCCACCCATGGAGCAGCCAAAGCTTTATATCTGATGTTACTTATAGTGTGGGTGAAGTGAAGGCCAACGCGATACAGACGACCCTCAAGGCTATTCTAGCCTCAGAGCTTGGCGAGGTGGTCTTCTCTTAGATAGTAGACGGGTTGCCTACTCGTGAAGCCTCCCGCTTTGAAACATCTTCGAGGCTAGATATTCGTGATCGTATCCAACTGAGCCTGAAGATTTTACATTCATTCCGCTCTCTGCGAGATGATGAGTTAAACAAAGAGTTGCAATCCCCGAAGATCGAAGCGAAGGTTTGACCCTTCACACTGTATTTCCAGTTATTCACTGGTAGTTACAACTAGCAGCTAATAGGGCATCCCTTAGTTGGCAACGGCCTTTTTTCGTGCCCCTCCCCGCTCAGCAGCTTACAATCAGCTCTTTGCCGAAATCATTGCCGTAGAGATACACAAAATTGCAGGAAAGCTGGTTCGCAAGCTTCATCCTAATGGGGAACCTCCTAGACAGGCTGATTTCCCACCCTTACGAGGAGTATCACATTAAGCTACCGGCCTTGTCCTGAAATATCATCACCCCAACACCATATATGACGTTGTTGGATACTGGGCCGAATGGCAGCTGTTTGGAGGAGCTGTACTGTTTGATAGAACCCTGGAACTAGATTCAGATCCAAGAAGCATACCTAAGTTTACTCTTCTCGGCTTCAATATATATGTTCCCAGTCATCTAGTTATTTGAGTTCACGTTGCAAAGTTTTTGCTGGTTTCTGGAACATATATGCAGAGTAATGGAGTCTTCATTCACTCCAATACAGTGCCCAGCTACAGACCCTTGTTGACATGGGTCGAAACCAGGAAGGCAATTCAGTGGAAAGGCGTTTCATTTTGTCCTCTGCTAGAGGTGGTGGGTTTTTCTTCTTATAGTCTGTCGGTTGTTGGATGTATCTGTTGGGGTAGATATGGGAGACGGCTTCCAAGGCAAACCTAGTGCAAATGTGCCCAGTTAGGGGACGACCAAAGCTTATGGAAGCTATGGCACAAGCGAGGGGAAGGATACGAAGATAAAGTAAATTGCACATATTTATTAAATCTACTTCACAAGCTAAGGGCCGTCTCATAGTACGTGTACATTACATACTAATGCGGATGATCCTTGGATTCGGACCTATCTGCCCATTTCGAAGCTCAAATATCCAAGTAAAAGAGGGTTTGTTCAAAATGCCCTTTCGCCAATTACCGTAAAAGTATCCAGGTGTAGCCGGCGTGGTGTGACGTAGAATGTGGTCTATAATTTGGGAAATACTTAGCCTATTCGAAGACTATTTCCATCGAGGGGATATGAAACAGTAGCTACTGACACTGTATGCACTAAGAATATTCTCTAGCCCACCTTTCATTCCGAGTCCAAAATTTCGCAGACCGTCCGTTGGTTTGTACGAGCTGAAGGGTCTTTTTGCGGATGCCCAAATTCCAGATGGCTGTCACTATGGCACGAGGAAGTTGACTTCTTCATTGAGCGTTTAGGGTATCTACCAGTGGCATTTGTCTCGGTATTCTTCTCCATCGTTTTTGAGGGATTCATGTGATCAGAAACCGAATCGTCAATTAGAACATAGTCAAGGCATATCTCTTCGGTAGTCCGCATGCTATGCAAGGGGGTGGACCTAACTACGCTCTCCGCTTGAAAGCTGTTGGCTGCGTAAATACGCTTATGTGTATCGCAATTTTCCAGCTTCTGAGCCTTTGCCTTTATAAAACATATGTCAATCAGAAAAGTCTTAATAGTAAACCTGACGGGCGATTTATTACCTCCGAAGAACCAGCAGGAAGTTGATTTCTATGAGTAGTAGTAGCCCATACAATCGCCTGACACCATAAAATAGGAGCCTTTTCAAAGTTGTCTACACTGCGATAGGCTACAATGGCCGGGGTGACAACGAATTCAATTTTATTCCCATCTAGAGCGGTGTCGTCGGCTTTCAGGCGCATACCAGGATGTGGGCGCATGAATTCCGACCCATTTTGGAATCCGTTTTGAACAAGTTTGGGTGATGTAGCAGAAAGACAATGGAATTCTTCACATTGCTGCCAGGCCATCAAGGCTGCTTCTCCAGCAGCTCTAAATATCCTGTAAAGACTCGTAAGTCTCTTTTCGCATTGCCCCGAGATATCTTTCAGGAGACATTTCCAGGGACCATCTAGAAATGTGGACGCCATGTTTAGGTAGCAGTGTTCTTTTATCCTTTCTAGAGGACGTATTGTTTTTGGCTGTTGGCGTGGGAAACTAAGCGGGCAATATAATTGCAAAGTTTGTCCGACCCATTTGCGGGCAAGATGGTCATAGTCTAAAAATCAGCCAGCTACACACAGAACGGGTTGGTAAGGTATTACCTGCTGGAAAGATATCGGCGAGGCAATCCTTTAGCTGGGGAATGGTGGCTAATTTGGGCTCATCTCTGAAATAATGAAACGGCTCCTCAATCACCCTATCACAAATATAATGGGTCAACACCATATGCAAAAGAATAAATGGCCCGTAGCGGATTTGTTGTTCACAAAAGGTAAGTGTATTGCTAAAATCAACACACGACTTTGCAAAAATTCGATCCTGCGCTTCATGGAGAGCAGAAAGGCAATGAGGCCCGGGCATTGTCTCAGCACTGTATCTCTGGGACCACTCTTGGCACTGGTGCATAAGGGCGTAAAAAGATTTGTAAATTTGTTCGTCGGATATCATGCGCGAGTTATCGTGGGATTTCATTATGAAGAACGACTGCCGTAGCCTTCGGTTTGTTTCCTCAAGATCTTGTATATAACAGTGAAGCTCCTTCTGTTTATCTATTGCCGTCCTTAATTCGGTTTGTGCGTCTTTGCGTTCTTTTGTCAGTTGTGCCTTGGTTTTCGCTTTTCTTACCCTTGGCATGGTTTGTGATCGTTCACTGCCTTTCTGAGGTCTTCCACGACTGGCACATTTTCCAGCTCTTCCGGCTATCTTTATTGAGGGGCCGGTATTATTATGGTGCTTGGTGATAGTAGGCTTTGTCTTCTTCCAGCCCTCTTCCACTTCGCCCGCGTCGTTGAGATTTGGCTGTATACCGCCTGGTTGCTGTATGTTCTTAGGCAAACTCAGTTCATCATCAGAAGTGATGTCTTCTCCTCCATTTCTCTTCCTCTTATCCGCTGCCAACGTCATCATCTGCTGCGACTGATTCTCTAGAGCTCCCATATGACGAGTCATCGTTGGGGATTGAATGGGTATTGCTGCTACTTCAGTTTAGTTTGCCGCACGTTGTTAAAGAAAAATCTATGTCAAAAGTGAGGCGGCGGCAGCAGCGACGCTATTTGGTCGAAGAGAATTCACTGTTCTTTTTGTAAACATAAAGCTTCGTCATATGATTTTTTTGGTTTTTCCTGCAGGTGAATAAAAAAGAACCCGAGTTTGCGAGTAATTTTTGGCCGGAGGAACAAGTTTTCTTTAATATTCCCTCTCAGTCTGGCTCTATCCGCTTTCCGAGTTCATACCCCTTCTTTCAGCTAGGAAGATATTGAGATTATTACTTACCCTCCAAACATATAAAAATTATGACGCAAATTTTCGAGCTAGGGAAAATCGACGACGTCGGAGTGAGCAACTTGAAGAGAAAAAAATCACAAACAAAAAGGCAGTCAAGTAAGCGGTAAAGTGAGTGGAAATGACCAGAAAAAGAGCTAAAAGTGGGTAGGAGTTCGATGCAAACGCAAATCAACAAAAGGCGATAACGGCGGTTGTCTAATTGTTGGTATTGATTTTGGCACCACATATACTGGTACTGTCAGAATTCTCGTGAAAAAAAGAGCTGCTGACACGAGACATAGGTGTGAGCTATGTGTTTTCAAATGGCAGGTTTAACAACGTTACTCAATTAATGAAATGGCCTGGAATATACGATCGGCGGGAAAAAATACCAACAATCATTGCTATTGAAGGAGACGTTAGAAATGAGAGGACAGTATGGGGAGCCGAAGTGAAACCATCTATGGCCTCGTCATCCTGGTTCAAACTGGGAATGGCTTCGAAGTCGAGCTATGGCCCTGGCGATGACCCATTGTTGCAACAGGCTGTCGGAAAAAGTCTGATGAGAATTCCAGAAGGGCAAACGGCTCAAACGCTATGCAAAGAATTTTTGAGCTGCTTGTACAAATATATTATGGGCACACTCCAAGACGTGTATTCCCCAATATTCGAGTTGACTCCCATTGAGTTTGTATTTTCAACCCCGGCCGAATGGGGAGAGGAATACAAAATGTGTCTGAGAATGGCGGCCACGGAAGCAGGTTTCGGATCTCGCATAAACGACAAGATTTCAATGGTCGATGAGCCAGAGGCAGCAGCTTTATTCACCTTCGAATTTTATAAGGAGAAGGGAACCAAGTCAATTTTTCAGGTAGGAGAAAGGCATTGAAGAGACCGCGAACCAGTAAATAGATGTGCTAACAATGACCCACTCGCGCCGGCAAGGCAAACAAAAGAGTCATGGTGGTGGATATGGGTGGTGGGACTGTTGTAAGTGTCTTGATTCAAGTCAATACGTGGATGGAAGTAACAGTATTAGGATTTGATCACATATAATGTTAAGTCCACAAGCCCCTTTAAAGTGTCGGAAGCTTGCCCCGGAACCAGTAGGTGGCCATTCTTAGGTAGTTTGTCTTCAAACTGAATCGAGATAGGCGCTATGTGCGGAGGGACCACTATTGATAGAGAGCTCCATCGCCTATTAAAAGCAAAATATGGAAATGCCTTTTCATCAATGTCAGCAAAGGATATCAGTCAGGGCAGCGTCTTCATGAGAGAATTCGAGGATCTCAAATGCCGGTTTGGTGGAGAGTCAAGCAGCCATTCACTCTTTCTGCAAATGGACAGGAATAGCGGAGATGGGTATGATGCGGGGATGGGCCAGATAACACTGACAGGGTAATCGATCTCCATGCTCCTGGAAGCCAATATGGATAACTAACGCATAATGAAGCGCTGAAATTTGTGGAATGTTTAATCGAGTACTTGAGCCGTCGATTGAAAAAATAATGCAGCAAATTGCGGCATCGGAAAAGGGGAGCAGGCATCCACTGCAGGTAAGATGACAAAATACTGGGTCTAAATAGAACTAACATGATTGGCTGTTCATAAAAAGGCAATTGTTCTGTGTGGAGGCTTGGGAAGCAACCCATACATCCTTGCCAAGTTGAAGGACTTCTGCGAAAATGAGTTGAAGGGCAAAACGCAAGTAATTATACCATCCGACTCATGGTCGGCAATTGCAACTGGGGCAGCATTGTCACAAACAAGTCGAAGATTTGCAATACAAGACCGTATATGTCGTTGGAGTTACGGCATCTTGCAGCATCGGCAATATATTCCTGGTCGTGACGAGGGTCGTGAAACATTCAACTGCCCCCTCAAAGGAAGAAGAACAAGAGGCTTTCTTGAATGGCACATTAAAAAGGTACCGAGTCTTGCGATATAGCATAACGTGCAATATATGGGACTAATGGTGCTCTCAGGGCCAGCAGATGCCAAGCGGATTCAAATGGATAGATGGCTATATCGCATTAAACAGCAGGCGTCCATTGGCTGGGGAACTCCAACTGTACAAATGCAGAAAGGAAATTCCGCCAAAAACACTCTGCGATGGTTAGTTTGCCCCATACGGTGAAGAGCTGAGCTGAAATATACCAGATACTGTTCTCCTAGGTACAATACAACTTGATTTCGCTGGCCGTGCCAAGATGGTAAAGAGAAAAATCAACAATGAGGTACATGTTCAAATTGGGCAAGTGATGAGAACCAATACAGGAGAAGTTGAGTTTGTGGCAAGGATTGGGAATCGAGGCAAAAGCTTCGCGTGCGCTAAATTTGAATATGAAGCAGAAGCAGTTGAGGATTTGGAGAGCTCTGAACTCGTAAACGAGAAGTATTGGAGCGAAGAGGGTAAAGAGCGGTCTTTCAAAGGAGGGATTCAAGAGGAGGACGAAGAAGAAGAAGATGATGATGAGCTTGAGAATCTAGAATGGTGAGAAATAACTAGCATGGTGTTGTCCACATAACTACTGGGCAAAAAGGGAATATCACGTGATATGAAAATTTAGCCCTTAGTTAATCAATGACGGACTCGGTGATTGAAACAAAATTGACAGCCTCGATGAGAATGCATATTCATTAAGGACTTAGCCATAAGGGTGTTTTTAAAGTCCAATGCTGTGCATATTAGGCCTTCTAAAAAGGAAATACTTAGGGTTGGAGTACTAGCGGGACTAGGTAGTTATGTAGTTAGCCCAAGGGAACAGCTGGTAGCATTGGCAGGTCGCCTACAATACGCCCATGGTCCATTGTTGGTCTCGGAGGGTATTCAGCTTTCCAGTAAATAGCCAGCTCTTAACTCTTTTGAGACGACCACTTCAGCCTGGCCGAGTTTTATCGAGCCCTGGAAGTGCGTTCTTTTGGTTGGCAGTCCATCAAAAACCAATAATCTATATCCCCATCTTTTGTTTAGGATAAACAGGTATCAGTACTCCGTAGAAATCGTATGAGTTACCAAAATTAGGATTAGTTCCCATCAAGGTTTGTGATCGAGATAAGTGAGAGTTGATTCCAGAACTCTACTTGAAAATCATGAGCGGCTGAGAATTATGGATATTCTCAAAGCCAGGTCCAAAATTGTAAGTTGCTCATCCGCCCCATCAATTAATCGTTTATCAAGCTCCGAAAATACCAGAACAATGTCATTCTTCTGTATATCCGGTATTGCTTCGTTGAAAATAATTTGCCGGTACATCTGGTGGTACCGGGTTAGTAGGGGCTTAGAATCTGTACGTTGTTCAAGAAAAGGGCAGAAGAACTAACCTGGGACAACATCTGGCCAGCACTCCAGCCATCGGCCACAATGTCTGTTACTGCCTTTGCAACTTTTTCGTACACAGAATGTCCTCTTTTGGGTTGCATAGCTTCGATTAGTCCATCGACAACAATATCAGGAACAACGCCAGCAATTTCCTCCACAGTTCGGACATCAATAGGCTTTGATACACCCGCATCATTCATTTCTTCATCGCCATTTTCATCTTTCCTGTTTCCCCCTGATCCGATCAGTCTTGCAGCACTCTGCATATAAGTAATCGCCCTTCTCAGATCACCTTCGCTACACCGAATCAACGCTTCTACGGCTCCATCTTCTAGTTTTAAGTTCTCCGCTCTTGCAATGTCTTCTAACCGACTGCCTGCTGCCGACCCGTCTAAGGCCTTGAATCGAAATTTACTGCATCTGCTAGCTAGGGGGTCAATAATCCTTGTGACATAGTTACACACAAGACAGAATCTCGTGATTTTTGAATATCGTTCCATGGTGCGGCGTAAGGCGGACTGAGCGTCTTGTGTCATGCTATCTGCTTCATCGAGGATAATGATCTTGAATGGCGGGCATGGGTGTTGCTTTCTATACTCTGAGTCTTGGTCAGGTGGGTGGGAGAGTTGAATTCGAGCAAAATCCTTGATTTTTTCTCGGACGATATTAATACCTCGCTCGTCGGAAGCGTTCAACTCCAGGATGCGTGAACGGTAGAGTTTGGGTCCGAAAAGGGATTTGGCCAGGGCGAGAATAGTGGAGGTTTTTCCTGTGCCAGGAGGGCCATAAAAAAGCATATGAGGAAGCTATGCTCGGTAGATATATCAGCATTTAATGTTAGACTGGGTCTGTGAGAAAGCTATACATTCGAAGCTTGTAACGTCCGCTGTAAGACAGTAATAGTATGATCTTGCGCAGCTACATCATCAAGAGTCTTAGGGCGACTAAAGAACAAGTTAGGCTTCTTAGTATGGGAGAAATCAGGTGGAGAGCTTACTATTTCTCAACCCAGGGTTGAAGCCTCGAATTGTCCACTAGGTCTTCTGTGGACTTCAATTTTGAGGCTGCCGCATTAGCTGCAGCAGCAGCTCGAGCCTTATTGCTGAAGAAATTGGATGCCATGTTGTTATATTAAGACCCACAGGTAAAACCCCAGTTAGGGTACAGTGAAAGCGAAATGTCTACGGAGTAGTCCGTATTAACTGCTTGATCATGTTCACGACTACTGATTTGTTTAAAGTCGCGCCTGGACGCGTCTATCACGTGACACAACTAATTCGCCTGGTCAAGGTCGGCGAAAGGAGTAGACAGTTATCTGATTATGGGACTACGGCTATAATTCATCTTTCTCTACTGTATCTGTGATATTCTCCTCCCACATTCTCTTTTTCGAGTTTCGTGGCATTCCCTCTTGTCGTTTCCTCTCTTCGGGCGAAACGTCATCCACATTCGTGACATCATTGTCTCGAAGCCGACGCTCTTCTTCATCCCTATCTTTAATCATCTTTTCTATTTGCCTTGACGTGCTTCCAGGCTGCATTGTAGGTGATTCTTGTGGCATCTGGGTGCCAGTTCCCTCGGTTATGCCAGAAGGAAAAGCCGTCGCAAGCGACGTTGTCGGTAATACAGAGCTGACTGAAGGCTCTGTACTCAGAGCTCCTTTCTCAACAGCCCCGGGTAAGCCTACGGTTCCCAGTATTGCAAACATCACCCTGTACGCCATCTTAAGTGGAATCCATAGCAACCACCAAAGAGGCCCATATAATATTCTTCTGAAAACAAGCCATATTATTGTTCCGACCAGTATGTAGAAAGCCGTTTCTAGATACCAGGTATCTGATTTTTGTGAGCGCAGAAGGGAACCTACAAGTGAACGCGAGGAAGCGAGAAGGGTATCCAGTTGGCTATATGATTCCGACAAAGAGTTCAATGCTGCAGTGGATTGCTCTGTATTCATGTTGCAGTCAGTCTCCCACTTCTACGAATGTATCCTGCTGAGATATGGTTACCTAGTGTCTGCTGTGCAAATTGGCTCCTTGAAAGCTCAGACTGCATAAGCTGATGAGTTCGTCGGAGTGCAGCGGTGACGTCGTTCGATGCGCTGACCACCAGATCGTCGTGCGTCAGCTTGAGCGATGCTTTCTTGCGTGACACACCGTCTTCACCGATCCCCGAAAACAGCAGCTGCCTTTCTTTCTGCTTAGCTATTTCAGCATTTCGTTTCGCTTGTATTTGAGCTTTTCGAAACTGTGTTCGCGCACTACATAGACGTAGAGAAAGTCAGGGTTTACGATATATAGAACGTGGACTCTTAGTTCCTTTTGTCTCGAACCTTTTCATATCTGACTCCAACTTTCTCGTCATAGTCAATATCCTCTCCCTCTCCATTTCTTTCTCCTCATTTTCTCTCTTTCTGCCGCAGCCCGCTTCTAGCGGCTCAATGTCCACTCTCAGAAGCTCCATTTCGTCCTCCATTTCTTTTAATCGGAGATGGATCTCCGCACCAAGCTCAACGCGAGCTTCATCACCTTGACCTGGGGTAGCGCACCAGTTTTGTAACCGCCGTATTAATGGAATAGTCTGTCTGTGGGTGGTAGAGAGGGACGCGAGACGGCGCTGAAGGGGTAACGAGGTCATGGTGTGAAGGGCAGCTGTAGAACTTTTAGAATTCCTACTTCTTAATAAAGGTCTGAGTAATACATAATATGATTCTTTGAACAAGACTTGATTTCCGACGTATGAATGTTGAATTCCTCAGAGATGTCAAGTTGCAGCCAACAACTTGATAAACTGGCTGTTTGGCAAAGGTGCAAACATTTCGCCCTCAACGCCAATTCCTCTAATTTTCCAAGCAACAATGTTCTATGCGACCGCATTCGAGAAGCGGAGTTCCCCAAATACATACCATCGATACCTACTCTAGAATTTTATATAAGGTCTATCCCTTCATTGGATATTTGACTACCCCATCAGAAATACTTACGATCTCCACCCTCTACACTATACATACTGGTCTAGTAAGACTAGATCCAGGGCTTGAATCGGCTCTGAGTGCAAGCTGAATATTCCGTGCAGGTATGGACAGCCTTGCTCGGTTAATCTGTCGCCCAATACTCTACTAACTTTTCATTCTAGCAGTGCATCTCCCTACAGCTCTCACTCCCATACAAAACCCTGCACGATGGCTCTCCCACTCTCCACCATCGCGTCTTTCCGCACCTCCTTTTCGCCCTTCTCTCCACTCTCCAAGCCATGCCGGCTACTACTCTCTATTCTACAAACACCCTTAACAGCATCGGCTTCCGGCAGCTCGCATATCAAAATTTCTGTCACAAAATTACCCCGAGACAGTCCCCAATTACCCGAAATGACAATTGGATTTCGCAATGGGAAAGAGTTAAAACTAGAAGTTGGAAAGAATCGCATGAAAATTAGTGATATATTAGAAGAATTAGGACGGGTGGGGAGAGCAATTGAGAAAGAGGAGAGTTTGAAAGGTTAATGACATTTGCGGCCAGCATTACGCCATCCGCATCTTGCAATTAAAGAATTGGTTTTTTGCAAGGCAAGCATTTATGAATACATTGATTTTATAGAAATCACCATCTTACCCCGTTTGAAATGTGATATTGGTTATCTAAAAAATCCATATTTTTGTTACCCCTTTTACATAACTGTGATTTGGGAGTTGTTCCCAAGATGAACTGATAACTAGTGGTTGATTGTGTGCTATTTGAAGGCTCAGCATTCAGAGATGAGCGTGTCTTATGCCATCGCAGAATATTAGCATGAGTAGAGTGGCGTTGACCGGTGCCTTCATTCACAGAGAACAGGGGTGTTACATAGGAAAATATAGGTCAACCAGGCCTCCGGCCACAAGACAAAGCCGCCGCCATCTATGAAAGAGGTATGGTTGTATTTTGACAATTTTTAACTATTTTCGTTCTGCAAAAGGCAGTTCTCATCTATCGACAACTCCCTTCTCCTAAAAAGTGGATAATCCCAAGGAGCTTTTCCAGACGAATAAGTGGGAGAATTGATACAAATCCCATTTGACATGGACAGCTAAACTGGCTACATGCACGTCAAAAGGTGTATTTAGACAGCAGCACCAGAGATAAAGAACCACTTGTCAACACTGCCGTCAATTGGAGCAGGGGAAAGATTTTGACCAGCTGGGATGGAGCCAAGCTTGCTCGAGTCAACGCGGTCCGCGGAGCTTTCGACGGTGGCGTTGGCGCTGTGGTATAAAATTAGTTACTAGTATTTGGAAATCTTCAAGCGATGGGTACAAAAATAACTTACAGGGACATTTCACCACGAGGCGACTTGCCAGACATAAGTCTCTCCCAAGCATCGGCGCATTCATGGACAATTTCCATCGCGTATCTAAATTGAATCCGTTAGAGTTTTGGAGAATAGTGAGCATCTAGGTAAAACCGACTTCTTGTTCTTGCATTCGCCAGAGAAAGCAAACTGGTTCTCAGGCTTGCCATCCGGGATCTTGTAGATACGGAACCATTCGTTGGTAGCTCGAAGAAGGCCAGGGAGGTGACGCTCAACATCCTCAACATCGTGGAGCTTGCTGGCGAGAGGGTCATTCACGTCAATGACGATGATCTTCCAGTCAGTCTCTTCCTCGTCAAGGAGGGCCATCACACCCAAAACCTTGACCTGTTTGATCTGGCCAGTGTAGCCAACAAGTTCGCCAATTTCGCAGACATCAAGAGGATCGTTGTCACCCTTAGCTTTGGTCTCAGGGTGAATAACATTGGGGTCTTCCCAGGTCTGCTCAGAGCGATAACACAAACTGGTTAACACGTGATGCCTGTTGTAAACTCCTCCTCAATTGAGGAAATAGCATCAAGAGAGTGTGGAAACTTACGCGCGGGAATGCACCATAGTTCCAGAGATAACCTTTGTGTGGGAAGCAGTTGCGCACAAATCGCAACTTGCCTTTCTTGATGTCCTGCTTGATAGGGTTAAGAAATTCCTCCTTGGAGATCTACAAAAATTATATTGTCAGCCGACACTACTCGAGTGCTTCACAGAGAGATGGGTAATGCGACACCATACCTCGAGTTTCGCGTTTGTCCAGCGTGGGATCTCAACAATCATGTTCAGGATCGTCTTCTGTTCGTTGGCATAAAGAGGAATATCATGGAAAGGGGAGACTGGGACGCCATCCTTCTCGATGTACGCGCGATACTCAAGGGAGTTTGGCTGGCCGATCCGGCGGACGTTGTATTCAGACATGGTGGTGTTTCCCGAAGAGGAGCAGCTGGGAGACGAGGAGAAGTGGCGGGAGAGAAGAGAGGCACGATTGGCGGCAGACGATGCTAGAGGCCGGCCAGAAGATAAAGAGGACGGATGATGAGAGGGAGAGGGAGTGAAACGGAGAGTGTGAGGCGGCGAAGAGGGAGAGGAAGAGGAGGGGCAGGGCGTGCAAATTGCGCGAGAGTTAGTGGGGGGCAGCTTAGTCGTCGCCGTTCCAAGAAACGGGGTGCCGTGCAGCGCTGCACCGCGGGCAGGGGAAGATGAGCGCGCCAGGACTGCAGGGTGACAGGCGGTGCTCAAACCAGTGAAACAGGAGAATGCTCGACAGAGCGGTGAAAACAATGCTCTGGCTCTACTGGGCCGGACCGGGGGAGATGCGAAGAGCGGAACCTTGGTCAATTGGCATTCAAGCGCACTAACGGTCCACAGCAGTTGCGACATCGACTCTGGCGGGCGAAGAATGAGTCGGGAGTTGCAAGAGGTTGGTGCTGAGGATCTGGATCTGAGCTCTATGTAATCCGCGGGCTCTTAGCCGTCGGCCCACGTTCCTGGGCCGAGAAACTTGCTTCTGCGATGCGAAGACCTCGCGGTTCGTCGCCGAAAAAACTGTTTCTAGTCAAGATGGCGAGCTAATTCACTAACTTCTCTAGGCGCCCCCTTAAACCGAGGCCAGCGGAAAACATTACTCTCGAAGATAGCACGGCCAGCAGTTACGACAACAATGCCGGACAACTGTGTCTTTCTGAAGCATTCTGAAGATGAGTCTTCCCTCCAGGGTCAAACAGGGATCAACCACCGTCGAAACGGCAAGGGTGCCGCGGCCAATCCTCAGAGAAATACGGTGTCGGCTGCGCCAAATCGGTGCTCCATGTGCAGGCAAAGTAATAACAATGAGATCTCTGCCAACCGCCGTCAAGGATACTTACCGTCGATCCCGTCATTATCTATAGGCGTTGCAGGGGAGCAAGGCTTCATGTAGTATCGTCCGTGCAGGCAGGCGTCCAGTCTGACCAAGTTATCGCAGATGGACACTTCGCACAAAGGCATACCAAGACACAGTTGAGCCGTCCTCCAATTCTTGAATAAAGCTTCATACGAGAGCATATCTCGGCACCAAGTTCCGGCTGGAATCGTGAGTGAGAGACGGACTCTTGACCTCTGGTATTTCAATAATGCATTGTGTCTTGGCGAAACATGTTTGGAATTTCTGGCTTCTATAAATGCAGGGGATGCAAGGGTGTGTTGAGCCCAGGCATACTCCGTCGTACTTGGCTTCATTTCCATGTGGCTTCGTGTGCATGGGTGGTTGATCTAGACGAATGCCCCTTCTTTTCGAGTCAATTCAACGCTTTGAAGCTCTCCAAGCTGCCCTTAGTTGCTTCCTCATGATATTAGACGCCTTAGTGCAATTTCTGTCCGGTATCAAAAGTGTCTAGAACCACATTCCTAACCGTTTCCCCACAGACCCAAAATATGATATCTCGCCCCGTATTTTTGCTTTGATTCCCCAGCCCGGTGAGGTTACACCAGCTCCCGCTGCTCCATAAGAGGCTGTCTATAGCGCAATCTTACAAATCGCACGAAGCGCTACTGCAGGCCGCCGCCGCTCCCGCCGCCACGCTCAGGCTTTGTCTCGCCTCAATCTGGACTTCCTCTTTTGGCTCTATCACTGCCTCTTATCTAATCTGATGTCACAGGCAGTCTTAGTCATCTATCAGGTCAGGTGATCGCGTATTATCACGTGCAATAAAATTCCATTATGTAATCGAATAAAGCGGCACTCCACGGTCCCGCATCTCAACTTCTTCACGATAAGTTTCATTGCGACCGCCAGCCTTCTAGCTCAGCTGACAATGTCATGTTCAGACTCATTCGCGCCATCATGACGTCCTTTACAGAGGCAGCACCCCGTGTTCCCATTCCCAAAAACGGGGTGGACTACCGGGGCAAGGTCGTTCTCGCTCCCATGGTCCGCTCTGGAGAAACCCCGTCGCGACTCGTCTCCCTTAAGTACGGCGCAGACTTGGTATGGGGCCCCGAAACTATCGACCGTGCCCTGATTGGCGCACATCGGCGTGTTAACCCTCGCACTTCGATGATCGAATTCACACGCACCCCGTCGAATGGCGGCCAGCCAGACAAGCCGACGCAGCAATCTGTGATATACAGGATTGACCCCGTGCGGGAGAAGGGAAAATTGATCTTTCAACTGGGCACTGCATCCCCGCCATTGGCTGTGGAAGCTGCAAAGGTTGTTGCCGCTGATGTCTCTGGAATAGATGTGAACTCGGGTTGTCCTAAACCCTTCAGCACTAGCGGAGGCATGGGCGCCGCACTTCTCCAAACCCCAGACAAACTCGTCTCTATTCTCGAAGCCCTGGTTGAAGAAGTCGGTAAGCCCTATGAAGTTGGAATATCTGTGAAAATCCGTCTTTTCTCGGACCCCGAACGGACAGAATCACTCGTCACACGACTCTGCAAAACCGGTATAACCGGTCTCACTGTGCATTGCCGCACGACTCCGATGCGTCCGCGCGAAGCTGCTATTCGTCAGCAGCTGCCCATGATTGCATCGATTTGTCGAAAAGCAGGCGTGGCTTGTGTTATGAATGGAGACGTGAAGTCGCGCGATGAAGCGCTTGAGTTGATCCGCGAGTACGGCGTCGACGGAGCCATGATCGCAACGTCTGCCGAGTCCAACTTTTCCTGTTTCCGATCCAAAGCCGACGGCGGTCTTGCATACTGGCGGGATCTAGTTCGATCCTACGTTGAGGCAGCACTGCAATGTGAAAATAGATGGGGCAACACAAAATTCCTGCTCAATCAATTGATTCCAGGTAAAGAAAGGGGCTATGGGGAAGCGAAAAGATCCAAAACATATGAGGACTGTGTGACTATACTGGGATTCGAAGATCTGATCTCCAGAGCAGCTCAAGTCGACGAGATTCTTGGAACATCCCAGCAGCGCGTACATGACGCTAGTTCAAAAAGCCCTGCAGTCCTGAAAGCTATGGAAGAAAACAGCAGTGCAAAGGCTGCTGGCGGCGGTGTACTAGGGAAATCCATTAACCTCAAATACCCTACCCAGCTTAATATTGACGGTAGCGGCACTGGCCCTATTCGCACCAGCCAAACTACCAACAAGCCTGCCTCTGCTTCAGATGCTACTTCAAATATTCCGAGGAGCGTACATGCGCCCACTGGCCCTTTAATCGTATGATCGAAGGCTCCTGCCCTTTCACTCGATAGTATGAGTAACTACAGGGCTTCTTCTGTACACCTTTAACGCTTACGAAAAGAGAAATTGCCCATTTGTTATTCCCCGGCGCACCGTTTTCGCAGGCTATTTCGCATTCAAGGAGCATTTCATTACTTTTTCGCGGGTTGGGTTGGCGCGGAGGTGTTTCTAATGCGGTATGCAGTTGAAAAGGTCCTTGAAATACATCTAAATGTATATAGAAAGCGCTTTGGCCCGCGCGTTCCGTGTCTCATGTATTTTTATTAATGCGATTATCTCCACCATTTGAACAATAGTATAGAAAAAGGTGAAAGATAGGAAGTCGTCATGACTCATCTGTCTATTCTTTACTTTAGAATTTAAATGTTTCCACTATATACAAAGACGGGGAAACGACCGTAAAAATGCGTTTCCTCAGGGGGAGCAATACCTGCTCGATAAACTGGGCCAATCTAAGACCATCATGTGGTATATAACAACTCTCATATAGATACACGCCAGTGCACCGACGAGGAGAAAGACATTTAAAAGTTTATTGGGTCATAACAACAAAAGAAGAGCATTAACAGGAGGTGCTTTTAAATTTCGCAAGCGGCCTCCACGCACATTCCAAGCAAATCACCGTCGTAGAAAGCGCGGGCAGTGGGAGGCTCTGCCTTGGGTGGAAGAGCAGAAGTGCTAAGGGCATACTCGGCGAGAGCATAGGCAGCAGCACGAGCGTTCAAGAGAAAGGCACCGTGGTGGATGTTCGCAGTGGTGTCACCGCGGAGGTGGTAGTTAACATCGTAGGCTACACCAGCCTCGCCGCCGAAGAGTTTAGCCTGCTGGGCAGTCTTACGGCCTTCGGCGCCAGTGAAGAGACCGCCAGAGGGGATGTTCTTCTTGATGAAGGCCTCGTAGTCAGAGCGGCCGCTGAATTCAGTAGGAACATGGGGCCAGCCTAGGTCGTCGAAGTATTTCTCGAAGAAATGTTCGATCTCAGAAGATCCAGGAGGACCAGTCTTGTTGAAAGCGTTGCCATCACCGTCGTAGATGCCCAACATGTAGTTGGGGGAGCCGATCATGTCGAAGTTCAAGTACAGGCGGATCTTGGCCAGCTCTTTCTCCGAGAGGTTGTTGACGTAGTATCGGGAGCCGAGGAGACCGAATTCTTCAGCGGTCCAGAAACCGAAGCGGACGGCGTTCTTGACCTTGAACTTAGCGAGGGCTTTGGCGATGTTGAGGAGAGCAATCGTGCCGGATCCATCGTCATTGATACCTGGGCCGGCTTCAACAGAGTCGGTGTGAGCACCAAGCACGATGACATTGTTATGGTCACCTTCCTTGGTCTCAGCAAGGACGTTCCAACTAGAAACAAATCAGTCAGTATGCATAATGGTCTAAGGAGTAGCAAAAACCAGCACGTACGTGGTCAAGTTGAGATATTCGGTGTGGACGAAAAGATGGGCGAGCGCTTTGCCGGCTTTGGCTAACTCAAGAAGCTTCAAGCCATTCTCTCTGGTCACACCAACGGCAGCAATGCCTGGTGGGTGGGGGTTCTGGAGGCTGGCACGAAGGTCACCGGGGCCATTGTTGTAGAGAATCAAAGCCTTTGCCTTGGCGTTGGTCGCGGCCGTTTGCTTCTCAACAAAGGTGCAGACTCCACGCTCGACGATAACAATCTTTCCATCTGTCTCGGGTGGGTAGTCGGTCTGTAATGCAGTATCAGCTCATGGCTATCCATCAACCTAATCAGGTAGGGGCTCGTACAGCATTGCAGCCGAGATTACTGGCGGCGATAAGGTTTCCGGAGACATTTGCGGAAGGGCTGAAGGTAAAGGCAATGGATGGGATTTGCTGGCCATTATTGACCGTCAAGCTCTGCTGACCCTTGGTGCGGAGTTGCTTGTGTTCCTGAGCCTCCACCTTGTAGTACCCATGCTTATTAAGTTCGTGTACAAGGTAGTCAACGGTAGCCTTGTGGCCTGGGCCGCCAAAGACACGTGTATGGTTGTCCTTATCAGCAAACTCCTGGAGCTTGCTCAAGCCATCCTTCAAGTCTTTGAGGTTAATCTTGGCCATCAAAGCATCCTAAATGAGAGCGTTAGCTTTTTTCCGGATCACACAATAACCGTGGAGAAATTGCACGTACGTGGCTGACGAGGTCATGATGTCTTTTTGCCAAAAAGCGGTCCTCAAAGCTGGCGGCAGCAACGGAGGAAGCAAGGGCAGCGCCCACAGCCAAGTAGCCTGTTGTCTTCATGGTTGTAGAATGTCAACTGGCAGACAGGAGAGGGGAGGAAACGGGTATTGCTCCTGGTCACACAGGGGGAAAAAAAAAACCAGTCCGGAGAGGAATTCTCTGGGGAACAGCTCATCTTAAGTTCTCCTGGGAGACGCGGCGCCATGATTCGCGTAGCCACTAGAAAACTGGTATTATTATTATTGCATGTCCGGCCGCCGAATATGGCCGTCCTCTGCCGGGACTGAGGGGATATTGAGAGCTGCCCAGACGGCCAGGCCAGACTCCATGCACAAATCCTACCCCAGACTCCGCGTAAAAGAAAATAAAAGAAAAGCCGGGCCGGCGAGAGCACAATAATGCCAATTGGCGTGCTGCCCTGAAAGGGCTCCTAGCGTGGATCACGAGGGGAGGTTTCCCTGGCGCCCCAGAGATACGAGTGCTGCGGTACCTGGTCGAAGTACGATATAGACTTCGCGCAGCCCGTGATGGCAGCTGAACGACAGCCAGCGCGCGAGAGTCAATCCTACCCTGTTGCTTCTGGAAGGCTCTTGGCAGGTCCGTTCATTACCCGGAAAATAAACACCGTGGTCAGGATAGGGTCGATTTTCGGGAGAAGTAAGATTAGCAGCCCCGTCGGCCGTATTCAACGCTTGTTGTGGCCGCACACCACTCCTGCCCAGCAGTGGGGAAGCAGGCAGTCGCCCAACATTTTTATGCTGGCTCAGAACCAAGTAATATTACTAGTATTATTTAGTATTCTTGAGGATTTCTTCCAGAAGGCGGAGTTCATGATAATGTACGACGGGCTTGCCACGCCGAAGGAAGGCGTCGCGAGCGACATGGGTGGAGGTGAGCTGTACTCCGTACCACGGGCGGGTCAAGCCACGTCGTCGATCAAGACAGAGCAGAATACGAGCCAGCGAGCTTGGGGGAGAGAGAGAGTAAGAGAGGCCTGATGACAAGAGGCGCCGTCGGGATCAAGAGCAGTCCAGCGTGCACGAGGTCTGGCCAGCAATCGCAACAGCAACAACAACAACAGCACCAGCGCCAGCGCCAGCGCAACCGAGCACGAACCGCACGGCCAGGGAGCCCCTCGCAATGGCAGCCAGGCAAGCCCCGACTCTGGATCATTTCCAGCATAATCTCCCCGGCGCCAAGGTGTGACGTTTCATCGCCGCGGACGAGCTCCAGCAAGCCCCGGATCGACGCTGGCCTGGCGGGAGAAACACGCCGGCCGCAAATAAAATAATCTTCTGGAGGATCTTCGGGTTCGCGCCAGCGCCGGGCTTGTCCCCGCAGGTGACAACAGCAAGGGTGGCGCGTTGACTCGTTGGCTTTGGCGCGTGCGGGTGGCCGAGGTCCTGGTCTCCCACCCGTCTCTCCCTCTCTCTTGTCTCCGTCCGCGTATAACTACTAGGTGTGCGAGTAGTTAACTCGTTGGTTCGTTCGCTAAGGGCGTGAGAGCGCCTGTGCAGGCCAAGCGGGGTTGTTGCTGTCGTTGTTGTCGATGTAGTTACTCCGTCGTGCCGTTACATACGGAGTAATCGAAGGATCCGCGTTGCTCGGCTGGCTCGAGGACTTGAGGAATACAACTCCCAGCCCAGCTGCTAGAGGCGCGGCTATTGACCATTCACGCCCCGGGCGGATCGACACAGCCTTGCTCGCTCCGGCGAGAGTTAACGAAGTCGAAATTAAGTACGGAGCATTGGCTTTGCGAACTATTCGATGCTAAAACACCGGCTCGACGAAACGTCAAGCGCGCCATTTCCTTATACATGTGCCTACAGCCGCCAGCACCAGAGGATTATCTAGCTATATCATAACCGTCAGCCCAGCATTGAGACACCGGCTGCTGTTCATCACATCATCTTGTCTTGTCCGCACACAGCGGTCAGAGGATAACTATTCTTCCGCCACCGCGGCTGGGAGATCGATCCTCCTTGCAGCCTAAGCCTTCCTCACAGTGACATCCCGCATACACTGAGACAGGCGATGACGGGATGGAGACACACAGCATGACAGTAGAGACAGAGACAGAGAGATGACCCTCCGAGCAACTCAATCGACCGGCTGTACCCGATGGCCGTGAAGGGACGCGCAATTGGTGATACTTGGCTGAGTCTCCGGGTGAGACCAAGTGGAATGCGGAGAAAAAAGGACGAGAGAACAGGGGGCCAATGTAAGGCCCAATAATAATGACATTGCGGATGTGTTTGCGTCGCCCTCTGGACGTCAGAATCAGCTCTCTGGAACTCACCATCCGCGCAGCAGAGAACGTTTCCTCGAGCTGGCCTACATCCCACCCACCGCACAACAGCTGTAGAACTAAGGATGGTTTGCTTGCAGTAGCATTCCACGTTCTCTCAGTAGAGATAATCTCTTCGACATCATCATTTTTCCTCCTCATCTTCATCATTCAGATCCTCCGGAACCTTAACCCCTCAAGACCAGAAGAAACGGGGATACCCCCCGTCCTGGCATAGCTACATAACGTGCGACTGCGAAACATGGACGGACATTCTTGTGTACTCCGTACGGGGTAGTTAGTTTTTTACCCCAGGAGTAGCATTCCAAGCGGAGAAACGAAATCGAAATGGCACTCAAGCTTCTGAAGGAATCCACCCTCTCGCCAGGGATGTAAGTTAACAAAGAATTCCCGCCCCCAAACAAAAATAACTGTGGGCAGGTGAGAGAGGAGGATCGGCCCATTATTATTATTCTTTTACAATAGACATCCAGTACGGAGTAGTTTTATTTCATTATGGAAGGTCGAAGAGCCATGCGTATACTAACATTGCTGCGGCAGGAGTGAATGCGGGGCCGCTTCGCTTTCTTGTCCGCAGGAATCCCCATGGCATCTTCCTATTCTGTCTGCTAGCGGGGAAACGCACGGCGTTCCGAAGCAGCTTCTAGACGAGAGAAACGGCGGCGTGCCGGCCGGGGGGGGGCAGCTAACCGAGATCGAAGAGACGGGCAAGAAAGAAACACGAAGAGCGAGACACACATAGCGTTGTCGTAGTACGGTTAGTTGTATTTTTTTCGCTCTATGTATTAGTTGATCTAGTCTAGGCCCGTTAGACGATAATGATACAGAAGTCGGGCGCATCAAGGCTGTCTCAATCAGGCAATAAACAAAAACGAGGCAGATGTCAAGTGTATGCAGGCTTGCGGATTGTTCCAGAGACTCGACGCAGGCTATGCAATAATAAAAACCGATAAAAGCAGAAAATTGCGCCGGAAAGTGTGTAGGAGAATATGACAGTGGAGTGTCATAACGGGGGAAATTGGGCAGGGAATCTAGCACATCGCAGCATATCAAAACACGAGATCCGAGAGACACGGGAAAATAGCCAGGCAAACAGGCAATTTCAGGGAATTTCCTCACGAGTCAGTCAGTCCGTAATTCCGTAGGATTCGCAAACAGCCGATTTCCGATCTATTGCACTTCTTTGCTAAGATGCCGGGCTCTCCGCGTTCAAAGCTAGATCCTTCATCACCATTGCTTCCACCACCTTCATGCCCACTTCTTCGCCCTTCTTTCCGCCGTCCTCCTCGCCAGCAACACGCTGGTCAAGTACCAACTTCGTTTGTCCCAGTGCATAAATCTTCTCCTCAATCGTGTCCTTGGTCACCAATCTCACCACTTCCACCTCCCGCGTCTGCCCCACACGATGTGCACGGTTCTCGGCTTGGATGTCGTCCTGGGGGTTGAAGCTCGAATCGAAGATAATCACCTTATTTGCACATGCGAGGTTGATGCCAGCGCCGCCCGCCTTCGTGGAGAGCATGAACACGGGAATGTCGACTTGTTCGTAGAACGCATCAAGAATAGACTGACGGTCCTCCACCGAAGTCGTTCCATCCAGGCGGAAAAAGCGGATATGCAGGGTCTCGAGCACCTGTTCAAGAATGTCCATGACCATCGTGAACTGCGAGAATATCAAGACGCGATCGCCATTCTCAATGTACGTTTGGAGGAGGCCACGTAGCTTCTCCACTTTACCCGAGTTCATCCATTCGTCATTCTTCAGTGCAAATTTACCCAGCGAATCAGGATTAGTTGAGCACAGTGTATGGCATTCAAAGTCACTGTACGGCAGCAACTCTTCGTAAATTGCATCAGGATCGGACATGGCCCATTTAGGGTCCTTCACGCAAGCCTTTGCAATTCGACTCAAGGTCTTCTCGTCGTAGATTCGTCGATAGAACAAGGGATGGATCGCTGCCTGGCGTAGTTTCATAAGAATATTGGTGGTCTTGTTCCCGACTTTTTTCCCGGCTGCACGATCTGCAAGGATCTCGCGCACCATATCAGTTTGGTATTGGTATATCTCCTTCTGCGCGTCATTCATCGTGCAGTATTCCACACGGGCGATCTTAGGCGGCAGATCGATCACCTGATGCTTCTTGCGTCGCAAGACGAACGGGGTAAGCATGGACTTGGCCCGTGCAATTCGCTGGGCTGAGAGTAAAGTAGAGTGAACATCAATCGTTTTGGCCTTTGCGCTGAATATGTGGTCAAGATCGTCTTTTCGCTCCCTAAAGACCTGGGGAAGAATAAAGCCTAGAAGCGATGCCAACTCCTGCAGATTATTCTGCAGTGGAGTCCCCGTCAGTAATAGACGGAAGCGTGCAGGAATTCGAATAAGTTTATTGTAGAGCAGCGATTTACTGCTTTTTAGCATGTGCCCTTCATCAAAAATGCAAGCGCAGAAACCCATAGATGCCAGAAAGGAGGCATCATGCTTGGCTTTTGCAATTGTGTATGTGGTAATGACAACATTGATGTTATCACGCTCATCTTGAATCTGCAACCGAATGTTGGCTCGTTCGTTCTGACCAGCGTAGTAGGGCATGACGTTCAACTTTGGACAAAATACTGAAAATTCACGAAGCCAATTCTCCAAGGTAGATGATGGAACGACCACAAGATGAGGCCCGCGGACGCCCGTCTCGAACAGATGAGCCAAAAATGCAATGACTTGACATGTCTTGCCCAATCCCATGTCGTCAGCTAGGATGCAGCTGAGGTTCTGCTCAAAAAGCAAATTCAGCCAATTAATTCCAACAATCTGATAGTCTTTCATCTTGATATTCTCACTCATAATCGATGGTTGTCCGATAAATTTCTTTTTAGTGAACTCGTTTCCACTGGCGCTCGAGGAAGGTGACCCAATACCGGAGTCATGAGAAGAGCTAATTTTGTCTAAGGAAACCATTTCCAACTCCCCTGTCTTCTTTGCACCAAAAATATCGATGCCCCAGCTCTTCATTTCGTCGGCAATAGGCTTACCCAACGCCTCACAGCGTTTCACAAGCGCATCAACGGCTTCGTAACCAGTCCACATATCGAGACACTTATCAACGATTTTATCTCCGATCAATTTTTTAGGCTTTCGTGCCTTGGTGTCCTTGGCTGGCGTTTCGTTCGCGGAAATCATACGGACCTGCGCAAGTGTAACGTAAGGGCGGCTAGATACAAAACACTCAGCAACATCTGGGGTGAGTTCCGCAATATCAGTGAGATCCTCCAAAGAGCATGTGTTGAAGAAGTTCAGGACTTTATTTAGCAAGGTGCCGTCGTCCGCAGCTTTTTCGGAGACGGGATCCGAATCCGAATCAGAATCAATATGGGATACTCCGGGAGACGATGACGGGGATTTAGAAACGCGCTTTTTGCCTTGAACTAGTCTTCCAGGCATTTTTCCAATTCTGGTAGTTTGTGTAGCAGCTGGCGAAGGGCTGGGAGAATTTCGACGAGATCTAGCTCCTCTTATCAACCGTCGGCGTATCGATGGCTCTGCAACTTTTGGCTGTTGAGGAACTCGCTGGGTAGCTGCCCATTTGTCTTGGATACGGGTTCCAGCCTTGATCTGCTGTTTGGCGGCAACAACCGGCCCAGCCGCTGGGGCAGAGTTGTTATCGAGACTCAATTCATCGTCAGAAGTAAGATTCACAGTAGCAGGATCCTGGAGAGTGGCAATATGATCAATTGTATCTTCATAGTTCCCTTTCTTCAGCAGCAGAATTTGAAGACAGACTTCAACTGACTTGTTTGGAAAAATTCGGCGGATCCGTTCAATTTTGGTTCGAACATTGTAGTCTTCGATATCGGCAAGAGCGAAAGCTTCAAAGGAAGGGGAATCAAGACTATTTCGGGGTCTTTTGGTGGTCGGGGCCTGTACGATCGCATTACCAGCATCGGCCTCACGTTTGCCTTGGCTTTTGGGTGCAGCGGGGTTATAAAATGCAGAGGCTGTGATCTCTTTGAACTTGGCTGTGTTACTTAGTGCCACAGGGGACTCAGCGACTCGATATTTTTCGAAGCTCTTGGAGATATTGGTGAAGGTGGACGGTTTTATATCAATAGCGCTGAGGCGGAAATCATCTTCATCTGAGGAACCACCACGATAGGTAGGGCCCTCATCGTCTAGGATGGGCTGTCTTCTCACAGGAGCAGCCATGGCAGGAGGTTTGAAACGGGTGCCAGGAGGTGCAATGGCAGTAGATAGAGCTCCAGGCCTTGAGAAGGGATAGCGAGATAACGAGGAGTGAGGTGCAAGTGGAGAGGAAGTAGCAACTTGAACTATGGAAGCATTTTTAAGAGGAGAAGATTTTTGAGGTGTGATTCGCTCAATTATTTGTGTGGGTTGTGTGGTTTTTTGAGTGTGCAGAGGTTGTGTTGGAACAGTAGAGCCTTGTGTTGTCGCTTGCAAGTGCTGGTAAAGCGGAACGGTCGCAACCGTTTCAAACTCAGAATCCTCTGCACCCTGTGACAGTGAGTCCTCAAGATGAGTACTCCTGCGAATGGGAGTATCGGGTATTCGGTCTATCATGGTGCCTGGAACTCCTGGGCAACGCTATTCGATGTGTAGATGCTGGAGATCGTCTTAGGGGGTATGAAAGAACAAAGAGAGAAACAAGACAACTCAGTAGGAAATGCTATACGTAATAGAGATTTATCTCGAAACCTGCTTCCGGGGGCGTTGACGGGGGGCCGTAGCCGGTATGATCCGGAGAGAAGTCTGGAATGGGAATTTTTGCTTCCCTGGTCGGCGCCAATGCGGTGAGTGGCGGCGCGTAGGCCGCCAGACGCGCTGTCAGGTGACTGGAAGTGGTTTTTGGCGCGGCAGAGCAGAAGCGCCGTCAAGACGTTGTAGGAGCGTGAAGAAGTCTGCCTCTGTATTCTCGTAGGTATACTGTGTCTGCTCCATGGACACAGGGCATGTCCGCAGGCACACTCTGCCGCCTTACATACCACCACCAACCACCGCTGCCCGCCACCACGCCGCGGTCTGTTCGCGCCCAAGCACCGCCCGGCTTCCCGGGGCATCAGCGCCTAAGCCTGAAGCGGCTAGCCACGCCCGGGCGGCCCCAATCGCGCGTGCTGCACCCCCGGGCCGCTCCACGCAGCGCTTGTTGCGACGCAAAATGAAATACCACGCTGGCGTTCTGTTGGCTGTTGGTGGCAGGAAATTCCCCGGGCGCTCTTAATTTGGCTATATAAATATAACTATCTTCTGCCTCTTGCTTTTGCTAACTTCAAGCTGAAAACACTGCGATTCACCCCGTACCCTCACCTCGCAAGCATGGCTACCCGTCGCAACCCCGCCACAGAGAAGACCACAACGTCCACCACTCCATCCGCACAAGCGCTGTCAGCTCAAGATGCTCCGCTAAAAGAAGCCATGCAACTCCAAGACGTTCCCGGGTACCCGCAGTACGTGTGCCTTTACCCTGTTTCGTCACACCGTTGCTAACAACGTCCCCCAACCACCAGCCAAGTGCTATGGAAGCTCATCGTGTACTCTATCGCTGTTGTCGTCCTCCCCATCTCCGCTTACTTCTACTCCAAAAACTATATTTTCGAGGGAAATACCACATACTCTGGCGCCATCGCTGCCCTGACGGCGAACGTTGTCTTGATCTCATATATCATTCTGGCTGTGCGGGAAGATCGCGGGGATCTGATGAAGGGGCAAGAAGAAAAGAAGACAAAATGAGACACACGCTGCCATTTTGCTGCGTCTCTTGTTTGTTTGGGCACATTGACTTTGGTTGCATGACATTCTGGTAGGGAGGCGCGTGTTGGGATGGTCTTATGGGTATGCAATTCTATTATATCAATCAACTCAAATGTACTGTATGTATATGTGTGCACAAATAACTAGTATACCAGTGAATTTTCATTAGCACCAAATTTGGTTTGATAAATGCAGAGGCACATCTTCCTATCCTAGCTCTTCAAGTCTGCATTAGTGTTTCCCATCACGTGTGGCAACATATTATTACCAGGACCATAATCACTTAAATCCATTGCACCTAAAATAAAGGCAAAGAGTAGCCATCACCTCCAAGGGCCAGGCATCATGCAAATGGTTGTGACAAAGTAGCATAAATCATAGCAAAAGCACAAAAGAAATGCCCCCTCCCAAGCCTTTCCCAGTTTCCCCATGCCAGTTCAAAACAATCCGATAATCCATTTTCCCATCAATTTTGTTGAATAAAAAATCAAAAAAAAAAAAAAAAAAAGTAGAGTGTGTAAGAGGAGAAATCATATCTCGTAGCATGGACACCCCCGCCTCTCCAGCTGTTTTTCATCAAACGACCTTTAAAAGCCAGGTACCAAGTCAAATTATAACAAGAAAAGGGGAGAATAGGGAAAAAAACAAAAAGAGTAGCCTGAGCTGACTTTAGCCCCGACTAAACCTCTTGAACCAACTCTTTCGCTTGTCGCCTGAACCCTTCAGGAATGAATTTTTCCGTGAAGGGTCTGACGGAAGAGGCTTCGTAGCGGCTGCAGGCGGAGCGGTAGGGGCACCACTCTGACCAGGGTAGACGCCATTTGACCGAACTCCATTGACAGCATATGACGAGGATCCGTTACTTGAAGACTGGAACGGTTGCTGGTTGTAATCTAACTGGGGATTTGCGCCGAATCCGTTGAAGCCGTATGCATCGCCTCTCTGCTGCTGCTGTGGGATGGCGTCTCTGGAGCTGCTGAGGGAGCTAGGGTCTGTTGACTGCGCTAACTGGTCCATAGATTGGTTCCCCGAGCCGGAGGGGCTGTCATAGGACTGGTATTGACCGTTTTGCGCGTAGCCATTGCCGTTCTGTTGCCGTGGGTTCTGGCGTTGACCACGTTGCTGCTGGTCATACTGATTGTAGCCATAGTTGCCGTATCCGTCGGCGTAGCTCTCTTGTCTTGATTGTCGTTGGTTGTAATAGCTGTTCTGGTCATTGTAGCCATGAGAGGGATAGGTGAGATTGCCTCGAGGGTCTGCGTGAGGTGCTAGTCAGCAACTCGATCCGCAACGCGATGTCAGAGAAACCTTACCTCCAAAGAAACTGGTGGGACGGCTCTGGCCATTGACACTATCTTCTGCGATATCATCAGCACCCCAAACTACAGGTATTCAGCCTTTGTCATCGCAAATACCTCTAATATATGACATTCGTCGGCCATATGTTCCGTCTATTGCAGCCTCGAAGGCACGGATGGTATCCAGAGGGCGCTCGAGACGATGACGCGTCGGATTAGACAGGTCCGGGTCCGCTACCACGATGAAAAGGCCCCATCAGCAACAACGACAAACAGGCAACGAGACATGCCACCGGCGACTCACTGATAACGTTTCCATAGCGATCTTTATGCTGTAACGAGCGTAACGACTCCAAATTCGACTTCTCCAACGCAATCGCCGCTAGCTCCGGGTTAGTACAGATCACGCAGAACAAAGAAGGCAGCCTTACATGGCTGGAGTTCGTTTATCGCGCGAGTCGGATCCGCATGTGAGTGCATTCGATTGGCTTCTTTTTCCCGGTGTGTTTCGACCAGTTGCTCTTTGGTCTTTGAGCCCTGGCTCTTTTCCGACTTGTTGCTGTGGAAGCTGAGCATGCGGGTATGCCGCGAGCTCTCAGCCTGAGCGGCGGCCATGGTGGGACGCGACGTAAGAAAAAGAGCGACGGGAAGATTAAAGAGCGGTTACAGATGTAGATTAGAGTGAGGAAACGAGCGCAGTGGTGGCAGGGCAGCAAAAAGGCAGTGAGCCAGCGACGGGTTTTTCTGCGTGAAGGCCGAAAGCGGGCGGTTCACGACTAAGCAGGAGAGAGAGCGCGTGAGTGAAGGGCCGGCCTGCCGACGAGCAATTGCGGAAAACAGCGCAGAGCACAGCTTCACACACACAGGCGATTATTTTGCAGATTATAGGCGATGGCAGCGAAGGGATGCGAAGGCGGGAGAGCCGGCAGTGCGACTGTGTGGCATCTGTCTCAGACCTGGATGGAACTCGGGACCAGAACAGGGTAACCGCCCACGAACCAGAGGTTTCGGCAAAGTCTGTTGGATATCGACCCAGGGGCCGCGCGGATGCGTCGTCGCGAGCAGCAGACAGCTAGAGACGCACGGCAGAGAGAATGCGAGACTGTTTCTGAAGCACACAAGACGCCTGGCAGATGCATCCGTCTTTACACGCTCACGAACCGCGATGGCTGGCAGGGCTGGGGATGCGCAAAGGATGCCAATGCCACTTACAGGAACTTACTTTGCTCCTCGCACTTCTCGTCCAGCCACGTACGTAAGACCGAGCAGCCATGTCGCCGCTAGTGCTCTTGGACGGCAATCTCCTTGCCTTTGCATTGCTGGGCGAGCATCTCCCTTGGGCCTGCCCGCCGCACGGAGACTGGTCGACCCCCCAGGCCGCAACCCGCCGGCCGCCCGGGCTGCCGTGCCCATACGAGCGACACAGGCAACATTGCCCGCATCCAGCGCATCGGCCGATCCTGATGCTGTGGCCTGTAACTACTATGCATGCCGGGCTGACGACCGCGTCTCCACCGGCTCCAAGAGACCTAACACTCCCAAGCCGCACGGATCGCCGCAGTCGCCCCAGGCAGCCCGTCATCATTCTCGCCACGAGGGCAGTGCCGGTGCTCCAATGTTTCCAAAAAAATTAAGGCCCAGCGGCCCCAGCCCTACACTGCCTGGCTGATGCCATGCCGACGTTCGCATTCACGGGTCCCTTTCCATGGCCCGACGGAGCGCCGGGTCTTCGAGAAGCCGGCGCGACGTCGTTGCCGCCGTGGCCATAGCGGGCTCCACCATGTGTCAGAAAGCCAAACTCAGCCGGTGCTCCAGCATGGCAAAGATGAATCCGGACACGATCCTGGCACCGGCCTAGCGCAATATGTCATGGTTGCAGCATGACAGCCACTCATGGACATACATATATGGACGGACGCCCTGGTACTCTCCAGCTATGTATGATATACTCTGTACGGAGTACATGCATTTATATCGTACTTACAACTAAGCACGAAGCTAAGGGCGGCGTGCTTGCAATGAGAGAATGCTTACAAAGCCGCAATGTTTGGGCAGATTCAAGTGTATTTATTTTTGTTTCTAGAATTAACACATGATCTCATCAACTCAGAGATGATGGAAGTATAAGAGAAGAACGAGCCGTAAGAATAGCGGGCGGAGTACGGCCAGGAACCGGCACAAAGGCTCGGGAAAAGAAGCAGCGAAAGCGCATCCAGGCATATGCGATTCCATTAAAAACGTCAACAGATAAACGGTGCCACCCCATTTTCACCATTTTGGGAAACTGACTCCTCGCCCATGCTTTTACAGCCAGAGGTAACAAGAGGACAACAAAGGAGGCTGGAAAATAACATAAACCCATCATAATGTCGGAAGAATTGCGAGTGCAGAAGACTCTATTATCGTCCCGACCTCAGAGGGAGAGGATGGTGGTTTGCTAATAGCTGTTTGTTTTTGTGTGCATTTCCCTAATTTTTTTTGGAGTTTTCTTTCTCGAGCTATGCGCTGTGTAATCCCCGATGTATACCACGTAAGCACGCCTGCTTCCCTGATTCTCGGGATCGTATCAAATCAAATTCACAACTTCACCGCTCCCTGACTGCAACAACTCCGCTCCACCGACGACCAACTTAGATTGACGAGGGATAGAGCATGACTCTGACGGAAGCACCAAAGGTCTTGGGGGGAAGGTTGTGTCTGAATTGTGCGCGGACGACGCCGGAGTTACCTGAATATAGCATTAGAACTGTATATTCACATTGTTTCCTGATATATCATTCATAAACATACCATGTGGCCGGGTGACTTTGCCCCAGATGACTCTGATTTTGGATCCCTGTACCTCACGCTTTGCCCGGTAAACGAATGCGACTTTCTTGCCGAGATAGAAGCTGTGATGTAAATGTTTAGTGCTCCATGACCATCATCCAATGCATCGCTGGGATATCTTTACCTGGCGGCCTTCGAATCTTCAACACCCTCAAGCTTGATTAAACTTGTGTTTGGGTTTGTGTTGCGCTTGCCACGCTGGTAACTGAGGTGGCGTCCCCTATCAATTATCGACTGTCAGCATTCACGCTCCAATTCATCCACCATGCATCCATCGTGCAATCCACGTCCATTCAACTCTCGCTGATCGTTTCATTCGACACATCGCATTTAAGAACAAGACATATATGAACTGGAATATCGCTTACTTGACGTAGACTAGACACGAGTAGAGAAAATGTTAGCCAAGCTCATGCCAATTAATATTTCAAAATCGTCTGCGTTCCCGTTTCCATTTCCAAGCGAATATCTCCTCGTCGCGCGCGAAACAGCAAAGTCTCTCGAAATTTCCCAGTAACCACAATACGAAATCCTCGCTCTGTAAAAAAGATAGAAACTGGCAGGCAGAAGGGCAACACTCACGTCTGTGACCTTGATCAGAAGGCATCTTGAAAATGTATGTCCTCCGTGTATCACTGGTGTGCGCAAGGGCAAAAGTCGGAATATTCAGCAAAAGATGAATTTGCCGAATATCAGTCGAGAACCGCGCGCGAGGGTTTCGTGGATGGGGGGGGTCGTTGTCGCTGGTCGTTTGAACGGGCACACAAACACGCAAAGGAGAGTCAAGCGAGGCGGAAGTGGTGGTTGTGGTGGGCTAGTCCTAATTTGGATGTTAGCGAGCCCTAATTATGTAAGCCCCGCGTCTGCATAACGATACTTGTGGTGTTTGCATCCTTTGCTATGTTTGCATATAGGTAGTTAAATAAAGTTTCCGCGAGCCGCAACCTTCAACCTCAATTTTGGTTTTTGTCAAAGAATGGATTGTGGAGAGACAACGCCGTTGATGAACATATCTTAAAATAACATCTGAGAACGTGGTGGCCAGTGTTATTGCAGTCAAGCCTGGGGAAAAGCCAAGCCTTCAAAATTTAACGATAGCTAGCAGGAGACAGCTTTGTAGTCTTAACTACTTGGACAACGTCGAGGCCTACGACGATAACCCGTACATGAGAGCGCTTAATTATCGCGTGGTACAAGGAGGCTACTTTTTTTCTCTCAATGTATGATCGATAAACAGTATATCTCAAATCCGTCAGCGTTCCCCTGTCCGTTTCTACACTCCCATTGATTTTCTTCCTGGCTAGTTATTCCCTATCAATCTCAGTTAAGAAGTAATTCAGTCATGTCACTAATGGCCGAAGCAGAAGTCCTTGGCGTTCTATATTGTATACAATACTAGGATGTATCACTCCTGAATCAAAAACCACTGTCACCTGAGCTGCCTACGCACTTGGGCATCCTCCGCGTCCAGTGGGTCATACCATATTGTGGACAATGGACATATGAAAACTTTGGTTTAGAATTTTGGCGTAGACACCATGGGAGAGATTCTGAAAGATAGCAATAAATCGCTCCCCAACGAGAGCTTCAGTCGGATTGGACCCTGCTTACCATTCAAGCCAGCCCCATGTATTTGACACTGCTTAAAAATCTGATGCCGATCAAGTGGATTCAGACAAGTATGGCAATCTAAGCTTTGAAGGATTCCTTTGCGTTACCATGCGACCAAAAGGGCTATCATGACCCACCCTTCCCGACCATGGCGAGATAATAAAGCATGTAAGACGTTGGTAGGTTAAGGGCATCGCCGACAATAGAGCAATTAGGATTGTGCTTTCGGTGCGACACAACCACTCTCCGACGGCGCCAATCATCGTCCACCTCTCAGGCTACTTGCCATTACTGAGGTGCGAAATCTGGTCGCTTAGCATGGGTGCTGAACATTGGGCCACCGATATGACTAGCTAGAAAGTCTAATGCCTATCTATCACGAATCTTTATAAAGCAGAGACAGAGTATTATAGCCTACTTAAAGCTAATTTGCCAATTCTATCTCGACTGCATCCGTGGTCAACAAGCGAAGTTCTAGGATCGGTATGGCCACTGCCCAAGAACATCGGATTTCGAAATCGCGTGGATTACCACAAGTGCCGAAACAATAAAGGAGGCCTTCAATCACTTTATTAAACGACTAGTAATTTTACAGCTGGAATCGTAATAAGCTTGAGAATTTTGCCGCCCCCCAGTGATGAATAATATCTTTCTGAAGCCAAAATCGCATACCATAACCATATCACTACTAGACCGAAGTCTCTCGTCCTACCTCGCTAGCTCTGTGGCGAGGAAAGAGCGGCCCAGCGGGTAATTAGCCATAAGCCTTTTATCTTTTGAGGGGCCGTGCTCTCGGACGTTGCAGAGCAAAAGGCCAGGCGGCTTTATAAATGCGATCCGGAGCTCGAAGGCAATTTGATATCAAGTTCGTTGTTATTCCGTGCTCTGTGAGGCCTGCTTTTTGGTGTTGGTCAGGCTAAAACAAAATCCACTCGTGGAAGAACTAAGTGCAACGGGCATCATCCTGGGAGCTACCCTGGTCGCTAGTTGTTTGGCAGTCAGACACAGCAGAAACTCATATCGATGCCATGGAGCGGGCACTCTTGAAAATATGCTAGCTAGCTGAGACGCATGTGAGTGTGAAACAGCAAACTTGAGTCAAAACTAAAGTTGCTATCGTTATTCTTCTGTTTACTCCGTACTCCAAGTCATTCTCGTTCTTCACTCGGAGAACTCCGTTCCATCAAGCCTGTTTCCATATCTCGCCGTTTCATTAAGCTGTTATAGACTCTTAATGAATAACTGCCTAATGGAGCATAAATATCCTCACTCCGTATAAAAAGGCCTCGCTGTTGCACCCGAGAAGCTAAACCTGAACAAAGCCCTGGGCCGTTCTCTTATATTCGGTTCAATGTCTAAGCTAGCCGAGTTAATAATGTGCTGCAGCTTTCCATAAACACATCCGTTCCAGAATAATAGCTCTTCTTGTCAAATAAAGTTGAATCACCCACTGCTGTAAAACCTTCGATCCTATCCCATGAAAAATATCCATTGGGCACTCTTATCTTTTACCAGATTCGAAAACACTCTTCTGATTACCCTAAAACTTAGCAGCTTAACTTGTCTGCGGTTACGGCTCCGTTCACTATATCGGCCAGGTAAGATCCGGCGTTGTTGGTAGGAAAAGAGGGCAAATACTTTGCGTAATCGCCAGCCTTGCCAACCATTGGCTTGTATCCCAAGCTCTCAAGAAAGTGACCTCACAAGACGCTCTATCCTTGTTAGCACGATGGAGGCGGGTCTTTAGCTAGAGACTTTTTGACTCGGAATTTGCCGGAACGTGATAAAAGTGATAGACAATTTTGACCACGGGTAGTTAATTTCAAATAACCCCATCATCGGCTTTAAACATCGGCCATGTACGGAGTCACGAACTCCCAAGCCTTGCATAAGGTTGACGGCGGCAAGAAGACAAGCACGAAATTCCCAAAGAGAAAAATTAAGGAAAAGGAGCCTGGTCCATGCGCACAGGCGGCAAATATGTTGGACGGAGTAATGTCGGCCGCATCTTTAAGGGGAAAACTGCCCTGACCTTACCCCGTAGTTGTTATAGGAATGCGCATGATTATTGAGTATGGAGTACTGAATAATGCACATCAGTTTCCCCAAGGTGAAACCGAAAACTCAAAGTCTATCAACTTCATTGCGAAAAAGGTTATACCCGTTATTGCCAAGCCTGGTCCGGATAAATAGTATTCCCGATAAATAAGGTTCCTTAAAGGCGGCTTGTTGAAATTGCAGTCATATTCCAGTAGGCATTGTAGATACATGCACGCCGATTTACCAATAGCTGTTACCAGGAGACAGAAATAAACCCAAAAATAACAATAGATGACCGCAGCCCCAAAGAGTATGGTGTCTGTAAAAAGAGAGGAAATTTTTTTGGAGGGAAAATCATGGTGTGGAGGACGAAAAAGTTGTGGGGCGAAAAAAAGGAAGGGGGAGGAGAGAGGCGAAAGAGGCAGTATATAGGAGTAGAAGAGCTTGTACGAGCTTAACAATATAATATGGGAGTCATCCCCGCCCTGTCCATGAAGAGATCAACGCAAAAACACAAGGTGAGACAAAAAAATGCAAGATAAAATATCAATTTGGAATGCAAGAGCCAACATAATCCCTAACAGAAGTAGGAAACGACCGCCCGATGATAAGCACGAATAAGATCCCGAATGCACTAAGATAAACAAAAAAGACGTAAAGATATATAAAAACAGATGGGCAAAAGCAAAAAACCGAGCAATACCATTATAAACATTATTCTACTTTCAACCTCTTGCCTGCCCCGACGGGGTCAGGGACAGCCGTCCCGGTTTCCGGGCTCTTTCTCTTCCTTTCCTGCTCATCCACCTCCTTCACGAATCCAGTTCCAGCTTGCATCACGGGAGTTGGAAACGTGAGGGGACTGGGCAACATGTTACTATCCGGGCCTGTTCTTCCAAAGCCCCATTCAGGGTAGAAACTTGAAGGTGACGGAAGGAGGGCATCGGAGACAAAGCGGCTGGGAAGAGCGGACATGGGCGTTTCTATATTACTGCCGGTGGCTTGTGGGACGGCTCCGGGGGGAGGAGGCCTGGCGAAAGGATTTGGCGGACCATGGGCTCCTGCACTTAATAAAGCGCTAGCAGAGGGTGAGGGTGGTGGGAGGACAACAGCAGAATGTCCTGGATCAGATCCTGTTTTGGCTGGAGTTGCCCCGACATTTCCAGAGTCGCGAGACGAGGATTCCGTGGTGGCTTCGCCCGCATCTGATTGCTCACTGGGAATCTGTACCTTTAGCTGAGGACGTTTGACATTGCCGGCTATGCTGTTATTCCTGGAAATTGGATGAATGTCTGGCACCGATGAGGTCGATGGAGTTCGTTGCGGGTTTGGAAGTGATCTGGGGGGTTGGGGTCGAGGTGGTGGCGGGGCTGATGGTTTACCATGTTTGTCAAGCTCTTTCAAAACCGGCGAGTCAGTTTTGGGCGACTCTGCAGGGGGTCCAAATCCAAAATGTTGTGCCAAGACAGATCCCCGGTCGTCAATTGGAGTGAATATACTTCTTGATTTTGTGGGGTGTTGTCTTGATGGGGGAGATGGTTGATGTTCGACTTTAGGTTCCTGGTGCTGGGAGGGCATTGGCTGGTCTACAGGCGGCGGCGGATGTCGGTCCTGTTGTGAGAAAGCGGGGGGCATAGACGGTCTTCGCTGTTGGTCTTGCATGTAAGGGTGGTGAGGAATTTGTTGTTGTTGCTGGACTTGTGGGATGGACGGGTGTTGATGGTGTGACGGCATAGGCGGCTGCTGTCCTTGCTGTTGGGCGACGGACTGGGGCGGCGGTGGTCGGGCGTATTGGAACGCTCCTGGTCGAGGCTGTTGTGGCATATTAGGATTACCTTGTGGGTTGTAGACTGAGGGATTTGTAATATAACCATATCCATTTTGGACTTGGGGTGGCGGCGTTGCATGGTGATGTTGGGGGGGAACTAAATTCGAACTGACGGCGGGGATAGTGTTTCTCGACGATGGCCGAGAACCGACACCAGGCGGCGGTTGAGGAGTTCCATTCCGAGGATGAAACTGTACGCCATTTGGTATGGGAGGAGACACGGACGGTGTGTGATTCACATGTTGAAAGGCAGATTGTTGAGGTGGTGGTGGTGGAACACCATTCCGATGGATCTGTTGACCTAACTCATCGGGAGGGGGAGAGATATCATCTTCATCCTCTTCGTCGAGATTCTGCTTACCCGCGAAATCTGCGGGCCCCTTATGTTCATGTGCCTGGCCGTACTGAAAAGGAAAGTCAGTGCCATAGAAATCGCAAGTTTCAAGGGCTCACAACATACATATTGATAACGGCTCAGCGTCTCCTGTATGTCTCCTGACGAAAACTCATATAGCTTTTTATTATGTCCAAATATTATTACGGTAACATCGACAGAACAGAGTACTGATAGTTCGTGTGCTTTTTTGAACAGACCGCCTTTGCGCTTGAGAAACGTGCTGAGAAGGGGTAAGAATTAGCTCCAGCAACAAATTTTCGTGGACAGACGTGACTTACACAGATCGATTACGATCGTCTTTAATAGCCTTTATTTCAATCTTCCGTCGGCCCATTTTCGTTTCAAGTGCAGTATGGTGCGGTAAAAGATGTCAGGAGGACCTTGCAAGGCCAGTGGTGAGGCACGTCGCCCCCAATTCAAAGGAATCAAAAAGGATTCCTGAGGTACCTATTTCGGCGGCAATAGGGCAGCACGCGAAACGCGGAAGGAGGAGAGTGCGGGAGGTGTGATATGGGCAGGCGGTGATTAGTGAGACTGGAGGGATGGGTGGACGTCGCCAGCAAGCATTGTCTGTGCGAAGATTGGTAGGCGGAGAGGAGCGGCGAGCAAGGAGGAGGTATAAAGAAGAATCGGCGGCGATCTGGCTCCAGGAGTGGAGTTTATCGACAGCCAGCAAGCAACCAACAGCGATGGGTCGAGCGGCAGGCCGGTCGATGGTGGTGGTGTTGGTGGACGAAGAATAGACGCGGGACGTTCTAAAGATAGATATAAGAAGGAAAAACGCTGAATTGGCGGGAGATTAAGGAAGCCCACACTCGCTGACTCAGCAGCCCAACCGGCGGCGCGCGCGGCGGTGATTGGCCGGCGGGCGCCCGCTGGCGAAATGAGCGCCTGGACCGATCCGGCCTAGCGACGTTTCATAACGCCGCAGATCATCTGACCGGCGCACGATTGGGCTGCTGGACCAGCGCCAAGACCCGCCTCCACCCTACGCGCAGGCCCGCGCGCCGATTGGCGGCGACTGCAGCTGCTATTAATAGCCGTTCTTGCCCTTTTTGTGCGCTGCTGGCAGGCGGGTCGTGGCTGCTTGATCGGAGGTACCGGGCAAAGCGCGCAAACAAACACACTGCCGGATGCGGGGTGCGGGCCTCCAGCGGGCCGGCGTTTCACGGGGTTTGGAGGGCGACGCGCTCGACAACAACATGAACAACGTCGAACCTCGCTACATCCACAGGGCCGCCGGCAACATCCATGCCCCATGTCCACGAAAACTCTACTCGCAGGGTCTGGGGCCCAGCTCGCCATGAACCTGCACACGGAGTTACATATGCTAAAAGTCCCGTCGTATTTCTCCTCAGCAACATAAGAAAACGCTCCTGCGCCGTGCTCGTCCGCTGCCAATTCGGCTGAAAATGAGCCCAGACCAAGTTCCCGCTTTTCGACGAGAGCTATCCTGTTGGCGTTCCGTTCAACAGGAATAATGCCCGCCAAAACAGGAGCGAGAGCCCACTAACTAGGGACGACAAGACGAAAACGAAATAATATAATAATAATAATGCCCGCACGGCAAGCTAGGTGCAGCACACCCCTACAGCTCCAGCCAGCGTCCTTTCCCATGGGAATCTATTCTTAAAAGAGAATACCCAACCCAACTGCATCCCTGACCAGACTCCACGCAAGCTGGGGCCTCAGAACATCTTCCGTGCAGGTGCCCACACTGAAACAGACTCTCTTTCTCTAGATCCCCGTACCTTTTACTTTCTTGCTATCCCTGATAGGAGTCGGGGAGAGATGTGGCAGAAAAATGAACATTGCTGAAGAAAGATGAAAAAGGTTTACAGAGTACTTGGGTAGCACCCTGTCACCACCACAATACGGAGTATGCGTGCAACCTTACTGTCATACTGTCCCCCTTTCTTTCTTTCTCTATCCATTTGAAAACGCAACTGCACCTGAAATTGCATTTTGAGTCACGGTTCTTGCATCTGAAAGACATTTCAAGCAATGAGCCCCTTTCAGTGATAACCCAAGTTTCAGAACAAGCAGGCCTCTACCTCCACCTTCTTTTGCCCCACTACTGCTTCAGTTGTATTTATATACTACTCCGTATGCACATGCATATACAATTCCGGGCATTGCAGGGTCTTGTTTACTCCGTTCGGAGTTCGGTATATTTTCTCCTTGCACCAGATCTCCCTCGATGGAAAAAAAGCAGCCAAAAGAAACAAACGAAAATGAAGCAATTTTGGGGCCACAACTATTGGTGTTTATAAAGACGCCGGCAGAGGTGCCACTTGAACTTTACATTGCCGAGACTGGAGTTTAAAACAATCGCAGATGCAGACAATCCTTGCAGGAACCAGATGGCATGGGGCGATCTCAAGCGTTACTCAAGCATGGGTTCCAAAAGGCATCATACCACTAAAGAACCACCTCATGCAAGAGAATACGGACTACATGTTCAGATATGACGAACCGTTACTTCTATTTCCCCCTTTATGACGGCCGAAGTACGTATTCCCGATGTCATTACCATATGACCAGCCAATTCCAACGGGCACGCAATAATTGATATCTGTGAGACAAGAATTCTCTTATGATCCTGTCACTGTTCTATATTTACTGACCCTTCATACCTTCCTTGGAGCCAGGGCAAATGCTTCTTTCCAAAAGGCTTCGGCAGGGGGAACAATACTGACTTGCAGCGATCACGGAAGAGGGGGATGAATCCTTGCAGCCCTGCCAAATACCGTCTATTTATTTCCAGCTTCAATTTCTATTTTCTCGCTTAACAATAAAACTGCCTTAAGTTGGAGATCATCCAATTTCTCATCTCCCGCCCATATATCGCTGCATATGTATGTACAGTACATAATATAGCGGATCAAAAATTCCACCAGTGATCGCCCGAAGTATAGGGACCAAATAGCAAGTCCATAGGAATCAAAAACAGATTTAAAAAAAAAGCTAAGGGGATTGCAGACACATTCTCAAGCTTTCCATCTTTTATGGCATGAAGAATAAAAAAGAATTTCCACCCAACGATTTACCAAACCCGAGGCCCAAGCAAATAAAAAGCCCCTCCAAAAGATCTAATAATAGGCCACCCAGCCAAAACCCCGCTCGCTCTGGAATTTTCCCTCCTCATGCTTGTTCGCAACGTCTTCCCCTTCAACAAGTAGAAGCTCGTGGAGCGGTTTCCTAGGCAAGATACCCCGCTGCGCCGCTCGAATGGAACGGCGGGCCTACCGCTGGGGGCGGGAAGACAACACTACTCGTGGCGTTGACGCTATTGCAGTTAGCATTGCTGTTGGCAGTATTGCCATTGAGTTCCCACAATTCATCTTCCGTGGGAACGGGCCTGGGATAGTCGCCATTTCCAGGGTACTGGCTCTCCCAAAGCGCACACTAAAAATTGAGATACGTCGGTTAGTATTTGCTTATACGGGATACAGGGGCACGTTGTTGTTGGAAGGAAAAAGAAAAACGACGAAAAAGAAAAAAAGAAGGACAAGAAACCTACCCAACCTAGGTTCATCGGCTGGTCGATCATCGACTCCATCACCTTATAGGCGTGGGGCGGCGATATCCCGGAACTCATCGGCGACAACGACGCCCGACTAGTCTCGGGCGGCATCATTGTTGGCGGCGGAGGCGGCGGAGGCGGCGGAGCGGGCTGCGGATACATGGGATTGGGATCGTATTGAAATTGCGGTTGGCCGCCTGCGGACATTTCATTCAGCACGCCGCCGTTGGTTTCGACCCCTAGCATGTACTGTGTTGGCAGGGCCGTAGCAACTGCAGGGCCAGCCGTCGCGCTAGACGGAGGCGGCAGACACTCGATGGGGCTGACGGTGTACTGGTCACCCTGAAGGCTATGCACGGGGCTGGTGCAATTTGACATGCCAGGCATGACGGTGCCGTCTGTAATGGGCAGCGGACCGAAGACTTCTTTCGCTTTGGCGAGGATGATGGCCAATGCGGTCGCTGCTGTGGCAGCTTCTTTCGAAATGGACCGGTACTCCTCCCAGATGGCATGGGAGTGTTCCAGGGCCTCAAGCTTGGTTTCCAGGGCCGCGTCGCCGACGGGGGGGTAATAATTCTGCGCCGCCCTGCGCCTTAACGAATGCTCCACATCCAGCCCGACGATCATCGTCGCCAGGAGGTTCTCGCGGTTGAGATACGTGAGGAGTTTCCAGCGTTGCTTATACAGGATTCGATTCGGCTGGCTCTCTTCATGCATGAGTCGCTGTTGAGCGAGCATGCGCAGCGCGGCGTCCACACAGACCCCGCGTGAATACGCGTATCGCGGGTCTGGTACGGTGAGATACTTCCGGTGCAGCGTACACCGGGCTTGCTCGTACAGGGACTCAAATGAGAGCCGCTGGAGAAAAGTCATGGGGTCGTTTATTTCGGGGCCTTCACCAACTTTACAGAATGTGGGCAGCTGCTGATAGAGCGAGTACAGGTCGCGATCTACCTCTAAGATCGTATCATACGGGGTTTTGGCGGCGTTGTGGACCAGATCAGTGATCCGGCCAAGCATCTTGATCATTCTCATACGGGCGATGACATATGTCACTAAAGTTGGCTCGGCAGCTGGTCTTGGGTGTGGCAGTTCTGTCAAGTCTTCTGAGATATCCTCCTCTAGGAAGTTATGCGGCGGCGTATTATCGGCATGATTCTCATTGATTATCCTAGGAAGTCCCACCTAACAAAGAAAAAACGGTTAGCTGGAAACGGGCTTCTACAGGTGTGCAGGACGCCATCATGAAACAAACCCCAACGGATATTATCAAGTCAAACTGTATAAGGACGGTCCACAGGCGGCGGTGCATTTCGGCCTCAAACGGGGATAGATTCGGGTAGTGCCGCGGATCACGATGGTACCCCATGCGCATGGCCAGACTCACGATCATTGAAAAGAGCATGGGAAGACCGATATCGTATTCTTCCCTGCGCAAGCGTTCACACGAGAGATACAACAGCATGGCAGGGAGGCTGTGTTTGGAGGGCTTCGTATAGTCTCCTAATATCAAACACTGGGCGCACTTCTCCCGGTAGCTTTTGACGGCGACTCTGAGAGCGGCCTCCTCACCGCGATCGACGCCGGACAGGAGGCGGAAATTGGAGGCCAGGGACAGCATGGCGAAGAGCATAGCGATCCATATTGGTGATACGCCGGTGGGGTCGATCAGGAAAGCCTCGTACTAGAGGACACGGGTCAGCATGCCTGCAAAGGGATTTAAATTGGGCTTGGATGAATGGAAGGATTTTGTTCTCTCTCACTTCCTTCCGAAAAGTCGGAGAATGAACTATCACTGCAGGTGGGGGGAGCGCTGTTAGTTACCGGGAGGAAGGATGATCACCGGGAAAGGCGTTGCTGAGTGGACTCACGAGGGGATAGTTCCATGTTATGAAAGAAGAACTCCACCAGCGGCTCAACGTCCGACTGCGGTGGGATGGCATCATACAGCTCGGACGTGTCCACATAGACCCTGGAGCCAAGCAACAGGTCCAAGCCTCCATGGTCCACATCGTCGCGGGCCGAGAACGGGTTCTCTTGGCTCTCTGGAATCAGATCTTTCATGTAGCCGATCTTTAACGGCAGCAGACATCAGACACAACGGGCCCAGGCAAAGCACAACAGCAAAACGGGGGACAGACCTCATCCAGGATGGCCTGCCACGTCGAGCTGCCGAAGTAGCTGGAGCCATCGTCATCGATGCTCAGGCGCTCGACGGACTCGGCGATGTGCGGCTCGTCTTGGGGGTCGCTGCTGTCGGCGACGGAGGCGCGGGGGCCGACGAGGTTCAGCACGATGGCCTCGAGGTGGCGAATGCGGTCGTGCAGGCCGTTGAGGTAGGCCGGGTACTGCTTCGCGGACGGGCCGGGCTTGCCGTGGGCGTTGTTGTTGGCGGCGTTGACATAGACACACGACTGGCCGCGTTTGGAGCAATTCTGGCACGGCTGGCTGCGGTCGCATCGCAATCTGCAGAGGAGGCGGGATCAAACATCAGCACATCGGTTCTGGGGGGAGGAGGAGGAGGAGGTGGTGGTCCGTCTGCTTCTCTCCCAGCCCGGACATTGGTGGGGGGGGGGGGGGGAAAGGGTTCTGCCGTGGCTGCGGCGGCGTGAGGGAACTACTTTCTATGGCGGCACAGCATGCACGACAGCTGGGCCTTGTCCCTGCGGCGGCCGGTGGGCGGCGACGACTTGGAGGCGCGGCGGTCGCCATTGGATTGTTCGGTCATGGTGGTCGGGCGCGGAGAGTGAGGCAGCGGTGGTGTGTCTTGCCGGGGGACTAAGTCCACATGGCGTCGAGGAGGGCGGCGGCGGGGGGGCGGGCAGACCGCCGGGCAGGGTCTTATATGGAAGCAGAGGCTGGATTGCAGTTTCGACGAGAGAGGAAATAAGAAGATTCGATAACGAACGGGCGCGCAGGCGGCAGCAGCAGCAAAGCAAAGCAAAGCAGCAAGCAGAAGCAGGGCAGCAGGGCAACGCCGGGGCGGGCGGTGGCCGCCGCTGCCTTGCTTCACGTGCCGGGCCGGCGCGGGTCACTGGTACGCGGGCGGCGCGAGCGGGCGCAGCGGACGCGGCGGTGCCGGGTACGCGCCGAGCACGTCCGCCGGGCGGCCCGCGTCTGGGCCCTCGTGATCGCCGGCGCAGGCGCGTTACTAGCCGCGTACTAGCCGTGTGGCGGCAGCCAACCAGCGCGCGCGCCGGGCCCCCCGCGACCGCCAGCGCCAGCCCGCACCCTGCCCAAAACGGCAATCTTTCGGGTTCGCATAACCCCGGCGCGTCACGTGCTGTGCGCGGGATTTATTGGGCCGCAGCGACGTCGACGGTGACCATGGTAAGGGCGCGAGGGCGCGCGCTGGCGGCGATACGAGCATGCCATCATCGTCGCACAAGCGGTGGAGGGATGATGGCCTGTTGGCGAGAGAAGAGAGCGCCGTGGCAGCCGGGCAACTGGCTGCACAGCGCGAACGACGTCGACGGTAGGTGGCGTGCGATGCAGGTCCGGTGGCAGGAAGGTTAGGTACCAGGGAGCTAACTGGTGGTAGGTTAGGTACGAAGTACTCCGCAGTTAACTAGTTACCGCGCTGCTAGCTCCAACGGCCGGCGCGCAGTTGTCACCCGCGATGCACCGGCCGCCCGCGCGCCAGGCACCCGCACTGGCACCCCTGCCGCCGCGCGCGAACGCAGCGATCACCCAGCGGGAGCATGGAGGCCCGCGCCGACGGCCTGGCCTGGCAGGGGGTGGAATAATAATAATAATAATAGTGAAGTAGTTCCGCGCAGGCAGGCAGGCGTGTGTCGCGGCCTCCGGCAAGACAGGCCGTATACAGTGCGTGCTCGCGTGGCGACCCCTGTTGCGAGAGGGGACGTGTGTGCTACGCGCACGACGACGCCAGAGCATCGCACTGGAGGCTGCGCGTGTTGCGGTGGCACTGCCCGTGGCCCATACGGGGATGGTTGGACGCAACGGCCGGGCTGAGCGAGAGTTAGTTGAATAACTAACTAACTCGCGAGCGAACACGACGTCAGGCCCGCCACGCCCGGCCGCGGGGCAGCAGCAGGCAGCAGGCCGTCGCAGCGGCTGTCTGTGGTGGGATGTCTGGTAGTTATGTGAAAGACGTAGTACTCCGTCTGCCGGGTATGCCCATACAAGCTTCGCTGCGTGCGTCCGCCGCGCCCGCGCACGTGGTGCGCCGGATTGGCTGGATTGGCGGGCCGCGGGGGCTAGCCGGGGCTGCCACGGGGGGCACGTGGGGGCGCCGGGGGGGTGGCATGGGGGGCCATGTTCGCCCGTGTTCGCCCGGCTGCCCGCCCGCATACCCCCGTCGCGGCCCCCTGACATGCCCTCCTGTCTGATCTGATGCGTCTTCTCTTCTTCTTCTTCTTCTTCTCTTCTCTTCTCCATCTCCTCTCTACTTCTCTTCATCCTTTCCTTTCTTCCCTTTTCCTTTTCTTCTCTTCTCTGGTCTTCTGCCTTTTTCACGCTCCTGCACACTCCTTTCGTTCGCTTCCTTTCCCCTCCCTCTGTTCCACCGCTGTCCGCCGCTCCTCCGCCTCGGATCCTTCCTGCATCCTTCTGTCCTCTGTTCCCCTGTTCTCTCTGTCTCTCCTCTCCTCCATTCCCCGCTCCCTACGCCCGCACGGTGCTGCTCTGCGGCCTGGCAGCCGGTCCCGACGCGCCTATCTCAAAGTCAATCTCGCAAACCCAAACGCCCATCCTATAAAACCGGGCTGTCCCGCCCTCGCCGCACCCAGCGCCTCTCGCCAGCTCTCGCCAGTCCTCCCTACCCTCTCCTCCTCGCCGTCCTCGCCCCAGCGCCTCCTCCGCGCTCGCTGTCGCGATGCATCTTGGCAGCGGAATTGCCGTCCCGCCGCTGGTGCTCAAGGCCACCGACGCCAAGCCTGCCGCAGCCGCGCAGCCCACGCCGCCGCCCACGCCCGTGCTGGCCGAAGACGAGGACGATGCAGACGACGACGGCAGCACTCCCGCAACGGCCACGCCCTGCGACTGGGAGCTGCACATGCAGCGCGATGCCCGCGGCCGCCTGATTGAGTTTGGCCGTGGCGTCTGGAGTGCCGTCTATAGCGCCGTGGCCCGCAGCCGCTCGCCCGCCGCCGCGCCCGGCCGCATCGTCGCCGTCAAGACTCCGCTCCGCCGCGACGCCCACCGTATCTTGCAGGTCGAAGCCGCGCTGCTGAGCCGTCTTTCGCGTGTCGCCGGGCACGAGCGCTACCTGGTGCCGTTCGACGGCTTTGTCGCCGCCGAGCATGCCCTTGTCATGGCCGCCGTGCCGCTCACGCTGGCAACCTATATCACCTCCCAAGCCACCCTCGCCCGCGAGCGTTTCTCCACCCACACCATGTTCGACCCCATGCTGGGCATGGAGCGCTGGCTGGCCGTCGCCGGCCGTCTCGTCGAAGGCCTCGCCTGGCTGCACGACACCGCCCTCGTCGTGCACGGCGACGTCAAGCCGCAGAACATCCTGCTCCGCGTGCGCGAGCACGACGACGTCTTCCCCTATGACCCGCTGTACGTCGATTTCACGTCCGCCGACGACCTGTCCTCGCCGTCGGCCGGCCGCCAGAACCACGCGCTCGCCCTGTCCGCCCTCACCCCGCCCTTTGCCGCGCCCGAGCTGCTCACCATCGCCGCCCTCACTTCCGACACCCTGGCCCCGTCCAAGGCCGCCGATATTTTCTCACTCGCCGTCACCCTCCTCACGGCCGCCACGGGCGATCTGCACCTGTACCCGGGCGCCGGTAGCATGCAGTGTCTCGTAATGTCCCGCGAGGGCCATCGCGTTATCGACTTCGTGCGCAGTGGCGTCAATGGCTCCCGAGTCCCGCGCAACGGCGCAGTCGAGCGGATACTGGCGCCCGCAGTGTTGAGAGATCCAGACAGCAGAGTGCGGCCGGGCGCGTGGCTGGACTTGATCCATGCCGAGAAAACCGCTTCGCCAATAACGCCGGCCCAACTTTAACCATTCGCCGGCGGTTTTCGTTTTGAAACCCAACGATCCCCGGTTTTTTCGTCATCAGATGGAGTTCTTTCTAATGGTGTATTTGTATGACTTTTTCTTCCTTCCCGCTGTGCATCTGAATCTGAGGGTAGCAAACACAGATGGTGTTTTGGAGTTCTTGCGTGTAACATTCTATGGCATTCCTCTTTTGTGATTTTTCTTCTTTTGCGGGTTCGTTTCTTTTTGTTTGCCGGCCAGCAGCAGGGCAGTGGCTGTCTTATCTTCTTTCATCCTCACAATTCTTCAACACAGGCAAACGCCCTCACCTAACTGTTTGCTATGGTGCACTAACCCTATCCCCACTGACACTAAAAGAAGTTCTAGTCAGCACTGACCCTACAGAGTACACTGACTGACATTAAAACTGTTTCTCTTTTTTTGCTTCTTCTTTCCTTCCTTTGTCTTTTCTTCCCGCGACCTAAATCCTGCATGGCCTCCCTAGCCGATTGGGCTCATAGATAGCGTGATTCTTTCTCAATGACGATGATATGCATAGCACACTGTCTCTTAAACAGTCTGGTTCTAGATATCCCCCTGCCAGCCGGTTCATTCACACCCGTGTATCATCCAGGGAAAGCAGCGCCCGCTACAACACCTCCAGCTTCCCTCGCGCCCGCCAGCCCCTGCCTCGCCTGCAGATACCCTCAAGGCCTCTTCAGTATGGCGGAAGATCTCACTCCAAGTTCCTTATTTCACTGTCGCTGGCCATCTCCTCAGCATTGAGCCTATGCCGTCTGTTATTTTTACGCATCTGCACCCAATCTATTTCCCCTATCCTAGTATTCTATTTTCCTCTTTATGGCGGCGATATGCACCTTGTGTCCCAGCCCAACAACAACAACGATATCGGAGCCCTCTAGCGTGCACGCTGCCTCCCGTCCCGACAACCATGACAACGATGGCCAGCCGGATGACCACGGCGATCAGCAGCAACCAGCCTCCCGGCATGAAAGCCCCCCGCGTCCTCCACAGCCCATCACGCCCCCTCCGCTGCCGCCCCTGGGCTACCAACCAGTGCGGCCGATGATCCTCCCGCCGCCCGGCTACCTGCCGCCACACCAGCGCGAGACCATCGTCAGAATGCCGCCCGGCCAAACCCCGCCGCTACAGCCCAAGTTCTTCATCTGGCGGTCGAACGGCACACGGGTGCCGCTGGTGCCCGTGGACGAGCTGCAGCCGGGCTGGGCGCTGGGCGGGTGGTCGCCGGGACGGTGGCTGAACAACGAGAACATCCTGCGGTTCATGCAGCCGGCGTGGCCGGCGCCCATCCGCTGGGAGGGCTTCTACGGCATCGAGCAGGTGGACATGTTCAACTACGACGGCGAGACGGTCATCGTGCAGGACTGGCGGCGCTACGACCAGGAGGCCGACGACGACTCCGACACCCAGCGCGCCCGCAGCCTGCAGCGCAACCCGCGCTACCTGCGCTACCTGCGCTATCTGAAGCAGGCCTCGCGCTCGCTCCACGCCCACCGCTCCCCGTGGACCGCCCGCCACCGCAAGCGATCCCTGAGCGATCCCGCCGACCTGCCGCCCAACGCCGGCAAGTACAGCTGCAGGATCTTGGGCGACGCCCGGTGTGTGAAGGTGCTGGGGCTGCCGCCGCCCGCGCCGCCGCTGGTGCTCCCGCGGCCCATGCTGGACCTGTGTCCGTTTACTATGCCGGCCGAGTCTCCTTTGTCGCCTGGGTGGAGGCAGCGGCAGCCGCTCATGCTGGCGCCACGGCATCTGTTGCTCCGGCCGAAATTGCCGTTGGACGTCCTGCTGGCCCGGAAAATTGTGCTGGCAAGGGCAAATCGGCCGTGAGGCGCCCAACTCTTTTTTTTTTTTTTTTTCCCTTGTGATTTGCCCGTTCGTATCGGCTGTGTTTCATCGTTTCCCGCGTGGGGCCAGGATTTGTGGAGATTTTGCGTGCCGATTCCATCTTAAATGCTTGGGTGGGATGGCGCCGTGATCGGGCTCCGTGTTTGATGAATTCATGTTTCTACACCACTACTTTCGTTTCGAACGTATCGCAATTTGGTATTTTTAGCCTGCTAGGCGGTTGTATTTATATATATACTGCCGTCACCCCTTGGAGACGGCGTAATCAATAATGTAAACTGTATGTACATACGTAAATAGCCCCACGGATAGCTATCCAGAGCGTAGGCTAGCTCTCAGGTGCCAGAAAGAAAGGTAAGAAAGGCGCCTCGCTATGGCTGGGCCACGGCCAACTACGCGTTCTGTTTGATCCAATCGACGAAGTTCGAAACTCTCGCGTACACTCCTCCATACTCGGTGGCGCATTTCTCTCCGAACGACACAACTCCAATCAAAGTATTGCTTCCAGTCTGGTAGAATGGACCGCCGCTGTCATTTTGGCAGGCGTCCTTGCCCTGTCCACCAGCACAGACCATGTTGTTTGTGATCTCGAGTCCGAGGGAAGAATGTTTGGCTCTGCACGTCTGGCGATTGGTGATGGGGACCGTGACGTGGCGCAAGACATCGGAGTTTTGGCCCTGCCAAGCAGTATGTCCCCTGTTTGTTTCGAAAAAAAAAGAAAGACTTAGCATGAAGCTCGCTAGATAAATTCCGGGTAGAGGAATCTGCGCCAAGACGGAATGTGTATGAACGTACCAGCCTGCTGCTGTTCCCCTGCCGGAAGGGTCACTTCCCGGTGATGGCAAAGGGGCGTAGGCGATGTTGCCGCCTGCGTCAATAGGGTCCTGCAAGTACAACAGGGCAATATCGAAGTCATGATTCTTGAGGTGTGCCCTGTAATTTGGGTGCTGGCGAACGCTTCGAACTCGAGACTCCACCCCGCCGGAAGTCGGATACTAAACCAGAAAAAGTGAATAATTGTTTACTTTTTTACACCCCCCCCAGGTAAGGTCGAGGGTAGGACGGGCTAACATACAATAGATCCGGCGCGAACAGACATGCCAGAGTAGCCTTCATCAAGACAGTGAGCTGCCGTGACAGCCAAATGACGGCCAACCAAAGTAGCGCCACAATAGTGTCTACCGTTTCTGAGAATGGTCAGCGTGGCTGGGAATTGACCCGGGCGTGCTGGCTGTCCGCCGATAATGCGGTCCGAGCTGAGATCCTCGGTGGGAACTGCTGCAGCCATGGAGACAGCTGGCAGCGCGAGAGTGGCCGCGAGGGCAAGCGGGTTGACCATTTTCGACACGGAGGGACTGAGAAGGTGAGAAGGGGAAGTCTGATGGGTTGAGAAGTCTGGTGAATTCCTCGACCTGGAGGCGCCCTCTGGCCTGCCTTTATATGTTTGCCAACCAGACCCCTAAATGGGCTTCTTCCGTTAGGGCCCATGTTTACTCCGCAACATAGTTACATCAAAATATCCATGTCTGGGCTGGCATGAAGACTGCTTCTCCACAGCGATAGGTATCGCGAGAACTGCCTAACTAGCACCGGCCTTAGCTAGGTCTTGTAGTCCGCTTTTGGTAGGCCAAGATGAAGGATCTGGGTTTCATTTATTAGTATTGCGATCAGGAAATTTCATGGGGTGCAGAACTACTGGCGTGGGCCGTGTTGTATGATCTCTGTGGCGCGGTTTCTCCCCACCCAGCGTGCTCAGGGCATGCTTCTCTTACTCAGGAGTAGTAGTGTGTATCTCGAAATCATATTGTATGTGGAGGTGATGCAGGGCCCACGTCCAGAACACAGGCTACGGTGCTCCATAGATAGCACGAAGGGGGAGACACTGATTGGTCTGGCAATCGTTGGCTCCAACCCTTTGCTGGGGCAAGCAGGGAAGGCCGTGGGGGGCATATTCGAGTGGCGCATGTCGTTAATTAGTTAGTTGGCTAATAATGAGATGCGCCTTGAGTTGACTTCTCAGCCGCGCCCCGCGAAACAGTGTGTTAGGGGAATAATGCTAAAGGGCTTGGGTATCGGGGGAATCAATTCTAATAAGTGGCAGCGCCAACATCGTCTCCTGGTTACAGATTGCTGTTGGCAAAATCCTATTTCGTGCGGCCGCGGCATTTGTGAGGCGATGAGGGTCCATTGTCGATCTGCATCGCAAGAGAGGCAACCCTGCTGGTCGTCGCTAGCCGGGGCAAAGAATAAACATCAATGCAGGGACTTCTGGAAGGATTCTTGCTGTCCCACGTGTCTCCTGTTCGCACAATCACGCGATGGCCGTTAAGCTGCATTGTTACCCCATCGTAGCAGCATTAGTGGTGGTGGTCGTCGCCGTGGCCGTCGTCGTATTCGAACAGCTGAGGGTCTCGGTTGATAGATCGCAAGTTACTTAACTATCTTGCTCACAAGGTTTGCCTGAAGATCAACCGCGGATGCGGCAGCCCGGCATACGGAGGGAGCGAGAGTGGCGATCACGTTACAATTTTACTCTCGGCAGGCCGGTTTGGCGGCTCGGAAAATATTTTGAACTTAAACAGACGGCCTGGGACGGTTTCCAAGATCAACCTTAATGATATGAGAAGCCGGTGGAATAGTAGGGTCCCCGCCCTGCGAACAAGGGATAATTTCACGGGGAAGCGCAGGAAGGATGAAGCAAAGACGGCTGCTTCAAAGCTTCCGTTTAAACGTCGCTTCTATCTGGTCTATGGGTTTGCCGCCAAGCAGCTTCCACAAGTCTGGCGCCTCGACCGGCCTCAAGGGCCACTTGTTCCACTCCAGTGCAATATCCCAAAGCACATGCACCGGCAAGATGCGTAGAGTTGTATCCGCCAAACAATCCTCTCCGTACTCTAGCGTCAGGTTCTCCAATGTTTCCGCCCCATTATACCTTGCCGAAACCTTCGCAAATACCTCCAGCGACGGGACCGCCGCGACCAGCTCTGCCATGGACCGTCCTGGAAACAATGGTCGCAGCAGCGCCTTGTCAGCTGCCTTGGCGGCACCCCGAGATATTATCCGTACAACGTGATGGAAGGCGACGAGGAGGTTATGGTACGTATCACGGGGCTGGTTCGACGCGCCGATCGTGGCGAGTTCCCGGAGCATGAAAGAAGAGGGGTTAGGGCGGAAGTCAACAATGCTGCACACGACGGGGGGCTTGAATTCTTGCGGTCGGACACGCAGAGGTTCGAAAGGCCGGCGGTCCCAGCACAATAGGGGAGTCCTGTCGCCAGTGGTGGGAGAGACATTGCTAGTATGGAAAGCATGAGTCTCTTGGAAGCGTTGCACCGCATGGGATTTATGGAGTGGGGTGAGCTGTTTGCAGGCGTCTTGGTATTTGGAGGTCAAACTAGCCATCTCGGAGACAAGGGTGGTCGTTCGAGGCGGGTAGGGCCTCCCTGAACGCATCAGGGCGCGCAACTCAATTTGGATCTTGTCGATGGCGAGAAGGATCTCAGAAGCTTCTTTGACAAGGGGCATCTGCCGGTTTTCGAGGAGAAGTCGCTTTCGATATAAGAGGAAACGCTGAGACCTTTCAGGGTCTGGGAGAGACCTGGCGGTAGGATCACGCTTGAGATGTTTCTCATACTCCTTGACAAACTCCAGGTACTTGTCATGCCAGTCGTGTTTAGGCCGTGGGAAATACTTGATCTCTTTTGCAGCAATCATCGTGAGTGGTATGGGCGCGAGTTCTAGGGGAGCAACTGCGCGACGACGAGGAGTCGATACCCCAGCATGACTCGCGCGGGCGGCAACGGCCTTGCTACATTCCTCCCACAGACCCTGGCCCTTTATTGCTGCCTGATTTGACTCGAGTGTGTCACCAGTAAGCTGAATGATATCTGCTCCTGCGGCATCTGCGATCACACTTAGTCGTCGACGGCCAAATACGGTCCTTGGAAGCACCATCGCCGCATCCTTCGGACCAAATATCATGATGATACGCACGAGCCCATACTGGTGAAGGATTGTTTGGTTGAAATATGCCTCGAGGAATCGAAGGAAAAGAGAGAATCTATTTGAATAGTTCTGGCGATGGCGGGTCAGGTTTGCTAGGACCAGCAGAGACGGATTGAGCTGACAAGCTCCCTGAGGGCCCAGTTCGCGCCGAGTTTGCTCCGGGAGATGGCCCTTGGAGAACAACTTTGCCAATGACGCTACATCCAACGGGTCCCAAGGTAGAAGCTTGTAGGTCGAGCCGGACTTGACGAGTGGCTGGAGATAGGGCTTGTAATCTTGTAGGCATGGCTCCAGAAAGATATGGCGTCGTGGTTTCAAAAAATCGTGTACTTTCCTAGACCAGAGGCCAGTTCCGGGGTATAAGTCAACAATATCGATCGGGCTGCTGTTTTGGAACGACGGCGCAAGTCTCTTGAGGAGGTCATCTAGCAACTCAAGCGTCAGGAACACTAGACACCACCTGGCAGGAAAGGCGTACCTTGACGTCCTTGGTAGGCCTACTCACCGCAGAGCTTCTCGCTATTGATGTGGATGGAATGGGGATCCCGCTTGCCCTCGGAGAGCACAGGTGACGGATAATAGTAGCGGACAGATGTCCGTCCAAGATGAATGCGTTTTGGCGCGGGATAACGGCGCATTGGGACGTGGCACGAAAGAACAAAAACAGAACGCGGGATTATAACTGAGATCTAGTTACGCAGCATGCCGGCAGCATCAAGTCCTACACGCGAACGTTAAGAGTGAGAGTGGCTGTGGAGAGGATGTCATGTCTCGACTTCTAGACGTAAAAGGAAATCGAGTTTGCCATGTAGTCAACTAGCGGGAGTTTCTAGTTACAATGACGAACACGCCGCGCAGGCACCCAACGTCTCCACCGATTCGCACCGGAAGACATCTAGGCGCGGCATCGAACTACATGCTTAATGCTGCTGCCTGCTTCTCATCTCATCGTCAGCGGCGAAACAACCTTGAGAGCTGCCGTGCAGAGAACCACCACCTCGATATCCATGTCTTTGACTCATGCGTTTGATCGCCAATGAAGCCTGACCTGAATTGCTGAGAACACGCGGATTTGATTCCTCGGCGGGCGTCATGATCCCACCCCTCAGTGTTGCCGACATTGCTCGTCAGGCCGCCGAGTATGACTACGACCCGACCGTCAAGCTGCAATACTGGCTGAGAACCGCGCTGTCGCTTACAAAGGAGGTGAGTTTTGATTGCTATCATGCCCACAGCTGTCGATACTCACTCCAGGCTTGTCTAGGCTGCGATCTACGAGCGCGAAGGAAACGACCAACAAGCATACCTGCTCCTCTTCAGGCATGCACAACTGGTGCTAGTGAATCTCATCAGACACCCTCAGGCGCGAGAGCCGGAAAACCGAAGACCGCTCGCCGAAGCCCAGCGCGAAGTGCAGAATTCGCTGAAGATCTTGGAAGTTCTGAAGCCGCGGATAAACAAGCGATATGAGCGATACGTGCAGAGTCTCCAGGATAGAAATGTCGCTTCACAGCTAGACAGCGGTGCGCCCACCGTAGGGCGCACCCCCGAGGTGCTTGACCCCGCTATTGCTGGGCGACCGAAGCCCATCGCGGCGGCAGAGAACAAAGAACTCGCCGTCAAACTTGCTCAGAAGGAGCTCAGACGTCGAGCAGCAGCAAAACTGGGTCATTATTTCTTAAATGAGGGATATCAAACTCAGAAGACACACGAAAATTCATTTGTTCCGGATCACGATGGCGCTGGAGACGACCTTGCGAGACGGCTCCAGGAAATACGAGCTAGGGTTGGGACGGACAATTCCTATATAGGAGCCTCGAATGTGCCTCCTCAGGCGCAGAACGAGCGCCCGGCATCATCTCGCCGATCCGGGCTGAATGACCCAATCACATATAAATACCCAGCCGTTCCAGAACAGAGTGCCTTTAGCATTACGGAGACAGTGCCACCTATCCCCCAGAAGCGTCTACTAGAACCAGTTGCAGTACGCCCTCCAGCCCGCCCTGCTAAAATAATCGAATCTATCCAAGAACCCTCCGCCCCTCCCATACCTGAAAAGATCTCGCCTGGCCCTCCAAACTCCCTCTCGCCAGAATCTACCCATCAGAAAAACGCCCCCAGCCCTTCTTCCGACCTTCAACCCTCGACATTCACATTCAAACCCTCCTCCTATCTCGAGAACGGCACCCCGCTCCGCACAATATTTATCTCGCCCGACCTCCGCACCCAATTCCTCAAAGTCGCCCGCTCAAACACCCTCAAGAACCTCGAGACCTGCGGTATCCTCTGCGGCTCCCTCATCTCCAATGCCTTCTTCATCTCCAAGCTGCTCATCCCCGAACAAGAGTCCACGCCGGACACTTGCGAGATGATCAACGAAGCCGCTGTCTTCGAGTACTGCGACAGAGAGGATCTGATGGTGCTGGGCTGGATCCACACGCATCCCACGCAGACGTGTTTTATGAGCTCGCGTGACTTGCACACTCAGTCTGGATACCAGGTTATGCTTGCTGAGAGTATAGCTATCGTTTGCGCTCCAAGCAAGACGCCTGACTGGGGGGTGTTTCGGTTAACGGATCCACCGGGGCTGAAAACTGTGCTGGCTTGTACCCAGAAGGGGCTGTTTCATCCACATGGAGAGATGGATATTTACACAGATGCTTTAAGGCCAGGGCATGTTTTTGAGGCTAAAGGGCTGGAGTTCGAGACGGTGGATTTGCGGAATAGGTAAAATATACCTTTGTGCTTTACGTTGATTGTATGATTCGATTCAATGTTTGAATGATTTATGAGCGATACCGAAGCGCCCTTGACATCTATGAATATGCACCCTACCCATCATAATAGAAAATTCCTTCTAACTTTAGATTTTACACATATGTCATATTTAGTTCCATTCAGTATTAAATACACCCTATTAGTGCCAATGTACTTTAATTTGACTTCTAAGCCAAAGAATTCAAGAACAAAAGCCCTAAAATAATATTAGGATCTTGAACACGAGTCTTGCAAAAAGATGTTTAACCGCCGCAAGACGGTTCGATAGCCAAATAAGCTCTGTTCTATCCCAAAGCATCGTCAGGAAGTCGCCGCGAGATTTTCAAAATCTTTTCCAGCGGCCAATTGGTTTCATAGTGGTAGATTCTTGACCAGACACTATCGGGTAGGAGTTCGGCTTCATCCAACATCCTCCAGTTCGGGCTTCGCTCGTATTTTAGCCAGGAAAAATCGTCGACGTGGGCCCAAGCGTCTCTGGAGGTAAGCTGGTTTCCTGTTGAAAGCTAGGTCCATTCTTGTCAGATGACAGGTACAACAATACGCTAAGGGAAAAGAATAAGTCCGCCAACTTACACAGGGCGCTGGCATGTGAGTGAAGCGGATATCATTGCATCCTTCGATGATAGGAGTGCTCGAACAGCCAAGATACACATCAACATCGGCGCAATCATGCATTCTGAACTGATGACAAGATACTAAAATCACAGAATTTCTTACTCCTGTGACATGTGCCGCGCCATTGATTTCCCCACATAGAATCAAGCTGGATGTGACATCTCTCAAAGAAATCACAGCAAATGGCTGCCCTGTGGTCATATCGACCAGAGAGCTCCGTATGGAGGTAATTGAAGCAGGAATAGTCGGTTGAGCTGTGATTGCAGGCAAGACATAGAGAGCATTAGACTTAGAATGAACTACTATTGGTTTGATTCCTTCTTTTGGCATAAAATGCCCGTCCTCTATCCGTCGACGAGGTTCTGACGGAGTAGATGCTTTGCCGCCGGCATCAATATTAGATGATTCAACTTTGCAGTTATCACTCCCCAAAGAAGACTGAACTGGATTCGGGGTCACAGACGACTCTGCAGATGACCCCCCGGATTGGTAACCGGGAATATGCCGACGGCCCGCAGCATCAAGCTCAGCCACGTCAGCGAGAGATACCGCAGAACGATTCTTGCGGGCGGTCTTGAAGGAGAACTTTTGTCGAGGAGCGATAGCTGCCCTCGTCTCTGCAAGTTTCTCCTGCAGAGCTTTGATAGCCTAAACAGTGTAAGAAGACGGAAATAAATGGGAGAAAGCAAGCTAAATGAAAGGAATGGTTCTGATATGCGAACAAAACTTGGTTTATTTTGCTCAAGAACATACTTCAGCATAGACCCGTTGGTCATAGGGAGGTAGGTAGCTAGATGCATCTTGCACTTCACTCGACAACCTCGCAATTCCAGCGAGACAGTGGTCGATCGCATCTTTGCTTTCTCCTCCAGCCGTGGAGGTATCAGCAAGACGCCCCATCTGCCCCTGCAGTGCTGCAGTGGGTAGCACATATATTAGCTGCACAGAGCCCGCGAAGGCTGTGAAATATCAACCATACCGATAATCTCCTGTTGGAAATATCGAAAAAAGCGGTCGTTTAGCGAAGGTTCTGTCCTAGTATTGGAAGGCGAATCAGAGAAGCCGTGAGCGGCGGCCTTCTGCGGCTGCGATGCCATGACGACAGAGAAAAGGGTGTTGGCAGAACCCAAAAAACCGAAAGAGAAGAGCACAGAATCTGAGAAGTAGCTCTGTGTATCCCACCACGACGGAGAGCGGATCGAACCGTTAGCTGGCTGCGTGCTATCCGAAGACACAGAGATGCGCAGGGATTGGCGGTCGCTGGCGGCCAGGAACAGAGCCTGCAGCACGTCGAGGGAGCGGGAGGTGGCGTGTCGACATCGTCGTTGGCGTTGCGGGACAGTTGCTGTCGCGGGTGGCGGCTTCCTCACGCGACACGGCGGGGGGGGCGCGTGCACGGGCCACAGTCACCTGACCGGCCGGTCTCGGCGCCAGGCCGCCTGCAGTTTAGGGGCGGCCGGGGGGCGTCTCGGGGGTGCCCGGCCCGGGCAAGTCTGCGCTAAAATAGGCCTCCGCCGCGTAGGCGCCAGGGGCGAGGCTTACTCCGTACCAAGCTGTCACTCTGGGGGAGCGGCAAGGCAAACACATCTCGTATTATTGGCTCGATCACGCTCCGCATTCTATAAAAAAAGATCCTAGAACTCCATGCTCTGCAACTGCTCAAACCCTACACCCAGCACTCCACACGCGTCTCCCAATTCATACGCACATGTTCGCGTCCACTCATCAGGGCAATTCGCCCACTCCTCCAGCATGGCTTTCGCTTCTCCGCTGCGACTCACATCCGCATTCCCCGCCTGGCTCAAGAGTGCCCTTGAAAGCAATACCCTAGAAGTCCCAGAAGGAGTGCCATACTCGCAGCATTCACCCCGGCCGATTCGCACGGCGCAGTGGATTGCATCGCCGGCGGCAACGAACCGCATTGCTTTCTTAAGTGTCTCAAGCTGTCCAAACGATGACGGTGATGCCAGGCATTCCGTCATTAGTTCAAGAACATGGCGAGTAAAATTATCGTATTTCTCAGCTGACGAGTTGTGAAGATGTGGCAAAGGGAGTAACAGCGCCTGGAGGTCGAGCCGAGATGGCAACACAGGGGGCGTGCGATGGGGGTCGGAACACCATGATGGTGTGCGTAGACTATCAACATCGCGAGCAATCTGACTGACTATGAACTGGGCGTGGTTTTCTCGTGCAGCCGTAGCTAAGGAGCACTTATTTGGGAAAAGCGAGCTAATGGCAGACAGGATCGGACTAAGAGACCAGAAAGGCTGGCCTCGCGAATTTAGCTTAATCGGATTCCGAAGAACGATTGCAGCTCGTTTGCAGTATTCAAGAGCTGCATCCTGGCGCGTTATACCGCCCTGCACCTTCGAATAAATCTCAGACGTGACAAGGCTCTGGAATGTCGCCCCAAAAGCTCGATATTGCTTATTAGCTTCAATAAATCTGGCCCAATGCTTGCCAGCACTGGTGTCAATCCATTTCGGATCCCGAGCATACAGCAAATCCTTAACGTGACTGACTTTGCAAATGTCCAGGTATCGAAGGGACCATGCGCGATGGCGAAGAAGATACTCCTTTGGAAGATACTTGACCCAGCCATTGAGCACGGTGCTCTCCACATCGCTATCAAACGGGCCAAAGTTGGATATTGGGATCGACTCTGTCGGAATTCCGGCTCTATTGAGGAATAGGCGCATCCAACGTTTATGCTGCCTCGTGGATTCATCCAGAAGTGGCAACACGACACTCTTGACATAGTGCTCGTGCATATTCTCCGGAATGCTATTGCGCGCATCCCAGACCAGCACGTTTAAAAGTGACCGCAAGTCATCAACTTCTGGCAAAGGGCCACCGATCTCCACGCTCACCCAATCTGCCTCGCTCATTATTACTCTCTCGCTGGGTCCAGCGACTGCAGGATACAAGGATGTGATAGCAGAGTATATCTCAGCGGACGGAATGCCATCCAAACCCACACTTTTTTTCACAAGTGCAAGCAAAGCGAAGACAACTACACTTCGTACAGACATATGACTAGCCACACGGAATAACGATTCCAAGATACGGAGGCAAGTCTTGCTTGTAAATTGGCCGCTCTCTGAAATGCGCATCGTAAGTAGTTTGACTGTCGTAATTTTCACGCGGCGCACCTTTCCACTGACTGGATTTGCAAGTTCAGCAGGAGATGCACATTCGTCCGGTCCATCGAACTCTTCATCTTGGAGTTTGTCCCTTTGTCCCTCGAGAGAATTAACGACAAAAGTAGCAAAGTCTGTTAACCAGCTCTCCACGACGTTATGGTCTAAGTTTCGAACAAGTCTTACGGGTATTGACCTTCGATGCCACTGGGACATTCCTGGAAAATTCTTGACTGCAGAGAGACTGGGGTCGATTGCCATGCCTGGCTGGTCCATTTCAGTTAAAAGGCTAAGAAGCTTGAAAGTCGTTGACTGATAAATCCAGAAGCTGGATTTCGTTGCCAGCTTTGGCAGCCTTTGGAGCAATGAAGTCACTAATTTTTGTACGATCCTAGGTGGAACGATATTCTTGAGCTGTCGCAGAGCTCTCACTGCAGTGTCTGCAGCATCCTGCACATCAGAAATAGTAGAAAGGAAGCCATAGTCTAAAAACAAACTCGGGTAACGGGGAAATCGGGAGCTTTTGGGAAACTGCTGAGAGAGAATGTTCGAAGACTCGCCAGTGAAGGTGTCCAGGTATAACAATGCGGACACAATAATTGCCTCTTTGTTAGGTAACGGCAACCCGCGCACGTCACAATTCGGGGCCCATATCTTTAACGGATTACATCCCGACTCCGTATCGAGATCCTGCTCCCTTATATATGGCCCCCTAAACTCGGAATTAAAGTCCACGTACTCAGACTGTTCGGCCGAAAACCAACTATCAAAGATCGTAGCCGAAATTTCGTCCTCCATTTCCATATCAGAAGAGGACCTTGAATCTTCCGGCTGCGGATCCCATGCCATTGGGCCATCCTCGGTTAAATCCTCGAGGTTAGGAAGCAAACACAGCGCAGGTGGGTCGATTGTTTTCCGCACTTCCTTAATCTTTCTGGTACTGTGCTTGAAGCGATTTGACCTTGGCTCGACGTTCAAAGTCATATAATCGCACGTAGATAAAAGATGCTCTCTTAGGAGTCCAATATGCCTACCATTCACCGGTAGGACACACGAGAAATGATTCCAGACCTCCAATATCCTTTCAGACGGGCAACTTCCGGAGCTACTCTTACAGTAGGCATCAATCGTGAAGGTCAAATCATCAACAAATGCTCCTATTCCGGTAGTCTTTCGTGGAATCTTGGTAAGTGCGAGTTTTGATTCACAAAATAGGAGCTCCCGGAGGCGCTTTGACAAGTACGGTGCCGCATCGGGATGCCTGAAAGCTGCCGCTGCCCATTCTTCAGACGGGAACAGGAACTGCACAGGTAGGCCTTTTGGCCAACCAGCGTCCAAGATCGCCGTTTCTGGATGTCTAGAACGGCGCTGGGCTGCCCAAATATCCTCTCGTTTGCGAGCTAATCTATCAATGAATGATATTGCATATCGTGGTGTTGGGATCGGGCAATTTAGCCCTTGAAGAGCACCGCCAGTATAATTCCAGTGAATGGCAAGGTATCCTTCCGTGACTGCCGCTGTTTCGTACTCTAGTATTATAGGTATCATGGAACCAAGAAGAATCTCGGCCAACTCATCTTCGCTGCCAAGTCGTACCTTCCTATATTGCTTTATTCCTGCAATACGTGATTCAACAATGTCAGTGAAAAATATTCTGGGATCTGCAGCAAATGATCCCGTAAACCCTGGTTCCTGCAAAGCTTTTAATGTGGTATTCATTTGGGATGAAATTAGTGTATTAGCTTCGTAAACGAGTGACTTAAGACCAGAGAGGGATGTTGGGCGGGCTTTAGACTGCATTTCGACGCAAGATAGTAAAGGAGTGCATTTAAGACCCCATTGCAAGATATATATTTCATTCCAGACATACTTTCAAAAGTTAGCTTTATATATAGGGCTCTAGTCGAGGGTTGTTTGTCTTACAGGGTCACGCAGATATCTACCAGTCCATATGCTAACGTCTTTCAGAAAACGAATATTTTTGCTCTTAACTGCAATATCAAATGCCCTTTTGACAAGGTTAGATCGCTGATATTGATCAGGCTCACGTTCGGCTGCCTGTTTAGTTTCTTCGAGAACTTTAAATTTCTGGTTAGCATTGACCACGGTATACATCTCAAAGATCTCTTACGTTTAGACGTCATAGGAAACTCATCCTGCAAAGCCATGTTCTCCGCTTCCCACTTGACGCCGAGTATCTTTCCATGGTACCAAGCAGATTCTTCGGGAGAAACTACAGTGTCCTTTTCTAATGAGAGGCTCTCGATTTTCTCGAACAGCCATATTGAATCCGCTATTGGAAGCTCGTGAATAAAATCGATGTCCCATCGGAACAGCCGCCAATCCTTTTCACACGGAGGACATGCATCCAAATCGATTCGAATACCGGGTGCATGGAGACAAAACAGTTTAATCAGCCTAAGTTTTGCGGAGGGTGGAAAGGGGGTTGTGAATTCCTTGCTTTCCACTTCCTGAACAATTGAGCAGACATTGCCAGGAACAATTCCTTCTCGCGGAAAGGCTGATAGGTAACATGAAAGCAGCGCCTCTAGGTCTGGTCGATGTTCGGCGCTGGGCAATGGAATTCCACGAGCAATGCGCCTACGGTGCTTGGGTTCCAAGACTGTATAGGTGTCAATGACTGGGTTGAAAGCAACAGCGCAATAATAGATCAGTTGGCTCGGAAAAGGGTCTGGAATCCAACCCACGCCCCCATCTCGATTCATTACCTTTCTTAGGGCAATTTGCAGAAGCTCCAAAATGTCGGAAAAGGGAATATTCTTGCCGGTGGCTTTTTCGGTAGATTCCGCGGCCCAGCCTAGGATCGTACGATTCGGCACCGCCTCTATGAAAGATGGATCATTGGTGACAGAATGAATGAGATCTAGGCAAAAACATAATCCTGGAGTGGCAGAGCTAGATACCGGAGAGCTGGACATGCACTGAATTGAATACGGTACTGCAGAGGAGAAAAGCGATATAGGACAACGTTTAAGCAGCTCTAGCCGCACGGCCTCATCGGCGTTGGATGCACCAACAGCTATCTGGCGGAGAATACTTGGCTTAGCTTCGGCTAGGCTGTCTAGGGACGAGAATATGGGGGATGTCGAATCTATAGGCTGGGAGAATAATTTCAAGAGAAATGAGTCGCTGCAAGCGTTGAGAAGCGAAACAACATCTTCAAATGCAATTCGCCTCTTCGGGGCCTGGTCATCAGAGACCGCGAGCAAGGATGGATCAAGCAGCAAAGCCTGGACAAGAGTATCAATCTCTTCAACCACAGTAGCATCCTTCTTGCCGCGCATCCGTCGTCCAATAATCTTCGCAAGACGTCTTGTTTGTGTGACGCCAACAACCTGGAATATTTCAGACAGGCCTGCGGCGCCTCCAATGGCTTCCCACCCTTTGGTTTTCCATGCTGTCTTTTTAAGCACCTGGTCCAGAGCCTTCAGGCCTAGTGCTCGCACGAAATAGGACCTGTCAATGAGTATAGATCTGAGCAGGTGCGGGAAACGATGTAATATGGGGGGCAGCCAAATGCTGAAAATCGATGGAGGAATTGCACCGTCGTGGACCCGAGAGAGGATATGCGCGATGACTTCAAGATGCTGCTCAGGCGACAGGTTATCAGTAAGGCTGCGGTAATGATTTAGCAGCTCCAGGGAACTCATCGCAACCAGCAACCGGGGATTGAGCGGAAACAGCGTCTCCATTGTAACAATGGGTATTTGGAGCTGGATAGAAGCTAGAGAGAAAGTGGTAGCAAGAGAAGTCCACGTTTTGGCCCACGAAAAGACCAAGCCCGTGACGATGGGAAGATGCTGGGAGCGTCATCATCAGCTGCTAGGCGAGCGCCTTTTTAAAGCTGTGCCCTACTAACTAGCGAAGCTAGGCTGATGTGGCCGAAAAGGCGGGCAAAGGATTTGGGATTGCGCACGCATGGTCACGTTCCCCACTTGAGCCGGCTCGGCATGCTGTCAAGGTGCTTCGACAGCGAGCAAATTATATACGGAGTACATATGACTTCCGAACAATCACGAGTCCGGTTAAATAGACAACCGGCTCACGCCCACACTCCTCGGAGTCGCGGCGGTGTGGGTGCCGGGGCAAGGGGAAGAAATAATCGTTAGTTACATAAGCCGGTTCGGCGGTACTATATGCCGATGGGGCTTTGCATTTGACTGGGCTGAAGCAAGGACCCAAGCTCCATCCGCTTTTGTTATGTCACAATCTAGTTACATGACCAGCACGGTTACGGGGTATTGCTAAGATAGAGTAATGGAAAATCTCAGTTGAGTTGTCATCAGTTAAACACCGTATGTATTTTAAGAAAAAATATATTCATGCGAAACAGATAGGAAATGGTCAAGAAAAGAAGGGGTGCATGTCCTTCACAGGACTGGGCAAAAGAAGAATTAATTACGCCACTAGGCTATGTAGCAACCTTCCAGATCTAAATGCCTACAAAAGAACTTCAAAGTACGAAAGCCACAATCATCACAAAAGAAGCCAAGGCGCCGGATGAGGCCCAGCGAGGCCGGGAAGCCTTGCCCTGGAATGGCGCAGGTGAGTCGGTTGGACCCGGCGTCACGTTTGTCGACTCGGATGGGGCTTCGCCAGCCGGGGAAGGCTTGCCAGTCGACGACGGCTGGGGGACGACAACAACCACAGACGAAACAGTTGTTTGCGGCGATGGAGCATTAGCAGAGGGTGAGGCGCCATTTCCAGGCTGGGGCGGGTTACCGCCTCCGGGTTGAGATGGGTTGCTGCCTCCGGGCTGGGACGGGTTACCGCCTCCGGGTTGAGATGGGTTAACGCCTCCGGGCTGGGACGGGTTACCGCCTCCGGGTTGAGATGGGTTAACGCCTCCGGGCTGGGACGGGTTACCGCCTCCGGGTTGAGATGGGTTAACGCCTCCGGGCTGGGACGGGTTACCGCCTCCGGGTTGAGATGGGTTAACGCCTCCGGGCTGGGACGGGTTACCGCCTCCGGGTTGAGATGGGTTAACGCCTCCAGGCTGGGATGGGTTGCCGCCGCCGGGCTGATGTGGGTTGCTGCTTGGTTGAGGAACAACGGGTACTGATGGGCTGGCAGGAATATTGGAGGACTGCGGAGCCGGCTTTCCTGGAACCAGCGTAGAAGGAGCAGAACTAGGCGTCTGACCTGGAGGGGACGGACCAACATAAGTAACAGAGGGTGTTGGTGCCACTTCAGTGATAGGACAGACGGTTGTTGTGACAGCAATTGTTTCCGTGACAACAAATGTTGAACGATGTGACAGAGGGCATTGACGGACGGATGAGGGACATGCTGTGACAGTGTATTCAGTTGTCACATAGACTGTTGACGTGGTATACTGTGCTGGCTGTGAAACGGACACTGATCCCGACGGAGTGTTGGTAGTGGAGGCCGGAGAAGAAACAGCAGACCCAGAGGGACTGCCCGAGACAGATGAGCTTGAATCTGATTGTATGCTAGTCACCAAGGTGCTGGGGTTAGCTGTACCCGAGGGTGTCTCTCCCGTGCCAGTTGGCGTTGTTGCGGTAGACCCACTTCCAGTAGGGGTAGCAGTATTAGTTACAGTACCGTCAGTGCCCGTGGGAACAGTATTTGTTGGACCAGTGCCAGTGGGCGTGACAGTATCGGTAGCCCCAGTACCGCTGGGTGTCGTGGTGCCCGTCGGACTAGTACCAGTAGGATTGACGGTAGAATCAGTACCAGTTGGGGTGCCAGAAGGTGTTTTTGTGGAATCAGTACCAGTAGGGCCAGTACCAGTAGGGCCAGTACCAGTAGGGCCAGTACCAGTAGGACCAGTACCAGTGGGATTGGCAGTAGAATCAGTGCCAGTTGGGGTGCCAGAAGGTGTTTTTGTGGAATCAGTACCAGTAGGACCAGTACCAGTAGGACCAGTACCAGTAGGACCAGTACCTGTAGGATCAGTTCCAGTTGGAGTGCCAGTAGGTGTTTTTGTAGAATCAGTGCCGGTGGGAGTAGCAGTTTCCGTGCAGTCAGTTTCTGTTCCAGTAGGAGCAGTACCAGTAGGACCAGTACCAGTAGGGCCAGTACCAGTAGGACCAGTACCAGTGGGATTGGCAGTAGAATCAGTGCCAGTTGGGGTGCCAGAAGGTGTTTTTGTGGAATCAGTGCCGGTGGGAGTAGCAGTTTCCGTGCAGTCAGTTTCTGTTCCAGTGGGAGCAGTACCAGTAGGCGTTGCTGTGGAATCAGTGCCAGTAGGGGCAGTTCCAGTAGGTGTCACAGTAGAACCGGTGCCAGTAGGGGCAGTTCCAGTAGGAGTGGCAGTAGAATCGGTGCCAGTAGGGGCAGTTCCAGTAGGAGTGGCAGTAGAATCGGTGCCAGTAGGGGCAGTTCCAGTAGGAGTGGCAGTAGAATCGGTGCCAGTAGGGGCAGTTCCAGTAGGTGTTGCTGTGGAATCGGTACCAGTAGGAGCAGTTCCAGTAGGTGTCACAGTAGAATCGGTACCAGTAGGAGCAGTTCCAGTAGGAGTGGCAGTAGAATCGGTGCCAGTAGGGGCAGTTCCAGTAGGTGTTGCTGTGGAATCGGTGCCCGTAGGGGTGACAGTATCGGTACCGGTGGGGGCAGTACCCGTAGGGGTAACCGTGTCCGTGCAGTCAGTTTCTGTTCCAGTAGGTGTGGTTGCAGTGGAGTCGGTCCCAGTAGGGGTGACAGTATCAGTGCCGGTAGGACCAGTACCAGTGGGCGTGACACTATCTGTACAGTCGGTTTCTGTTGCAGTGGCCGTGGGTGTTGTTGCTGTTACGTCAGTCCCGGTGGGCGTGACATCAGTACCAGTAGGGGTATTTGTAGGAGTCCCAGTGGGAGTGATAGTGTCCGTGCAGTCGGTTTCTGTTCCAGTAGGCGTTGTTGCCGTGGAGTCAGTTCCAGTAGGCGTAACGGTATCGGTGCCGGTGGGACCAGTACCAGTAGGCGTAGTTTCTGTCGCAGTGCCTGTAGGTGTTGTTGCTGTTCCATCGGTTCCCGAAGGAGTGGCAGTGTCAGTCACTTTTGTATCTGTGCCTGTAGGGACAGTGTTTGTTGGAGCAGTGCCAGTGGGAGTGACGGTGTCTGTGCAATCTGTTTCCGTCCCAGTTCCAGTGGGTGCTGTTGCTGTGGAATCAGTTCCAGAAGGGGTATTTGTAGGGACTGTGCCAGTTGGAGTGACGGAATCAGTGCAGTCAGTTTCAGTAGCCGTGGCGGTCCCGGTGGATGCGGTACCGCTAGGTGTGGTTGTTGCTGTGGCACCCGTAGTAGGGGTGACGGTATTAGTCGGGGTTGTAGTGGGTGTATCGGTTTCACTACAGTCATCTGTAGAAGTGCGAGTGGGGCTAGCAGAGATCGAGCAACTTGGAGGTTGCGGCAAAGTGAGCCGAATATTGTCAACATCGATATATGCCCCATTTCGTGGACTTGAGCAGCTCCACGTAACAAGGAGGTTGAACATTTTAGCATTTGGCTTCCAGTTCACTGATTGAGATTTCCAAGCAGTTTTAGGACGGGCAGCGTCAATTTCTAATTGCCAATGTCCAATGGTTGTAAGGGAGGAGGCGATGGAGTTGTAAAAGTACATGTCGCAGCAGATTTTCCCTGATGGAACGCTGCAGCCAGAGAGACGCCAATCGAGGGAAAGGCGATAAGTAGACGACGTGTCTACACCGGTAACAATCTGGCTCAAGCCTTGTGAGACAAGAGGATAGTTCACTCGACTCCGGCTACAGGCTGATTAGTCTCACTTGTTCAGAGCATCGAGATTGTTGGACATACTAGAACCAGGATCCATCAGGAATGCTTGATGTGCCATCCGAAATGATCGAGCCTCCACCACTTCCAAAGCTCCATCCAGTATATCGCTCCTCAAATGACGGATTTTTCAAAAGCTGCTTTTCTGGAGGGCAGGTATTAACGACGGTCGCCGCCGCCGAACTTGAAAGAAGCCATAAGGACAGAAGGGTGCGCAAAGCCGGAGCCATTGCTAGCGTGGGAAGGGAATCGAGAAACTCGATTCAAATGAACGACACCAAACTAGGGCCTTGTGCAGAAGCAACGGAAAAGACCGAAAGGGGGTTGTCATTTTCGGCGAGGCGCTCACGCATTCTTTATATTCTCCGGCGCGTACGGAGGACGGCGTCGCAAAGGCGGTCACGAATCGGGCAGAGGGACAGACGATCCAGACAAGTAAGCCTCGTCAACTCTCGCCCGATGCGGTTAAGAGAGTCAAAGTGATTATTGTGGCTCAAAGGGCTCACATCATAGTCCTTGTCTGCAGGGTGAAGCGGAGCCTGGCCTCATGCAGAGGAGAGGGAAATCTCCCCCACACAGTGAGATGCGATTCGGACATGAGGCTGAAGGTTCAATAGTGTCATCGTTCAGCATACCAACGCTGCGGTTTTACTGGGCCTCGGTCACCGTTTGCGAGCCCACCATGTGGGCAGGGGGCGTTTGCAAGCCAGGTGGCCGGGTTCTCCGGCCAGGGGTATCCATATTTTAAGAACGGCCGAAACAAAACAACGAGGCGAAAGAAAATCGCCTTCTCGCGCAGTAGCGCTTGCCCGCGATCTGGCCGGAACACAACACTAAGCATCGTGGCCGCCGTGACGTGACGGGAAACGAGAAACGAGGGCGATGAACGACGGCCGTCTTTGGAAACACGGAAGCGAGGTGGGCCTTGCTCGATGCGGTCTAGCGCGGGCACGGACGCCAAAACAAGGTAGTCCAAGCTTCGGCTTAACCGCCCCCTGGGTACAAAGAGCCTCGCGGTTCCTGTCCGCACTATTGCTGTCGTGCACAGGCAGTGCTCATTTCTTGTGCGGTCGACTGCAGCATTCCTACCACTATCGATTCAATGACTAAATAGCAATAGCACCACCCCCGCTAGGCGAGTTCATTGACGGCTATCGTCTCGTGAAGGGGAAATTTATCTGCAAGGGCCAGGGAGATGTGGCGTGCAGCCTTTGTCTTACTTTCGCCCTTCCGATTTGCCGAGCGACCAACTGACAGTGCGGCCTTCCGGTGTGTTTTGCAATTGCATTTTGCTTGCCAGCAAACTGACTTTCGGGCGTGGACTCGTATTCAGGAGGCGTTGGAAAGGGGCACGCATTTTTCCAGTGCAAAATAGCTTGCCATCGACCCTTACTTCCGCCTAACACAATCATTGCCGCCCAAGCCTTGGTTAATAATAGTAGGAAATGACTAACCAGATGCCTGCAAGCCCGGTGGGTTTACGCCGTTGATTGGCTGCATGCCATGGCTTCTTCCACTTGGTCATGAACAACAATGCCATCACTGGCGCCCCACCCAGTTAGTTCACTACAACCCTGACCACTATGTATCGTGCATCAAAGCGGGAAAGCAAGCACATAATTCTTGAGGGGAAAAAAAAACAGCTTTCAAGCATTGATTCCCCGGCATCTGTGTCATCCAGTAAAGAAAATCCCCTCATCTTGCATGACTCCGGACTCCGTTGTTTAATTGATGAGCGCCATGTCCTAATAGCTGGCATAGCAGATATTCAGGAGAATGGTTCGTCATTTCTTCCAGCATGTTATATTAAAAACCGCAGGACTCTCTATCAACTTGGCGGTCTTCTGCCAGGACTCCACCGCCATCTACTAGCAAAACTACAGAGGGTACGAAGTAAGTCGTTGGAATTCTTATTCGAAGGGGAAATGTTCTCCTTCTACGGAGTACACCCAAAGTCAACCAAGCGAGATACTCAGTTAGTCTTTCCTTCCCTCATTTGTTATTTTAGACAAAGTAAAAAAAGCTTGAGCCACAATCCAGACAAAAACATCCGAGATGTTCGGATGCTGGCTCGGAACCGCCGGGGTACTCCGTAGCTGATTTTCATACAACCACATATCCTGTTTTTGTCAGGCACTTAAATTTGAAGGCAAAATTTTCTCCTTCCTACTCAGATATTTACATATATCATTGCCTCCGACTAGAATTATGAAGCGATATGGTTACCGAAATTTTAATTAATCACCTTATTATCACCAGTTAAGAGGGCTTGAGAATGTTACCTACCAAATTGTCGAATAAATTCCACTTCTCAGAACGGCGTGGCTTCCGAAATACGCACTGACGTTACGTGTGTATGCAGAGCGCGATGGTAAGAACTGCTAGCTTTTTAGAGCCGGTTCGCGACGTCATCTTCCTTACAGGTTGCCCCATAGCACTCTAAGATCGGCTACCAGATATCGAACAGAAAGCGAGGTGGGAACTTGTTCTGCTCATTAGCACTTTAAGCCATCTAATGCTTTTATGTTACGTGCCATGGCAAAGCAACTTACCGCTGTGCGATGGCAGACACTTATCATGTCGAAACCCTCTCTCCTGAGATGATTCTCAAAACAGACAGACTCGGTCCGGGACCTGAATATATATGGATGGCTGAAAGATATCAGGGAAATGTCCGCAAGCCTGCTCTTCGATAGGGAGTCAGGAGTGCATCATTTTGTCGGCGCGAATTTTGCAGAGGCCAGGAAAAGCCTGTAGTCGAAGACAAGTCGGTTCTCTCAAAGCATATAATTCTACGTGTAAAGGAGCACACAGTAAACTCCACTAACTGTAAAGAACAGGCGAAAGGCCATAAGGGGTTGAATCAACTAGAAGGCCGATGTTCAGCCGATGTTGAGCCGATGGACAACATACGAGTTGTGCTTCAGGCCATAAGATCCCAAGAATGATTATCCTTTTAGCCGAGTGGTTAGCACGATGTGCCTAAACGTTTCAGACTGTTCGGTTGCAAGGGTACGGGGTGGGCGGGTTACGATTTTTGGGGAGGTATCGTATTAAGATACTCTGAGGCACTGTCAATAGAGACGCGAATGTTGATCGTAAAATCAAAATTGAGCCTGAGCACGTTGATAGACCCCAGCTGATAGTTTTATTAAGAGCTATGAAGCAGATGTCAACATTACTGTAATGCATAGTGTTTTATGGCTTAGGGTTATTTAGAAATATCACATAGTTAAGGTGCTTGTATAGCAGCATATTCAATTTCTATGTCCTTTCGCCCTGCAGAGTGTCAGCGTCTGCATAACTAGTTAGGGGGCAACGCGTGACGCGGGTTAGTAAACTTCAAAACAAACTATGCATTAAATGCAAACATCAGCAAACCTCCTATAGAGTGACTTTCTACCACCACCTTGCAAAATTGTACTGTTAAAGACTTCAGAGCGTTACAAGGCTATTTGGTACTACTAGAGAGAGCTGCTTGATCTAGATATACTAAAACATTGATCAAGCTTCCCATTGGTTAGTTGGCCATAATTTGTATTGCCCCGAACCGACAGTAGAATGAATTTGCAACAGCTTCACCATTGCTGTTATTCTTGATCCTGTACTTCTAACAAAGACTAAGAGCAAGAATAGAATGGAAAATACAAAGGCACCCATATCGATTTGGGGGGTGCTGAGACACTCTAAGAACTTATATTTTGGGTTCCGGGTACAGTGCTCTCCTGCATGTGCAACTGAGCTGGCCAGATAAAATTAGACCAGATCGCCATCAGAATACTATACTTACATAGACTTTAAAACATTCTTACAGTTGTAGGGTAAGCATCGCAGGTACGCATCGTGGTTGTCGTTTCAAGCCTTGTATATTTAAATGAATATGCAACTATGGAGGAGATGATCTGCTTTCCACTAAACTTGGTATACAACTTTTTATGGCTCCGAAATAGGCACCGGTCCCCCCTTGGAATTTTGCCGCGCATCGGAAGAATATTCACCATTATGTATGTGCATACATATAGTACACACAAAAGGACATTCCAATTTGACGCTACAATGTACCCCCATTTTCAAAACTGGACTGGCTTGAGATCCAATACAAAAACAGAGTAGAATACCTCAAGCAGCCCAGATGCTTAATCAAAAGTAGGAAAGAAAAGGAAACTTGGTATTTGGAGTAAGCAGAGGTGTCCGGTTTCCACCTAATATAGCTTATTCGGACGCCAAAATGACGACAGGTCCAAGGACGAGGGAATATTGAGAGTTCTTTGTATAACATCACCTTGAGCAGCAGCTAACGATAAAGTTTGAGTATTGGTGTTTCCAAGAGTCATCATTTGGGCACTCCCATCGAATTCGTTGGCATATTGGGGTTGATGATTGTTTATCATGTTAATATAGGGGGTCTCTGGACATCCAAACCCAATCGATTGTCCAGATGTGTGGCCGTCCTCTATTAACTCATTGAATATTATAGAATCCAGAGTATTCGACCCGTTAAAGTCATTGCAAGGCAAATCGAAAGCTGGATTCTTTGAAGGTGTGTCAAAATGCCCATCATACTCATCAAATTCTGGTGAAAAAGGTCGTTTGACGCCCAGGGTCGAAAAGCCCATCCTAGGAGAGTTTAATCGTACTGAGAAAGACGCGGGAACTTGAGCCCTGTAAGTTTGGCAAGAACTACGAGAGATATCGGGAAGAAATTTCTGATCATCTTCATATCCCATAGGACTCGGTATGTCAGCCGTAGGGCGAGTTATTTCATCTTTTTTTAGGGAATTCGTGTCGTGACGACTAGTTACATTGCCGTTGTCGTTTAATGTGGCACCATAATTTGTTTTGCTGGGATTAGGAGCTGGAAGATCGGGGTTCAGCCCCTCGCGAATTTCAACCAGGTTATCTGTATTGGTTCCAATATTTCTCGAAATAATGTTGCTTGAGGGATCGTTTATACTGGAGGGATTGGCTTGGTTATCATTCGAAGTTTCCGTATGTATAGGGTTGTGAGAGCTTGGCTTATCTTCTGTTTCTAATATCGCAATTGACGTGAAGGATGGATTCGCTAGCTTCTGTAAATCCTCTAGACAAAAACATTCTGAATCAGATCTTTGCATAAATTGCTGTTGAGTCTGATCAAGATAGGCATTTTTGAAGACCATATCATAGACCCTTGACAGTAGGAAGGGGTCATATTGAAACTCATCCATGGGCAATGAACTTCCTGTTGTATCCGTTACATGGGGTATACCTTCCACAATGTCACCTGGTGCGTTTCTCTGCAGCCCTGCTTCACTAAGTTGTGATAATCTTTCAGTTTGGGGTCCTGGCCCAGGAGTTCGTTCAGAGTCAGACCAGGAGAAACAGCTTGAAGATCTGCTTTTTTGTTTCAATTTAGGAGGATCACATATTTTTGAACCCAGTTGTGGGTCTGATGTGATAAATTCATGTGTTTGTGTAGGCCTGATATTTCCTGTAAAGGAAGAGTGGCATTGGCTTGTCAAAGGGTCTGCAGTTGGTAGTAAAGAAAGGGAAGAATGTAATTTTTTGGTATCGTTTGCTGGTTGTGGCTGAGAAAAATACTCTGATATGTCTAAGATTGGAGGCTTGTTTGATGTCGAAGGCTTATTAACCTGGGTGCTGCCTAAAGTACCATTCTGCTTAGCAGGGCGCGATAAGAATTTCATTTCTGAAAACGTGAGGTCGGGCACTAAAATAGTCAGATTAGAGACTGCACATTGAGAGTTACTAGGTATTGATTCTCACATTCGAATCGACGTATTGGAGAAGAAGCACGTCCACGGGCAAACAAACCGACATCAAAACTGGGGCTGAGCTTCGATTCGAAACAGTCAATATTGTATTTAGGGTTAGAATATAATGCTCGTACCGTAAGGCGATCCTGCGACACATTTGCGGCAGTGAACTCCTCTTCAAGGTTCTTTCCATGCTTACGTTTCGAATGTTTTGTTTTTTGAGGTTTCTTGACGGAGGGGCCTTTGGCGCTACTTGTGGAATATTTATCTCTTGCTATGTCCTTCGGAATGTATCGATCTTCCCGTGTTTTTCGTCTTGATTTTTTTTCGTATCTCCCTCTAGGCGAGGGATGTACTGTTTTCGGTATCGGACTAGACGGAAGGAAAGTTGAAGGTATCGGATAAACAGGGGGCTGATGTCTGCATCTTAGCGCATGTTGATAGCTAACCGGGTATACATTACTGGAAATTGGAACAAGTTCAGACAACTAACCGGTACATGTGGCTTCCATAGGCTAGAATTTTCTACTACGGTTTCTATATGATGTAGTTAGATTTGCACAGAAGGGGAGATATCTGATGTTGACCTCTTGGGTTGTGTGTCCTTTTGTGAGATGTGCGAATATTCCACATATCATCATTTTCTGGCGAACGATTATTGGGTTTTAAATGGGGTACACCATCCAAGGGATCGACTTGAGAAAGCCATTGGACCACAGAGTGTTGCTTAGTAGATAGCAGGCTCGGGTCGTGCATAATCGATCCTTCACACCACCCAGTGGTCGACTAAAAGTACCGTCAGACCGCAGCGCTCGAGTATGCTAGGACCAAATGAGAGACCGGAAAGATGGAAACCCTTAGGTAGGAGTGGTCTGTTTCTGGATTCGGAAGTCACGCGAAGTCCGTAGCCGCAAGAAACACTCTACCAAAAAGGGAACTCCGACGTCAAAGCAGATCAGCCCCGAAAGGGCGACCCAGAAACGCACCATACTGGCCAGATCGAAAAAAAGAGGCCCAATAAGGCATACTCAAAGATCATAAATGAATTTTAAATCAACATCTGGGGGTATTGGAGAACGAAAAACAGGGCGAGCGACCTGTCATGTCATGGAACCACATTAAAGGATCCGCAGTGGGAGCAAGGCCTAATTGACGGAGTGTTTTCTGTGACAGAATATTGAAGCTATTCCGGAAAAGGGGGTTGAACGGTTTCTTCTCGAAAAAGAGCCCAGAAAAAGGCTACAAAGACCAAACATCCACATTTTACTTGAAGCGACTCTGATAATGAGAGCAACACGTTTCTGAAACAATCCCACGTTGAAGAAAGAAATTGAGGTCGCAGGATCAAAGGGTGTGAGCCACGAAGCCGACATATTTCGGAGTCTCAGACGCACCATATCATAGGTTATGGATCCAGAGAAGGGAAACAGTTCCGATCTGCTGGAAGAGTGCATGAATCACGTATTCCTGTCCACACATTGATGGAGAAAGACCAGCATGGCTGCACTAGTTACCAGCTTGGGCTGACATGGTAACTAGTGACCAAAGCTCATCCTGCTGATCGCTTGTTGTCCAGACCCTGATCCTGGCCACTTGTGCTCCGTCAAAGAGCCAATATATGGTTGCAAGTGAACAGACTTTTGCAGTCCCGTGAGATGACACAGCATGGTTTTCAGCCCTCGAGTCGCCCCTGTTCGGCGATGTGACTGGCTCCCGTCTCCCTTGCGGCAGGGAAATTCACGCATCAGCTAATGCTCTTTGGCCCAGTTGGAAAACGGGAAAAGAGATGGGCTGCCGAGATTCGTTAAAGACGAGCGGCTAGTGCCAATCCATCCTGCTCACTAATCCCAAGGCTGTTAGCCGATTCTGTCAATCCTGGTAGTTCACCCAACGGCCTGCGGGGAAACCAAAAGGAAACCGAAAGGAGCGCTGTGTACAGTGGTAGTTGAAGGGACAGTGCGTCGGCCTGTGGGCGGTCGCAAGAGACAGTGCATTCGCAGCCAAGGGGGCCGTGTCTTGCATGCACTGCATCTCCTCCAGCCCGTCCGAATATGTATCTACTTGTTTTAGGCTCAAAAAAACAACCAGAACCTCTCAACGCCGGACAGTTGAAAAGTTCTTTTTTTTCCTTTTCGTGTTGCTTGTGTCCCGGGTGGATTTTCCAGGCCCGACCCCTCTTTTGGCACAAAGACCGGCTGCCTCCATCTCAACCAACAAACATCCCCTGGCCGGCATCTGCCCTGTGATTACTACTCAGCGGCTTCCGGAACATAGCTTACGCCCACAACGGTTAGATCGCTTGATTCATTTTTTTCCCGCCCTTCCCCCCCACCCTCAGCGTGTTCTACCTCACCTTGTGCGTAGACGTTGCTGAAGAGACTTTTCCTCTTCTGTGGAGCCGACATCGCCTTCTTCTCTCCGGGCTACTGCTGATTTATTGGTGAAACATTCCTGCTGGTGCACTCTAATCACAACCAACGCTGCTCTTTAGCGTTTCTCTCGACCTTGATCATCTCTCCGACTCTCTAAATTTATCCTCTTGGGCCCAGGCTAACCTCTCCAACCTTCTCCCAAAAAGATCATTCCATCACTTCACTCTCTTCGTTTCATCAATTTCATCTCTGATTTGGTGTCATCATGTCCAAATTGTTTGTTGGGTTAGTGTGTCGCTTTTTATTGAGTCCTGTGCCTCTTCTCGCTCCAGAACTGACCTGACCTCAAAGAGGCCTTGCGTGGCACACTACCGATGATACTCTCCGTGAAGGCTTCTCCAAGTATGGAAACATCGAGGAGGCTGTTAGTTCTATGATATGCTCCTCGACTGCTCGTTGAATTCGATGCGGTGAAGGCGATTTGAGAGTTCTCATTCTAAACTGAAATAGATCGTTGTGAAGGATCGCGATACCAACCGCAGTCGCGGCTTTGGCTTTGTCCGTTTCTCTAATGAGAGCGAGGCTGATGCTGCGATGAACGCGATGAGCAACCAGGAGTATGTTCAACGCCTTGTCTTTATATAATGACGACAGCCTTCAGCGTCCATCTCAAATTGGGCGTCATTTAAAGTTGATCGTTGTAGGTTCGATGGCCGCATCATTCGCGTCGACAAGGCGGCTGATCGCCAGCCTGGCCAGCGCAATGAGGGCTTCGGCCGCAGCAACTATAACCGCTTTGATAACGGCGGTGCCGGTGGCTACAACCGAGGTGGCTATGGTAGGTCTCTCTTTTTTTTGTATCAATGCGACTCAAGGTACACGTGGCTAATGAAATCCTGTATAAAGGTGGCGGTAACAATGGCGGTGGCTATGAGCAGCGTCAAGGTGGTGGTGGTGGTAGTGGTACGTATCAGCACTCCGCTCCCTTCTATCAAAACCCTGCCAGCCCTATGGGTTGTTACTTGTGAAGCTGACTCTAGTAAAGGCTGGGGCGGTGGCTACCAACAGAACTGGTCCAACCAGAACCAAGGTGGATCTAATGCTTGAACGACGAGTCAAGTCGGATGATGAGGCCTCTAAAAAAAACTCGGCTTCCCCAATACCTCCAACTCCCACCTCAAAAACGATAATGGAAAAAGCCTGACCTACGATTCTTTATGTCCTTCTTATGAACTGACATTGGGGAGGATGTATGAGATGTACGCAATAATGGGATAGCCTGGTTCTGATAGTTTTCCTATTCATGTCACTCATCCTTTCCTCTTTTTAATTTCGCTACGAAGTAAACATGACGATTTATTACCCTTGCAGTTTATCTCTCCTTTACGCTCTTTGATTACCCTTGGTCGACTGGTTTTCTGCTCAATAGCCTCACCGGCACCTTTTAAGCTTCTTCAGCACAGTTGGATGATCGTTAGGTTTTCGCTTTGTGTTGGCAGCCTATTTCCTAAAAGTTTCAGCTTTATGACTCTCGTCCTTTTCTCGTGACTTGAAGTTCTTCCGGTGCGACAGTTGGCTTTTATTATACCGTTTTCCCCGCACGTGTATGTACGTATGCATGTACGCATTGAGTGATGAATCGATCCCTGGTCTCGATGTCTATAGTAGTCTAAAGCTATATGCCTCCATTCACAGAAAGCGAAGTCTAGAAATATCCTCCTTTTCTTCACGTTTGCTGCATGCGCTCGTCAACTTCTTCCATAACCTCATCCTCTCTATATTCTGGCTCTGGAAGAGCTATTTTCTCCACATCAATTTCGACCTGACTCTTCCTATCCCCCCTCACTCCCTCCAACATCCTGACCCTTTTCACTAAATCCGTGACATGGAAATCTTCACAGCCAAGGCCGATTCCCTCGAGAGCCCTCTCTAAAAGATAGAGATACTCTTTGTTTTCGCCGCTCTGGCCCCGGCTTTCAGATATCACTCTGGCCACGGACGAGGGGTCCCGATCTGCTGGGTTGCGGAGAAACTGGGAATTTGTTGGGAGGCCTATGTAGACCATACAAAGGAATGGCGATGCTCCTGGGGTTGAAGCGTCCGGTATGCTGTTCCCCGAGACTATATATGAGTGGAATGGGGTATAATGGACGCTGTAGCCATTTATCTCACGGTGATCAAGATACGCGTTTACTTCTTCAGCATGTGAAGCTGGAATGTGATATGCTGCGCCCCAAACAAGGGATTCGTTTGACTTAGGGTCTATGTCTTGGTGCTGTACTCCATATTTTTGCAGCAAAGTAAGTTGTCTGTCTCTGTGATTTATGAAAGGTAGGGTATTTCAACACTGACAGGATCTGACAGAGTCGCCCAGAAAGACTGGTCGATGACTGTGACAACACGGCCATTTGACTCAGGAGTACCACGATGATCTGCACTGAAAGACGAAAAAAATCACCAATTAGTAAAATGTACTGAAAGTGGATTTCGCTTAACCAATTTTTTTTTTCGAGAGATAAGCCCTATAAACGGGCGGTAGCTCCCTGTTCCGAACCAAAGTGGATGCGATTCTGTAAGCGAGAACAGCAGATAGAACGCACCTCGCCTTGAATTATGGAAATTATGCCATAGAAATTAGCGTTTATGGAAACACAAAAATGATAGCTTAGAAGGCCGACAGGCAAGAGGGCTGCCAATTTTTCCAAGGTGCTAGAACACATACCTGCCAGAAACGACGCACGTAGCCTTTAATATAGCCGGGGACACGCCGGTCTATAATATACAAGCGAATATTAGTTGATGTCCAGGTTTGTGGTGACGATGTTTCATATGCCCGTTTATCCTATGTTGGCTTGCTTGTCTGCAGGCGTGATGTTTCAAGCGCCACCACAGATTATATAGCTGATGTTCCAGATACACTGAACTCAGAAGCAGTTTGACTTCTGTTCAGACGCACACAGAATCTACGTGTCTTATGTTAAACTGAAACATACCGTAGTGCGGTGGTGGTTTCCATATCAGGCTTCTGGAAAGCAGAGCATCAGTTGGGTTCTGGCAGAGAAAAGATGTAGCCAGTCACCGACTTGATACATAGTTCAAGGCTAAGTGCAGTGGCAATAAGAAAAATAGAAGTCAAAAAAGAAATCCTGCGCACCCATATCCAAAAACCCAGACATCGCCATCGGGGAAGTGTTTCTTCCACGAACTCAAGGCCGAGATCGAATGGGTCGAGCCATGATTGGAACAGTCCGCCATGCTTCAACAATCCCTTGGTGGAAAATGAATACTACAAAAAATAAATATCTTTCTAAAGAGCCCTAAACTGTCTCACACTCAACACACTTAAAGAAGTGTCCTTCTGGCCTAACTTCCAGATGCTTGCTAAGCACGTTCTCAGCGGCAATACTTTAGTCCGAAAAAGGCCAGCAAGGCTAAAGCATGTGATTCACCTTGGCGCACGCCATGCTTGGCTACAGTGCTGTTTGAGCCGCGTCGCTGGAATGGAAGCACAGCGACGCCCGACCGAGGACGACAGGGCGACGACCAAGACTACACGCCTCGCCTCATGGGATACTCACTGGGCTGCTCACGGTACTTCTGAGCCTGCGAGCCTTGCGTTTCCTTGAAGAATGTTGTAGTCGCCCAACGAAACCTAAAAAGCCACCCTTCATCCTCCGCTCCGCCCCCTCCCCTCGTTTCTTAGTATATAACACCCCTTTTTCGTCGCAAGCGAGAATCTGCCAGCTCTAGATTGAGCTGAAAATGGCGTATAACAAAACCTTCAACCCGGATGCGCTACCTGCGTAAGTGGTCCCCTCCCCCTCCTGTCAGTCAAAGCTTTACCTGTACTAAGACGAGTTCAGGCATGCGGAACCAGAACAGGTAGGCGATTGACTAGCTCCAACAGTAAATGCAATCCAACTCTTCAAAAATATTAAAACTAATATCACCTGTACATTAGGCCGCTCAGATGCTGGGAAGCATGCAATCGCCAAAACCGTCGAGCCATTCACACGGGCAAGGCCCTCCGCCTAATAACAGTCACCCTCCGCGCACATATACCAACATTCCTCCCCGACAACCGCAGCAGCAGCAGCAGTACTACCAGAATTATGCGCCAGGCCCAGGTCCGCCCAATCTCAGCAGTAGCCCAAACCATCGGATATACTCTCCTCCTCCGCAGAGCTACGGCCAAGGTCCTCGACCAGTTCAGCCCGCACAGAATCGCCCTACGCCCTCGTCCTTACCCCCACGAACACCACATCCGGGCGTTCCGGGCCAGCCTGTGTCAGATAGCCCACAGCACTTATTCCCCCTCTTCCGCGCTGCCAATGCCTCAAACACGGGCTCGCTGTCGGAATCGGAGCTAGGCTCCGCATTAGTCAATGGCGACTACACTTCTTTCGACCCCCACACGGTTAGAATGATGATCCGCATGTTTGACAGAGACGGAAATGGTCGGGTGAACTTTGACGAGTTCGTCGCTCTTTGGCGTTTCCTTGCTGCCTGGAGAGAGCTCTTTGATCGTTTTGACGAGGATCGAAGTGGTCGGATCAGCCTTTCGGAGTTCAGCAAGGCACTAGTTGCGTTTGGGTACAAACTAAGTCAATCGTTTGTGAACCTGCTCTATAGGACGTTCGAAAGCAAAGGCCGCAAAAGAGCCATTCCTGCCGGGGCGAAAGGAAGCGACGGAATGAGCTTCGACCTATTCGTTCAGGCGTGCTTGACTCTGAAGAGAATGACTGATGTGTTCAAGAAATACGATGATGACCGAGATGGATATATTACAGTGAGCTTTGAAGAGTTTTTGACGGGTAGGCTCCTAATATATCAAACCCCAGCTTTAAACTCCTCACGGTGCTGACGTACTTGATCCATTTTAGAAATACTTCAACTTCGAGAATGAAAGCGATGCCTCAGCAAGAGTTTATGGGTCCCTGTCCCCCTATTATCATGCATTTTGTATGCGTTGCATATGGCATATTATTGTTTGTTTATATTTCGTTATTTTTTCAAGTCCAAAATACCCTTAATTATAAGCTGAGATATCGGATAGATAGGAATGAAAAAAGTATACTGTATCATTCGCAGCCTATGCTGATATGTATTGGCCCCCTCTATGCCTCAGTCATTCATTCAGCTTTGTGGTAGGGAGCATCCCGACCATATGCCATCCACAGTCCCAAGCATATCAGGAATTGCCAAACCTTGCCGCACAGGTAGCTAATTCAGCGCGTAGTTACTGGTGGTCACTGGGTCTCAACCACTAGCCGAATGGCAACTGCCGCCCCTAATCACGCCTCGCAGGTTGTATGGCATTTATCCTTGTGAATACCTAAATGCCGTAGAAAATAGATAGACTTCAGCGATTGTTGGCTAAATACCAGTTATAACGGCCGATCGAGGCAAACGGTATTCGTTATTGGGATGGTAAACTCCGCAAGTGGACGCGTGGTAGAAATGTGGTTTCTATTGCAGTCTCCGGTACGCGGGTTTTGAGAAGAAGAAACAAAGAAATCAAGCGAGAGGCGATATCGAGAATCTTCTTTATCCGTTAGTTAACTCAAGCCGAGTTCGCGCCCCGCGACAAGCAGCATGGAGAGAACCAGCAAGTGGACGCCACAGGTTCTCTCATATCCTTTCCAGTGCAGCCGGGTATAAAACTATCCAATACGGCAGGGCGATTATTCCGTAACTCGCTTACGAGCGTGACTAGGAGACTGGAAGAGAAAAGGCTAAGATTAAGGGATCGACGGCGCCAAACGACGTTTAAAGGGGCGGAAGACGGGAGGTCAAGGCGGCTCCGACACGTGGAGGCTTCCGATGTCAGACAAGCTTCCAGCGCGACATGCCAGCAACGGCCCCATTATTCGTGATGCCAGCGTGGATTCGGGTCAACAAGCGGGCTGCGGTCATGATCGAGTAGCGAAACGAGGAGTCGATCCCGTATTTTCGACGGCGAAGCTTTTGTCGAGCCAGGCTAACCCCGTTTTAACTCCGGCGCGACCAGCCCAAGGCCGGCATTTTCGATCCGTTCTTTGGGTGACCAGCCAGCACGGAGATATTGTGGTTGGTGGGAGGAAGCCCAATACGGCGAACTGGCGGACTTAACGATGGGCGGCACCCTGCGACGGTCAATTAATTTGCAGCACTACTATGGTGATTACGATGATGACTCGGCATCGCGTGAAGGTCCGCGACCCACTCAAGGGTGTATGGTGCTTTTCGTCTGACTCCCGACAATAAAAACGATGCCTACTCTCGCTGGCAAAGCCGGGTATTGCATTCACTATATATACCCATGCACTCTGCATACTAGCCTCCTGCATCTGAGGTGGGATTATTTGTCTTGGAACAAACAGCGAAGCAACTGCCCTGTGCCGGGGGCTTTGCCACAGCCGTCTTAGCCTTCGTCAGGACCGAAGGACCCGAAAAGCTTGTCTTGTACTTACAAATCCCGCGTGAATCTTGGACAGGCACCCGTTTCTTCCCCGGATATCGTGCGCTGCTCAGCAAGAACACGCCGAGACCATGACTGAGCCCATGGATCGCACCAAAAAGGAGGCACTTTCTGCTGGTTCGAGCGAGACTGCAGTGGCGGGCGCCGCTGAGTCGACCTCGGCGCAGATGGAGGTAGATGGAACTCGCCAGGAAAAAAAACTCTCGCCTTCTTCTTCATCGACGCACTCCAAGGATCAAACCGGGGAGCGTGGCTCGCCGGAATCGCTCTCGCCGGGCGAAGAGCATAGCCCCTTGCAATTGACGCCGTCGCAAAGTGAAAGGATGAACAAGAAGCAGGTGATGGTCATCATGGGCGCATTATGCGTAAGGATATACACTCCTAGGGTATATTGCGTGGTAGCTAACTGATTTGATAGCTGGCGCTTTTCCTAGCTGCATTAGATATGGTCTGTTCCCTCTGCTACCCGGCCTTGAAGAATCCACTGCTGACTCTCCACGCCTTCAGACGATTATCTCCACTGCTTTACCCACCATCGCGGCTAAGTTTCATGCCAATGAAACTTCATACACATGGATGGCATCGTCGTATCTCCTTGCCAACGCCGCATGTTTGCCTCTTTGGGGAAAACTCAGTGATATCTGGGGCCGCAAGATCATCATTCTCCTAGCAAACATCCTGTTCCTAGTTGGTAGCTTAATATGCGCCTTGGCCAACAGTCTTGCCGTATTTCTTGTTGGCAGAGCTCTACAAGGTATTGGAGGAGGTGGAATTATCATTCTAGGTCAGATCTGCGTAAGTGATCTGTTCAGCGTAAGGTGAGTCATTCTTCGGCCTTGTACTTTGGATTCTTTCTAATGGTATAATTTTCCAGAGAGCGACCTGTGTATTATGCTATGTTTGGTGCGGTTTGGGCCATCGCCGGCTCACTCGGCCCTGTTATTGGCGGAGCTTTAACCCAGAAAGTCACATGGCGATGGTGTTTTTATATCAACCGTAAGTCAAATCTACAATTTTTGGTACTTCAATATGCTAAATGACAATGCAGTTCCTGTGGGAGGTGTGTCGTTCTTGATTCTTCTTATTTGGCTTAAGATTGAGTCACCCAAAACTCCGCTTCTTGCTGGCCTTCAAGCGATTGACTGGCTGGGAACTTTAACGATCATCGGTGGCACCATCATGCTTCTCTTCGGACTGGAATTCGGAGGAATTACATACCCTTGGAAGTCTGCAACAACGATCTGTTTGATTATTTTTGGCGTCGTTACCCTAGGACTCTTCTGGGTCGTCGAACGGAAAATCGCCAAATACCCAATCATCCCCACCACCATCTTCGAATCTTTGAGCAATATCTTCACTCTCGGCGTCAGCTGGTCCCAATCCAGTCTTTTCATTGCCGGAGCATACTATCTCCCAATTTACTTCCAAACCGTACTGGGTGTGGGCCCAATTCTCAGCGGTGTCTACATTCTCCCGCAGGTCGTCGGACTAGCCGTACTGTCTATCGTTGCCGGATTCGTCATTCGTAAAACGGGCGACTACCTCTGGATCATGCGCATTTCCTTGGTGATCATGACTCTAGGCTACGGACTTCTCATCGACCTTAAACCCTACGCATCCTGGCCGCGCATTATTATCTATCAGCTCATTGCCGGTATCGGCATTGGCCCAAACTTCCAAGCACCCCTTATTGCCATCCAATCTGTTGTGAAGCCCTCGGACGTCGCCTCTGCCACCTCAACATTCGGGTTCACGCGCCAGCTCTCGACATCCACGTCTCTCGTCTTTGGCAGCGTGGTCTTCCAAAACGTCATGAAGCAGTCAGCATCTAAGATCAGAGAGGCGCTTGGCCCTGAGCTCGCACCAGCGTTCCTTGGCACCATCGCAGGCTCGAACATCGAAAGCTTGCATCTTCTTAACGACGCGCAAAAGCACGTCGTATTTGTAGAATACACCCATGCCTTGAGTCGACTGTGGGTGTTTTACACCGTGGTTGGAGTCCTGGGATGTCTTTTTAGCCTTGGGATCAAGAAAAAGGAGCTGAGCCAGAAGCACGAAGTCACAAAAACCGGCCTTGCGGAGCAAGAGCGCGCGAGAAAAGAAAGAATCGCGGAGGAACAGGAGAAGAAGAGACAGAAGGCCCAGCGAAACGGCGCCCAACGCGAGAAGCAACAGGAGGTTTAGCCATGGCCTACACATTTCGTATATACCAAGGGAATTCTACGAATACCCTACTCTTTACATACACTATAATGATATTCCTGCAGCTTGTGGATGGCACTACTCGTATCTTTCAACACACTTCCTGCCATCCGCATTATGCATATCTACAGTACTGATATAGCTCGATGATACCCGCAGCCAAGGCGCATATGGATTAATATTTGTAAATAAGTATTGCACAAAAGTACTTTTCAAATGGAATTAGGCAAGGCGTAGTATGAGACTAAATACTTATCATAATCTTGATTTTAAACATCCTCTCAGCCCCTCATTCACCTTGTTGGGCTTATGTACATTTTCATTTCCTTTTCCTTTTCCTTTTTTTAAAAAAAGGGGGAAGCCGTGCTCAGGGTTAAAATCCACACCAGTAGTCCGATCCTAGATTGCGACAGAGACATGCTAAAGAGAGAAATAAAGAAAAGAAAAAGAAAGAAACAGGAGAGCGACAATTGGGTGTGCTTGAATAGCTGGGGAAAAGGCAATTGAAGTTATTACCCTTCCACCCACAGTGTTCAAAGATGAGGTAAATGACCACGGAACAGCAATGTAAAACGGACAAAGCACTTCCTGTGACAAAAAGAAATTAAAAAAAGGGGGTTCCAATTTGGGTTCAAAAAACATACATCACATCGTATTGGCCTGGCCGGAGGGAGGGTCACTGATAGTTCGTTTTCAGAGATAGACTTCGGATTCTCTTTTCGATTTCAATGGTTCACCTCGCCTTGGCTGGACACAACAAGAGGACAGGATTAGGGGTTAAAAAACCCAGTCAAGGCCAGAGCTCTGAGCTTCAGATACTCCGGATCATTCTTGGCAAGAAAGCGGATCAAGTGGGAGGACTTGCGAGCACTGCGCGCGAAGTCGAGAGCGGTCAACCCGGCATCGTTGCGGATCGTCACATTTGCACCATGCTTGACCAGAACGGCGGCAACGCGGTCGTCTTCTGTCATGTGCAAAGCGGTATTGCCATCCATGTCCTGGGCGTCGAGGTCGGCGCCGGCGGCGATGATCTTGGTGGCGATGCTGGCTGACCGCGCGGTCACTGCGAAATGCAAGGCCGGAGCTCCGTCGTCGTCGCGGGCGTTGACGTTCATGCCGATGTCTAGCAAATACGGCATGGATCGATGCCTGTGTCGCTTGATGGCCCAGATCAATCCCGACCTGCCGTTGTTATCAGGAATTCTTCTGTTAAGGCCGTGGCCGAGGAGAAATTCGATGGATTTCGCTGGACAATTGGCACACGCATGGTGAAAGGCTGTGGCTCCGCTTACATCGATGGCGTTGATGTTTGCACCATTGTCGATCAATGTCAGCACGGTGTTTTCGTACCGGGTCTGAGATTCGCCGCGATAGATGGAGCTGTGCATGTAAATGAGCGGCGTTTGCTCCGATGGAGACCTAATTTCGACTGCAATGCCGCTGTCGATGAGGAACTGGCAAGTCAGAGGCCGATGGCGCCTCGCCGCTCTGTGAAGCACAGACTCTCCATCCTTTCCGATCAGAGTCAATTTAATTCCCTCTTTGATAAGGAAGGCGATGGTGGGAACATCTAGGGTTCCATAGACGCAGTTCAGAGTCCACTCCGGCTCATCATTCAAGCAAACCACGTCGGCACCTTTCTCCACAACAAGGCGAACCAAAGAGTCGCAGCCGCTTTTAATGGCGGCTTTCAAAGGCGTCATGGATTTGGCATACTCGGCGTTTACGTCAAATCCAGCATCGAACAGCAAAGCCAAGATATCAACGGCATTCGAGATGCAATATCTTTGCTCCAAATTGGAGAAGGAGGGCCTCAAGGACAGGAATAACTCCTCGAGTAAGGTTTCGCCGTGTTTGTTTTGCCCATGAACATCCGCTCCGGCGTCAAGAGCCATTTCGACAGTAGTAGGGCTGCCATTTTTGATTCCCCACGAGATCGCTGGGGCCTTTTTCCACTTCATTTTAATGTCACGGCGGTACAGATAGTGGTTTAACAGATCATAGAGCCGATGGCATGTTTGGGCGAGATTGTTGAGGTCACGTTGGGTGTCCGTTTGGTCTGCAATCTCGAGCAGCAGCTCTGGAGAGAGAGTTGCAAGCTCTAGCGGAATTTTTTCCATGGCAAATTAGCTCCTGGAAGCACACAAATAAGAGGTCTAGGCCAGTGTATTTTGTTTAGTATAAAATATCTCTCGAAACGTGTGGAGATCGGGGATTGCAATGCACGTACTGACGAGGAGAGCCAATGGGCGAAAAAAATTCAGCTTCAGCTTTGAGGATGAAGCAAAAAGCAAGATGAGAATTGTTCTGCAAGTAAGAGTAAAGCAATAGAGGAAGTAAATCCTGGACTTTGAAGATGTGTAAGAGTTGGTGTGAGAGCCAGAGAGAGTATGAAATAAGGGCTGCTCAGGGAGGAACACAAGCAGCCAGCATGACAAAGTACAAGCTGAAGAGAAAAATCGTGGAAGAAAGTGAAAAAGAGCGGCAAAGAAAGGGAGGTTCCTTTGAAAGCGTGCCATGAAGCTATGCCGAGAGAAACCAGCCAGGGCGCACGAACGTGCGTGGGCTGGGGACATAAACGCATGGAAAGAGAAAGCAGTGCACGGAAAACAGAGCTGGGCAGCACTACACTGCACAGCACAAGGTGGCTACATGTTCCTTGGGGGAGACTTTTTCGTATATGGTTGGGGTGGCCGTTCTTCATCTAAATGGGCGATAGATGGCAGGAGAAGAATGCAATACCAGGAGGAATGCAGGATCACAAGGTCAATCTGAAAAGATGTAAAGCAAAGTTGTTTTTCTCTGTAAAAGTTGACATATCGTCCTTGATAGGATACACTGAGATATTCCATAGAAGAACCTAGGGGCGCAGATATAATAGGGCAAACATAATAAGCCATGAGGATACCCAGGAGGTACCTTCGGCAACAGATCTGTCCAGCCAGTAGAGATTACTGGGTAACTAGCTAGTAGTACGGGCTCGGTCCGTTCCCGTAGCGCAAACTGCCAGCGCCGGAGGCCCTCAAGAGGCCTCTAGAGAGGGATTCGGGGTAAGAACGACATAAGAGGCAGGTGAGGTATATAGTAGGGCACAGCACAGCGGAAATCAAAAGAACGCAAGATCGCAACACCCAGCCAGAAGAACAGCTCTGTACCCCTTCTCCGACCTCACCGCAGCTCACAGCCAGTATCTACCAGGAGGCAGGTGCTTGTCAAGGCTTGTTAGCTTCGCAGCACTTCCCAATAGCTGGTAACATTCAAGCTGCGAAGGCACACAGAGTGACGGTGCATGAAAGAGCATGCAGGGCGTGTTCGAGACGGTCTGACACTGACACCGACAGCGACACTGACCTGACAGCGCCGAGCTCGGGCTGAGGCACAAGGGCGCGCTGAAGCGCACGGAGTCGCGAGCGTGCGCCCTTTTCCCACGACGGCGTACGGCGATGCGCATGAAGCACGGATCGACGTCGCCCGTCGGCGAACAAAGAAAATCTGATAAGATCGGGCTGGCGGCGGCGGGCAGGACTCGACGGGCGTGCAAAGAGAGAAGAAAGAGAGAGAGAAAGAAAGAGATGCAGCAGCAGCGGCTTCACGACCAGGACGACGACGAAGCCGCCGTGGAGCGGGCTGGCAACCCCCGGCCGAGTCGGTGTAGGATCGAGACCAGCGTGAAACGGACCTGAGGAGCCCTCCACTGCGCTCCGCAGGCCCCTGGCAGCACCGAGGCCGGCAGCGCGGCGTCGACTCGGAGAGACGGCTGCGCGCACGTCTCGGCCGCCTTTGCAATAGTACAGTTGATGATGCCTCCAGGGCAGGCCGAGCTGCACGATCGACCACCCCGGCCGCGCGACGGACGGCGGAATCCGAGGCCCTTCGCCCCCAGGGCTGGCGCAGGGTCGCGGAGGGTTCGCCGGTCTTCTGGAAGCACAATCCTTCGGCTAGGTACATAGTTAGTTAGTTAACTAGTTAGTTAGTTAGGGAGTGAGCAGCGAGCTAGTTAGCGCGGGCAGCGGCACAGCTCGATCGCGGGTCTCATTTAGTTACGACGGGGGTGTGTCAGCGAGGGCGAGGGCGAGGGCGAGGCCGCGTAGTGTCGCATCGCGGCGACAAGCAATAATCGCAGCACGGCCGCGCGCGCACAATACGAGCGTCGAGAACCTTAGGGAGTTGGCTGGCTAGCTAAGTTAATTAACTAGTTTGTTGCTCCCGGGCTGACATCACTGGCACAGCTTCTGCCAGCTCCGGCCCTCCACACGCCTTCGCCCCACCACCACCGCCGCCAACAACACCTCGCATCCTCTGCCTCCAGCTGCCAGCTGCCAGCTCCCCGCGCCCGTCCTGCTCGCGCTCTCTCGTCTGCTGGCCTGCCTGTCCTCGCTGCAACCGCTCCCGCCGTGCGCCCTCCGCAAAGCTCGTCCTGCTGCTCGCTCGCTGGGCCGCACACCTGCCAGAGACTGCCTCACCAGCCGCGGCTCACCCTCAGCCCAGGTTACGTCTCGCAATTGCACAATGCCGCCGTCCGCAAACCACGCGGGGGATCCCCACACGGCCAGGTGAGTGGTTTTTCTGTGTGTTGTGCGCAGTGCTGTGGCCGCCAGTTGTGCCCTGCAGACTGCGTGTGCTTGTGTGTGTGAGTCAGCTAGTTGCTAGCCAGAGTGCTTCCAGCAGAGAGTTGTGAAAAAAGTGTGATTGATCTGGGACTGCTATTCTGAGGCTGCTCCTGGGTGAAAACACAAAATGCAGCAGCAGAAACAGCGGATAAGATGCCATAGTCGGCCCTTCGGCTAACTTTTTATGCGTAGTGCAAAAGAGCTCAAAGATGACACCATCATTGTCGTCCTCGGCGCATCCGGCGACCTGGCGAAAAAGAAAACGGTAAGAGCATTCTCTATTGTCGTATGTGATAGCTAGTGCTAATTCTTGCAGTTCCCGGCTCTGTTCGGCCTTGTAAGTAGCTCCTCTCAGCCGCCCGCACCTCCCACTGCAGCCTCGAATACTCATTGAACTCTCCCCAGTATCGCAACAAATTTCTCCCCAAAGACATCAAAATTATTGGATATGCCCGAACGAAAATGGATCATGCCGAATTCATCAAACGCGTGCGCTCGTACATCAAGGTCCCCACAAAGGACATCGAGGAGCAGCTAGCTGGCTTCTGCGACCTCTGCACCTACATCCCCGGCCAGTATGACGAGGATGACTCCTTTGTTACATTAAACAACCACCTGGTGGAGCTAGAGAAAGGAAGGAAGGAGCAAAATAGAATATTCTATATGGCTCTGCCCCCAAGCGTCTTCACAACCGTGTCGGAGCACTTAAAAAAGAACTGTTACCCCGAAAATGGCATTGCAAGAATTATCGTGCGTCTTGCTCCCCCGCTGCATGCTATTGAAGAATTTGTTACTTATTTATTGCATATCTAGGTCGAGAAGCCGTTTGGCAAGGATCTCCAAAGCTCCCGCGACCTCCAGAGAGCCCTCAAACCCAACTGGAGAGAAGACGAGGTCTTCCGTATTGATCATTACCTCGGAAAGGAAATGGTGAAGAATATTCTCATCCTCCGCTTTGGAAATGAATTCTTCAATGCGACGTGGAATCGCCACCACATCGATAACGTGCAGGTATGGACATGGCCGGAGAGTTCAAGGAAGCAAGAAGTCTAATACACCATAGATCACATTCAAAGAACCTTTTGGCACGGAAGGTCGAGGCGGATATTTTGACGAGTTTGGAATCATCCGTGACGTTATGCAAAACCGTTAGTTTCCTCGTTCCCGTTCTTTCAACGCCCCGATTAACCTTCGCGAGCAGATCTACTCCAGGTGCTCACTCTACTGGCTATGGAGCGGCCTGTATCTTTTTCTGCTGAGGATATTCGTGACGAGAAAGTTCGTGTTCTACGAGGCATTGACCCGATCTTGCCGAAAAACGTCATCATTGGGCAATATGGTAAATCGCTGGATGGTACCAAGCCGGCTTACTACGAAGATGATACTGTTCCAAAGGGATCTAGATGTGCCACCTTTTGCGCCATGGTTGCGTACATTAAGAATGAGCGCTGGGATGGTGTTCCATTCATTTTGAAGGCTGGAAAAGGTATTGTCTTTACAATGGCGTGGTTGTTAGCGCAATTACTTACATTTCCACAGCGTTGAACGAGCAGAAAACCGAGATCCGCATTCAGTTCCGCGACGTGACCTCTGGCATCTTCAAAGACATCCCGCGCAATGAACTTGTCATCCGCGTGCAGCCCAACGAGTCCGTCTATATCAAGATGAACTCCAAGCTTCCCGGCCTTTCCATGCAGACCGTCGAAACAGAGCTCGATCTCACCTATCGCCGAAGATTCTCTGACCTGAAAATTCCAGAGGCTTATGAGTCGCTGATTTTAGATGCCCTCAAGGGTGACCACTCGAATTTCGTTCGTGATGACGAGTTGGATGCGAGCTGGAGAATCTTCACTCCTCTTCTTCATTATCTCGATGAAAATGAAGATATCACCCCCATGGAGTATCCATATGGTACGTACTCTCTGACTGTTTTCTTACAATTTCTATCTTCTAACCAAATATCGTAGGCTCTCGTGGTCCCGCCGTGCTCGATGACTTCACCGCGTCGTTCGGATACAAATTCAGCGACGCCGCTGGATATCAGTGGCCGACGACGAATTCTCCAAACAATCGGCTGTAGCTGTTCCCGCGGTTTTTTTCTTTTATGGCGCATAACTATTTTCCAGCGCAACATTCCCCGTTACTGTGATGCATGTACGAACGAACCACCCTTCAAAGAACGAAAAAAAGGTAGTTAGTTGGCTGTTTAGATCTAGCAGGTTTTTTTTATGTTTCTTTTTAGCTTTTTTTACTGAATACATACATGCAATGGTGACATCAATTGGAGAGAGACGATCTGGCTGTCGGGTCTTTTATGACTTTTTTTTTTGAACCCCATTGCTTTACGATTATTTCTTTCGCTTTTTTGAGCCATCATTTTGCGCGGTTTTCTATTTTCCCATGTTTTCCTGCTAGGTCCTTTTTTTTTCTTTTCCAATTCAACATATACCTTTCCACAAATCCGAACCAGACGGAAGGGTCAGAGCTCTAGATTCACGGTCCAATCCTGGGCACCGGAAATATGTCGATTACAAAGGAGCTTTTTCAAAAGGGAGGGTTAGTTACCCACTTAATTGGGCATGATGACTGGAGGGGTATTCGGGCTTAAGATAGAAATAGATTCCATCTAGCGGAATTAGCAGCAATGTCATAAATACCATGACTTACCTCGTCGAGAAGGCCTGTTGCCTGGCTCAAGAAGACACCAAGTTCGGGGCGGTGCGAGGGCTTTTTAAGCGATGACTACTTTCTGATCGTACCAACGAGCTCTGCTACCTCAACATAGTCTTCGTAAGTCCGCTGTAACAGCAGTCGAGATGAAGCAAATGTCGACTTCCGAGTCAGGTTTGAGGAGGAAGAAGAGCCGAGACACAAGGGTAAGAATCCTGGAAATCGCACCCTCTGCCCTCTTGGCCCTTGTAAGATTAAATATTCCAAATCATCTGTTGTGCCATACCCTGCATAGTGAAATATCACAAGGTACCACCCAGGAGACTTTTCAGCTACCATTGATACCTGAGAAAGTGTTGGGCCTAATGGTCCACCCAGGTGTTCTGTCTGATAGAGGTAAAATACAACTCTTCAGCCGACGGCAAACCCAGAGCATTCAAGAAAGACTGAAACTTATGGGTATCAATTTCAGTAGCCGTGTCAATCATCTCCCATCTTATAGAAAGAGAAAGAAACTTCGGTAATGGCGGACCCTTTTAGTTGCCGTTTCGATTTTTTGGAGGGCTTTTCTCTAGATAGAAGCCCCCTTTTTTGTTTTATTTTATTTTACTTCATTTTTGAATTTGCGGGTTAATTCAGGATCTGAAGCAAGATCCGTGACTGCCCGAATCCCCTAGATATTCCAATCAGCTTCGGCTGGCAGGGCAGCCTACACTCTACCCAGTTGAGCGCATGGGCTGCCCTCATTCTGGCTTCTGGATTTTATATATATAACGTATTACTGTTTTTCTGAAACAACGAAGGTGCCAGACTTGGTATATGTGGGGCAGCAAGGGAGGGTTGACGCATGGTCTATGGAATTCTGCCAGATGAAGTGGCTGTGTTCCAGAGAAGCAGAAAGTATGCCATATGCAAAGCAGAACAGCGACATGACAGCCCTCTACCTTTTGTGTCTCACCTCTCTCTCTCTCCCTCTTTGGCAGCTTTGACACCTTTGATGGCACTTGCTTGCATGTAACTAATGAGCAAATAAAGAAGCACCACATAAGTATTTGTGGGCTGTCGCCTCTCCCTCACTTGTTGGCAGCCTTTCGCTCTTTGACAGTTCGACAGCACTGGTAAGTGAATGGCTGTTATGAATGCTGTGGCTCCATGGTCATATTAGTAACAAAGTACAGAGTACTCCATAAGAAAAGTGAGAATGCGATTGGTGACATTAGAGCCTGCTAATAAGCAGGAAAGCGGAGAATGAAGTGAATGGAGGGTGGATGTGTGGAGCAGCGTGCGCTTCACATTGATGACATAGTTAACTAACTAAATAGTTACATACAGTAGTTACTCCGTAGTTACTTCTACGGGGCACTGAATCGCCATACGGGGCAATTTACTCCGGAACTCCGTAGACGACCTCCCGAAAAACCCATGGAACAACGCCTTAGCACACGCTGACACCCAGCTCCATTCATTTTCCTTTACATAACCTCATGTCCAATAGCTAGTCAAGTCCTAAGTACTAGGTAACAGTCTGGGGTGAATTCGTAGCGGGTTCCAGAGGAGTTAACCAGTTAGTTGGCTAACTAGTCACGGGAGTCGCCAAGACCACCAGCGCCCAGCTCCCATCACAACAGCTCTCAATTCATGGCTCCAGCTTCCCTGGTTCCATGAGTTTCATTGTTCGCTCTTTCTTCTCTTCTTTGACATTTGCCACCCGTCTGTAGGCTGCAGATATGCTCCTGGGACCATGAGCTGCCTGGATCTGAGAGGAAAGCATTTGTCTTTGATTTTACAGCTGCTGCACAGCCGCGCTTAACATAACGACGCGCAATTGTTGAATGCCATGCGACAAGCGGCATCATGGATGGGCACGCCCACCATCAAGGGGCGTACAGAGTCTCAGCGTATGGCTCTGCTGACATTTAGCTTAGTTGGTTTACAGTATGTCTGCTGCCTAATCACCCGTCAAAATGGTCTAAATATCCCGCGCCCTTGCATGATTCCTATTAAATTAGACTGTTCATACTGATAAGGGCGTTCTTGAAAGGTTTACCTGGGGAATTGAAATGACATGTAACTCCTCTGCTCCCAGTTTCCCGAGTACTGTTTCTTCGCGACCCCCTGCGCTTTGAAAACCCTCTCCTCGTCGCTACGCCTTCTCCCCATGACCGCACGCTCAAATTGATAGCTTACAATTTTCCCTCTACCAAAACCATCAGATTGCACCCCCTATCTCCTTCAACTCGGATTGACAAAGTCGCGAACCTCGCTGGTATGGATTGCGGGTCCGCTGTCTGGTCTGATAATGCAGCCATTGGTCGGCGTAATAGCCGATCGTTCAACGTCGAAATGGGGTCGCCGCCGTCCATTCATGATCGTTGGGTCTCTGGTGGTTGGGTTGTTCCTATTTATCCTTGGCTGGACATCAGAAATTGTTTCTGTTTTTGTCAAGGACCCACAATCGGTATGTTTCTGCTATGGGTTTCACACAGCCCATGTTATTTCAGGCCTTCGAAAGTTTCCGTTAAATATTGCAACCTAATGAGAGAATAGAGAAAGTCGGTGACTATAGCGGTAGCTGTAATGAGTATATATGCGGTTGACTTTGCGATTAATGTTGGTATGTGCAACTATACTATGTTTGTTTCGATTACTAACTGTCTGAGCAGTACAGGCATGTTGCCGTAGTTTAATTGTTGATACCTTACCTATCCCGCAACAGCAACTTGGCTCGGCATGGGGTAAGCAGAATTTTCTCTTTGCTTCAAACGCAGGTGTGCTAAGTAAGAATGCAGCGAGTAGGATGACAGCTATTGGTAGTCTTATTGGCTACGGAATTGGTTCAATCAACATGCTAAACACGTTTGGCACATTTCTTGGAAATACACAGTTCAAGCAAATGACAATAATAGCGGCATGTTCTCTCATTGGCTCCGTTCTTGTTACATCATATGCTGTGAAGGAAAGGGTATTGATATCAGTGAGGTTTGTGGAATATCACTCATCCATGCGCTTCGTAACTAGGGTACTAATACTATGTCAACAGAGACTCGGATAATCGCTCTGGCGTGATGAAAATCCTATCCCAGCTATTTCGGACCACATTCCGCCTACCACCTAGGATCAAAGCAATATGCTGGGCACAATTTTGGGCTTGGATTGGTACGTATTTCGGTGGTTTTATGAGTGCTCATATTTCTAACACGAAACTAGGGTGGTTTCCCTTTCTTTTCTATAGTAGCACTTGGGTTGGCGAGACATACTTTCGTTATGGAGCACCAAAATCCCAATTCGACAAGATAACAGACACCCTCGGCGAAGTTGGCCGCCTGGGAAGCTTGTCTCTTGTTATTTTTTCTGTGGTAACCTTGGTTAACTCTGTCGTGTTACCCTTCGCTGTTCTCTCACCGGGAAATGACAGGGGTGCTTTGACTCAACGACCTCCTCGTGGAGTTGTTCGATTTTTGAAGAAGATTTCTTACGTTCGGCCGGACTTACAGACGGCGTGGATGATATCGCATATTATGTTTGCTGGTACTATGGTTTTCGCGCCTCTAGCAAAGTCGGTAGCCTTTGCCACATTCCTTGTTGCCCTCTGTGGAATCCCGTGGACTGTCACCTGCTGGGCTCCGTTTGCTTTCATGGGAGTTGAAATCAATCGACTATGTCTATTGACGAGCCCATCACGTAGCTCTAATATTGCCATGATGGGTCCTGGAACTGGGCACAGAAACAACGCATACTTACCCCTTGAAACAACCGACGGATCGAATGGCGATCAGGAATTAGATGACAACAGTGTCTTGCGGTTAAATCACCGACTTGACGGCGAAAGTGACGCTAGCGACACGGAAGAGGATGAAATAGCATCAACAGGAGAGTTGGCTGGCATATATTTGGGTGTGCTCAATGTGTATACTACACTACCTCAATTTGTTGGCACATTTATCAGCTGGATCGTTTTCAGTATTTTTGAACCGGGCACGCCACCTACCGAAGGGCCACCAGCTCCAAACAACGAACATAGCAAATCAAAAGCCGCACAATGGCTTAATTTAGATACCGAAGGACCTAATGGGATTGCAGTGTGCTTGTTTATCGGAGCGATTAGTGCGATGATTGCAGCGGAGGCAACTAGGAGATTGAAATATGTCCGATAATTGTTGCTCTACAGATGTGATTAAAATATCCTGCGACACGCATCGACAACCCTGGATGTCACCCAGAATCGAAATATACGTGCAGGAACTAGAAGCTTACGACACTTTCACTCTAGGTAGAGTGATGGATAGTTGGTAAGCAAGAAACATGCAGACTAAGATAGTCTCGGTCCATCATGGTTCCCAATAGGAAGCCACCGCTATAATAAACGCGACTTTTACAGAACCAATTACCCTGCTTAAGCCCGAACTTGGATTGACTGACTCGATTTGTCGAACCTTTCCGCAACGCCCCCTATGATAATTCGTGGCTAAAGAATAATACAATTTTATCAACTCCATACGCCTATAATTGAAACGTGGCTTTCACAATTTGGCAGACCTGACTTTCGCAGAGTCAAGGCAGCCGGAGAAACATTCTTGGTGGCTCTTGTCCTTAGAATTACATCTAATATCAAACTTTTTGGCTCCCTTGGCTGGGGGATATCCAACTGTTCAGCCGTTTAGATTAAAAGAGGCTTTCTATACAGAGCTTCGAAACATCAAAGAAAGAGGTTGGACGATATTGGCGTTTTGTGATAGATAGAGTGCCCTATAGGTACGGAGGACAATCATTGGTGTCTATTTGCCTGTTTGAAAAATGTTGTATAACGATATCTCTTTCGTCATTGTGACCGATGGAACCCTTGTACCATACATTAGGAAAAGGCTCTGGTTGAGATGCCATACACAAGAAAGTAGCATTCAGAATATATCCCTAGAATCCAACCAAAGTTCAGGCTGGCCTCCTTTTCACGAACTGCTCTAAGTCCTCTCTCGTCGCAACCCCCAAAACGAACTTCCTACTCGCATCGGTCACAACTGCGAAATCCTGCTTGTCTCTCCTTTCCCCATCACCCATCTCGCCATTGAAAAACCTCTCCAGCTCCTCAAGCGGAGTATCCATCATAATGACCTTATACACATGACCTTTTCTTTGAAACTTCTGCATCGCTTTTTCTACTGGGTCGCTTTCCGTGACAGTGCCTTCTTGTATGAGGGACTTTAAGCGTGGGATGTTGAGGTAGCCGAGGAGTGAGCGAGATGTGGAGGAGATTACGGTGAGATGGGTGTAGTCTCGTTCGTAGGCGGCTAGAAGGGCGGAGGATATGGAGTCATGGGGGGAGGTGGATAGGGCTGGGGGAGGGTCGAGATCTTCTACAGTAGCCTGTGCAGTAGAATTGTGTCAGCTCAATATATTCTTCAAGTTCGGATTTCAGATGAGAAGGAGTGGGGGAGCCATTACGCCGCGGTATTTATCCGACCATGTTGTTGGCGCCTGGGATATTGAGGATAGTAGTGGGTTATTTATGGGGGATCTTTCACGCTCATATGCCTGAATAGCGGAGATATAAGACGTCATTTTATTTATTTTGTTTGGAGGCGTCCTGGTATTTCCCTTAAAGCACACCTTTGCTGTGCGGGGAAGGAATCTGGATGGTGGGGTGCTCTGCTGGAAACAAGCATAAAATAACCTAATTTAGGGGACGGCAGCGAGTTTGAGATATATAACTATAGGCTAGGAGCGTGCAGTTCGAACTAATTTAACGAGCTTCCATCCGTTACCTATGCTCCGTAAGTCGAAGGCCCTCGATGATAATCGCCGCAATGTTCGGTGAATTACGTAACATTGCGCCAAGCCATCGGTCATTCCATATGTGGTCTAGCGTACTAATAAACCTGCTATATTTAAAGCTGACATAATCTTGATCTCATACTTCCCCGTACTGAATACTCAGCTCTGACATCCACCTTCATCAGCTTGCATGTATTCCTCTAGTATTTCATTGAGAGAAATTCGCATTGCTTCATCAAATATCCCTTGTACAGTTTGCTGAATGCATGGAGGGCTTTGGTACTGCCCTCAGTATTTCCCTCGGACTTAAAGCTTAAAGCCGAGCTGAATTCCGGTCAACGTCTCTTCACTCTAGGAAAGGAAGATTCTGCTTGAGACATTCTAGTGAGCATGTTTACCATTTTCATGGTTATCTGCAGCACTGAGATGCTTCTTGTTTCACTCAAATCTTGGAAATCAGTCCATTAACTGTTTCCAGTTATATTGATCCGCTCTGCTGTCTTTGGTTCAGCATACAGATAATGCCTTCAATACTCCTTTCGCAAGAAGCTCTCGCCAAAGCTATCCAGACTCGTTACGGACTACAGCACGAACAGAAGCCTCAAGAAGGACAGCATGTTTCTGGCAATAAACAAAGACGTCTATTCCCAGCATGGAGTGCTGTGGACGACGTTAAGCATAAGGCTGAAGCCGTAGGCAATGCAGCTGCTAAGGAGTATGACAAAGCTAGCCAAAAGGCCCAAGCCAAAGCTGGCAAAATTGAGTTGTATTCGGCAAAGTATTATGCTGCTTGCACGTTTGGGGGTTTGCTCGCTTGCGTGAGTACAAGTCTAAACGGCTTTATTCTACATTTTTACTTTTCGTCTTTGTATTTAACTCCATTGCATTGACATTGAATAATGTGGCAATCTAGGGTTTGACGCACACTGCCGTGACTCCATTGGACCTGGCAAAATGCCGCTTGCAAGTCGACCCAACGATGTATAAGGGTAACTTTGACGCCTGGAGGAAAATAGGTCGTGCAGAAGGAATTCGTGGTATTTTAACAGGCTGGAGTCCAACCTTCTTTGGCTACTCGGTACAATGCGAATTTACTTTTCTCTGTGTACACGTTCCTACCACCTAGATCTGCTAATCCATCAAATAGGCGCAAGGAGCTTTCAAATACGGTGGTTATGAGTTCTTTAAAAAGTTTTATGGTGATCTCCTTGGTGAGGAAACTGCTACACGCTGGAGAACTTCAGTGTATCTTGCCGCTAGTGCTTCGGCAGAGCTGATTGCAGACGTTGCACTCTGTCCATTTGAGGCTGTCAAAGTCCGCATGCAAACAACAGTCCCCCCCTTTGCGACTGGGACATTTAGCGGAATTTCACACGTCACGGGGAAGGAAGGTATCGGAGGGTATGGTTGTATTTTTGATGAATCATCATACTATATACTGACAATACTGACATTTCATTTTAAACAGTTTGTACAAGGGGCTGTACCCTCTCTGGGGCCGACAAATTCCCTACACCATGATGAAATTCGCTTCTTTTGAACGGATTGTGGAAATGATCTATAAAAATCTTCCGGGTCAGAAATCAGATTACAACAAAGGTGCCCAAACTGCTGTTGCTTTTAGTGGCGGCTATCTTGCTGGTATTCTATGTGCTATTGTGTCTCATCCTGCAGATGTAATGGTCAGCAAGCTCAACGCCAACCGGCTGCCTGGAGAAGCATTTGGCACAGCGATGAGCCGCATCTACGGAGATATTGGTTTTAAAGGGCTGTGGAACGGGCTTCCCGTCAGGATCGTTATGATCGGGACACTGGTATGTAACCCACTGCCCATCCCTTACTTTTACCCCCAAGCTAACATGCACAATAGACTGGTCTTCAATGGATGATGTACGTTGCATTTTATAGATTTGTTACTCTACGACTAGGTATTTGCTAACGTATTCTTGCAGCTACGATTCATTCAAGATCTTTATGGGGCTTCCGACCACTGGAGGACCAAAAGAAGTCAAAAAGGAATCTTAAGTCTAGAAAGACCAATCGTAATTTTCCTTTAGCTTATGTTTCAATCCTATTTTCCAATAGTAGGCAGAAAAGTAGAAAAAAACTATCATATACAACAATACATCTAAAGAGCTCGTTATTTTCTCATATTTATCTTCCATTTATCAGCGACATCTTATCAGGGCGGAGATAAGATGATGTGAACTTTGATTGGCTCGGGGAAGCTTATCTTATCTCTGTCGTCTCCGCGGTCTTGGCATTATACGTCATTCGAGACTCGCAAAAGGGGAAACAGAGAATAAAATCGGGTGGTTTGGACATAAGTCCTAATATTTTTTGCTAGTTGACCTTTGAAAGGTACGAGATTGATCCCAGGACGTTTGAATAGCTTCATTCTTCAGCATATTATGGTGGGGTCAAACAAACCCATTGGCGAAACCCCGGACGGTGTTTTGGCACCCATAGTGTCTCATGGGCGTGGTGGTATGATAAACATCTACTCAAATTGTCTCTGTACGCCTTGGGCGAGTAATATCCCTTACTGATGCATATATCCTTGCATACAGGACAGGGCAATATACGCGCCGATGATACTCTGTACGTTGGCATTCCCCTTTTGCAATTTCACGGCACGGGCTGACAGAAATTCACATTCAAAGCTACGCTGATGGAGCGATAACTAGACAGGGTGTTGAGGGCGATCAAGGAGATGGCGCATACTCTGCTGGTGTTAGTATACCCCCCTAATTTCGATCCGATTATCTACCATTGCCGGTATAACAGCTAAAGACTGGGCTAGCGTGGAGGGATTGGAAATATTGGCTCGCCAGGAGTCAAACCCAACTCGTCGACGCCTCACGATAGGGACATCATCTCACCGTTAGCAGTCAGGCCCGACATGGAGGGTGATTATCATGTTGGAGTGAGTACTTCGGGAGAGAAGGCTGGGCACTTCAATGATTGGGGCCGGTCTAATGCATTTTCAATATTTATGTAGCGTGGTGGTCATGGTAACGTTTCTCATGAAGCAGATCGCAAAGCGGAAGATGCCAAAAATAGCGAGTCGAAACGACCAAAGGAGACGACGGCCTACGATGGCTCGAATAAGGATGGCGACGAGGGATTGGCTGATAGATTGAAGAATAAGATTTTTGGAAGAAAATAAGCGAGTGTAGGTTAGTCTATGGTGCTGACTAGACGGGTGGCTAGTAGTAACTCGTTACCAAGGCTCGTTGGTGTGTGGTTCTGTGTATTTAGTTTGCTGTTTAGATGTATACCTGTAGAACGGCTTGATAATAGCAGTTGAATATATATACTGTACAAAGCTTCGGTACGTAGTATGGTCAAGAGGAGCACAGCTAGGTTCAGTGGCATGTTCATTTTGCCAAAGGCTACCATCGGAAGTCGATTTCTGTAAAATAGATCAATTACTTCTGTACTATCAAATAGGTATTTTTTATTGACAAAGGAGAAACTGGGCAAAGCAGGCTGTGTGACAAGAGGAAAATGTCAGAGCAAGTAGCGTACAGTTGGGGTTTCGTGTGGGGGAGATCCAAAAAGCAAAGAGGTATCTAACAGGAGGATTTGGTGTACATTCAATTAATCGACTTGGTGGGCGATTGTACCGAAATCAGAAAAGAAAAATAAAAACGGACACACAAATATTCGAGAGTTCATAGGTAAATTCCCCATGCGTCGTTATCGTCCCATGGGGAACGGCTTCAAGGCAGTGAAGAAGAGAGATAAATCCACGAAAATGCAGGAGAGAAGTACAAAGAAATAATAAACGGTAAGTAATAAGACAAAGTACAGCACCCTGTTCTGGCACTGAAGGCTAAGAAACGCATTTCCATCTCTAAATCAATCGGAGGATGGGTATGTTATGAAAAAAAAAAAAAAAAAAAGGGGGGGGGGGGGTATCGATCCAATGATCTGAGATCAGAGAAGTAAAGTAGAAGAAAAAAAAAGGTTCAACCAGTTAATGAAGTAGCCAGTCAAAAAAATATGAAAACAGTCTATCGAGACGCTTCCATGTTCTTGGTCAACTCAGCAACACGAGCCCGAATGCGAGCAGCGCGCAGTTCAATAGCTAGGGTCATATGTTAGTTTTGGAGATGAAGCTTGAGATGTTGGGTTTTGCACTTACACTCCTGCGTTGAGTCCTGGTTACTAGACTTTTCGGGGATACTGTTTTTGACAACCGACTCCTCAGCAACTCCGGCTCTCTCAGCGGCGTTCTTTCTAATTTGCGCCCAGCGATCTTGGATCTGCGTCTGTGGGTCAACGGGAGCGGCAGTGGAGTTGGATACAACGTTCCCATTGACAGGCTTGCTGATAACTGGAGGCTTGACTGTTGGTGCAGCTGCAGGTGCAACTGGGGGTTCGGCCTTCGGTACAGGAGGCGGAGCAGCTTCTGGCATCTTGACAGGTGGAGGTGTTGGTGTCCGCGTAGGAAAGGACTCAGATATGGGCGTGTCCATTGGCACAAAAGCCGGTTGGTCCACAATAGGGCTCTGGTGGTCAAAGTTAGAGAAATGGCGATCTGCCTCGGCCTGTTCATCGGTATTAATACGAGACAGCTGGTCAAATTCGGCCTCTCTTCGGTGCTTTGGCGGTCCATCATACGCAGGCATTGCTGGAGCTGGAGCTGGGGTTGGAATAGGAGTCGGGTCGGGCGACGAAACTGGTGATGCAACAGTAGCAACAACAGCGGCGGCGGCAACGGGGGCAGGCTTTCGTTCCACGACAGGAGGGGTTGGTGATTTAGTAGCCGACCTCGCTGATTCATTGGATGGCTTTCTTTGACCAAAGTTTGACATGCGATTGGTGACTACAGTCTTTGGGGCCAACTGAGCCGGTGGTGCTGGACGGCTCTCGAGAAAAGCCTTTGTTGCCGCAGCTGCGGCCGCATTCTCCGTCGAGGACCTGCCCACGGGCTCGGACTTCTTCTTGCCGAAGAGTGCTTTGATTCCTGAGGTTCCTGGTTTTTTCTTCAGTTTATTGTGATCACGAGAGAATTCTCCAGATGGCCTGCCAGTGGATGGTATAACTTTAGGAAATGTTGGCTCACCAGGTTCTTGTTTCGTAGGGGTAGGCTCGGCTACCTGTGCTGGAGCTGGCACCTCTGGCGAAGTTTCCTTAGCCGGGGGCGGAGGCGCAGCTTCAGATGCAGGCTCCGGAGAGAAAAATTTCACCTCCTTTGGTGGGGGAGTTGGCTCCTTTTCTGCACTACGTCTGAGTCCAGTAGGTGTAGACGTTCCATTCCAGGCCATATCCAGATTTTCCGCGGGAACACCAGTACCTGCGCGGCTATTTCCAAGGTAAGCAGCTCGAACAGCATTCTTATCATAGTTGCTAGCCCATTTCATCGCATGAGATGCCTCATTCAGAATGGACGGCTGTAATGTAAGAACAGAGTTAGTCCTAGTTGAATACGTATCATCATGTCTGGTATGGGTTGCCATGGCTTGCTCCTGTTCCTCTCTATGTTTTCTTTGAAGTGCGGCTGCAGCGGCCTGTATCCTGGCATGTTGGTCAGGGCCAATACTGGTTCTGCTCGCCGGGAGACTACTGTTAGCAGATTTATACAGATCGCCATTCTTTTTGACGGTAGATTGACGCCGGGCCAATCTCCCTTTCCTAGTCCTGAAGCCAAAGAAAGTCTTTTTCTCTGCAATGTAGGCATCCGCATCGGGTTCCGGTGCCGCTCCTTTGACTTGCTCCTCCAGGATGAGCCATCGACCATTGGAAATAATAGTTTCGAGTAGCGCGCAACGACCAAACACTGCCTTGCGTGCAGCAGACTCTTCTCCAGCCAAGCTGGATATCCAAACCCACCAGAACGAATCATCAAGATCCAGGACAGAAATGCTGGCCAACTCGCCAGGGTCAAGAGTCGACCCTTGGTCAAATGAGCGCTTGTGAGATTGCGAACTTTGACCACGTACTGTGTGAATGGGCGGGAGGACTTTATCGGGAGGAAGAAGTAGGGGAGGTCGATCGTGGCTCTGGTTATCGTCTGCAAATCCGGTGGACAAGAAGTCTGCCCAAGATGGTGTAGTGGGCCGTCCAAGATCGGCTGTGCGTGATGCGGGTGCTGATCTTAGCCCAACTTGGCCGGACCGTTTGAGGGTCGAGTCCTCCTCTCCATCTGACTCCTCAATCGTGCTCCCAAACCCAACATCTTCGAAACGGGACCAGGAGGCATCGCGAAGGCTGGTAGAAGCTTTAGTTGTGGAAACATCTGACTGGTTAGTTGTGGAGATGCATCTAAGAACACGACGACACTCGTCGCTTAGAGCCTGAGCCGGATCATCAAAACTTGAGAAATTTCTGAGAATAACGTCGCTATCCCTATATTCAAAGTTCTTTGCACGTCGCAACAGGGCGAATGGGGTTGGGGAAACGGTATCGACAATCATAACGACTTTGGTAGTCCGAGATTGAAGCAAGGACGGTGCTTCAGGCGGGTACTCTGTCGCCTGGAGTAGGGTTTGTAGTGACAGAGGAAGAGTAGCAAAGCCATTAGTGCCACGGACGGAATCTGGGGAAAGTGACCGGAGATATGCAAAGAATAAATGACTTGTCGCATCGGCAGCACTAAGAGGCATTAGTATTTGCTCCCCAACATCTTTTCTAGGAGTGGAACATACCTAGTCCATGTCTTGTAGCTTGCTTCAAAACCCTTTCCAGTGTCGGTATGTTCAAACGCCCACCAGCCGGCATATCGGGAAAGCTTCCGGCCTCCAAGGCCATTTTTCTTTCCGTGAGCTGCAATAGCAGCCATGAGATCGAAAAAATCGAAGATAATTTTACTTCTGGCGTCTGACTCCACGCTTATTGGAATGAAGGTCGAGAAGGCATCACGAGCAAGCTGGGAATCTATAGGGGGCCAATTAGAACAGACCCTACAGAAAGCTCGTATAAAGATATTTTTCGTACCTTGTTCCCCAACCTTGAATAGCTCGTAGGCTTCCCATGTGACAATGCCTCCGGGAAGTCTACTCCAACACCATTTCATAACACTACAAAGCACCTAAAAGCGGAGTCGTTCTTTAGTTCCCGGTTTTCACGGAAGGAATTCAGGCCAAGTTGAACACACCATCGGCTCTGTGAGACGTAATTCTTGAACAAGACCTTCCCCACGATATGCTCTGGCTTTCTCTGGGGGAGGGCTAAAGTAATTACGAATGAATGTACGGGCGGCACTTGGGTCTGAAGTTGGGCGAAAGGGAAGTAGTAAGAAAGGGGTATCGAGAGCTACGCGGCAAAGGTAAATGAGCATCATCCACAGGCAACACATTTCCAAATCGACGATGTCTATAATCGGAAGAAGCACGTACCTCTGGCTTTCAATTCCCTGGTACATCCTCGCAACAACTCCTGTACCTCTTCTGGACTGACTTCCGTTCGAAGCCACGCATCTGTCCATTGGGGCTTCACGGGGCCAGTTGATTGTACGCCATTCTTCTTTTTCTTCCCATCCTTCCGAAAGACACGCGAAAAGAATGACATTATGTCGCGCAGCAGAGTCGTGCCTCTGGTTACGAGCGCTGTAGTTTAGGCCGAGCTAAGCCAAAGGCAGCACTCTCACGTTTCGTGAAAATACGGCCTTACAAACAAGGCAGCCAAGCGGATCACCTGGGTGACTTGGGGCTTGGTGGGTGCCCCCGATCGACGTTCAGTCAATCAAAATATAGATCGGATGACCAGCGGAGAGACGGCGACGGGGGGGTATCAGACAAAAACGGTCGAACAAGCTCGACAGGGCAAGCTCGAGCATACACGAACGAGCGACCGAACAGGCACTGAGGCGTGCAAAAAAGGCGTTTGAGGAGGCCAAAGACGCCTGGCCGGGAATTAAAGGGGGGATTGTGCGTGCGTTAGCGGGTGCGAGTCAGCGGCCCGTACGATCTGTGCATGGACAAGGGCAGTTAGCGGTGTTTGCAGACGCAAGCAAGGCCCCAGAACAGACAAATACCAGCAGGACTGACAGTGGATGTGCGTCCGGCAGTCTGGCCTAGTGTGGTTTCACCAGGCGCAGCATGCAGCAGGCGTCGAGGGGGGGGGAGAGCGAAGAGAGCGACAGGAAAGCAACGAAGAGGACAAACGAACGTGACGAATGGAACGGCGGCGGCGAGCACGCAGCAGACGGCAGGCCGGCGAGCGAGCAGCGGCAGGACAGCGACAGAAGAGAAGCGAAGCGAGAAAAAAGGAGTCGATGCAGTTTCAGCGGAAACACGTTGAAGACGGATCGTGACTTGGCGGGCGAGCGACGGGGCTAAGCTGCTAGCAGCGCGTTAGTGAGTGGGTGAGGCCGTTCAGGGGCCAGCAGCAACCACAACGCTCGCTCGCGCCAGAAGCAAAATAATAATGATAATGCACGCCGCGCGATGCAGCGCCCGCCACGCCGACCAGGCTGATCCTCTCTGCCATGGCCTGGCCTGCGAACTAGCCAGCTAGCGGCAGGCCACGCTCTCCTCCATACTCCATACTCTCTCTCGATCGGTTGTGAGCCTCTTCTCGCTCGCGCGGCCAGGCGATCGGCATCCAGACTCGCCTTCCAGGCGACGCAGCGCCCCCTGCTAGTCCCAACCGTAACCGCAGGCCAGCAGACGGAGCCGTGGCGGGCGGAACCTTGACGAATTTATTACTACTGTGCGTTCCTGAATACATCGCTGACATCCCCATCCCGTCGCACGTCTCAGTGCTTAAATCCACGACGTGACAGCTGGCCGCCGAGTCGCCCCGATCTACACGCAGCGCCTCTGTGCGTTTCCTGGACACCAGCTATGCTGTGCTCCGTATATGTCGAGCGTACGCGTCGCAGGCTGCGTCGGGGGTGTCGCCCCCGGGGAATTCGGGCAGACAACGCCTATCAGAGGCCCTCACGCCCGCCTCATTTTGCTGCCCGTCGCGGCTATACTGCTTTCATGCCAATGCTCCGACAGGATTGGGCTGCGTGCGCGAGCAGCCAGTGATTACAGGGACAGGGGCTTCAGACTGGCTTCTACGGACAGGGGTGCCGCCGCCAGTGCAAGTCGGTTTGAGGATTTGAGTTCAGCGCCTTGGGCTGCGTTCTGATTCGACGTCGCCGGGAGAGCTAGCAGCCGGAGTTTCGCGCTGTGACTTCTGCAAATATAAAGGACGGCCAGGCATGCCATGAGGTTTTGGAAACATTTGCACCGCTCCAGTCTATTGCTGGCTACGGGGCCATTTGCGTTGCCGGAATGCCGATACCACCTCCAAGGTGTGTGTGTGGAACACTAACCTAGCCTCATTAATGTGTGAAGCTGCGGTGAGATCCACACTCAGCACGCCACGCGATGCGAACCCTCGTGAAGTTTTCCTTTCTACGGAGTACTCCCTCTAAGAATCGGGCACCTCTACCTACGAGTCTCAGGAACGGAACCATGGAAGAAAACTCTATTACTGTTGCAACATTACCAGCAGGGCGCCAGAAAACCGCACAGGAAGAGCAAGAATACCAAATTCACAGAACCGCGGAAAGCAACCCATTTTCATCTCGCAATCGCAAGCCGTAAAATCATGACGAGATTAGAAAGAAACAGAGAAAGGAAGAAAGGGACCGACTTGGGAGGAGAAAAAGGGGGCGTCTTTTTTTTATAGATTCGAACTCATCGCTCATTTCCTCGCCTGCTCCCTCTCCACTTCATACATGAAATCAAAGTACGCCTTGTCAAAATGATGCACACGGACATATCCGTCCTCTCCACCGGACGCATAGCCCGTACCCGCTGGATGCGCAGCAATTGTGTTCAGAGGACCAAAGTGGCCTCGAACACGGCCAATCTCGTCCTCGAAGATCTTGTGGTAGAAGCGGGCTTCGAACTTTCCTTGTCTGGCGGAGGTGGTGGTGACGTCCATGGCGGCTTGACCACCGCCTAGAATGACAAAGTCCTTCTTTGCCGTCATGGCAGCGGTGTTAAGGGGGGTGTCGGCGACGTATGTTTTCATGACTTGTAGATCTCGGCAAGAAATAATCTGTGGCTTAGTTAGCGGGACTGCTCCAGCAAGAGTCAGAATAGTATTCACGCGCCTTTGCCGATTTATCTTTCGAAGCTGTAATACAATATGTTCGGTCGGGGGAGAATTGCAAATCGTTGACTTGGTGGTCGAACTCGTGGGCTTGCACGCTTTCAAGTTGCTCGCCAGTCTAATACAGATCAGTAATCAACCCATGGCACCTCCATCATAGAACATGAAAATAAACCACTCACCTTGGCGTCGTACTGACTTATACTGCCATCCTCATGTCCCGCAATGATATATTTCCCCAAGAAACTCCATCCCGCGACAGTAGCCTTACTCTGCTCACAAGTGATTTTCAAGCTCGGCTCGTCAGTCTGATCATCCAAATCATTGCCCTCTCCATCCCCATACCGCACATCGTATACAACAATTGTGCCCAGGTACCCCATACGCTTTTCCGTAACAGCAAGTAATCTCGACCCATCGGGGCTGAATTCAACTCTCTTCACCGCAGTCGGGAAATCCCACACTTTCACACACTCGCCGGTCTTCGCATTCCACAGGCGAACTGTGTTATCGGCCGCGCCCGTGGCCAAAAGAACTGTGCCGGGGCTGACATCCACGGTCCAGAGCGCACCCTGGTGTCCCGCATATGTTCCTAATCTCTCGCCGTTCGCCGAGTACCACGCACATAAAACCTTATCTTTCGCTACGGAGAAGAGGAGATCGCCATCGTGGTTGTATTTGATTTGATTGAGGGACCGTTCCTATAAACTTGTTAGCGAGGCGGTGTGTGGACGTGTAAAATATTTTTCACGTACATGGCCCTGGAGGAGGATCGGTCTCATGACAGCGGCTGCAACCTGAGGTACTCAAATGATATATTTATTCAGGTAATGCGCTTCAAATCAGTCTCTCTTGCCCACGGCTGCGGCTACAGTCATCCGCCCGCACATTGAATGTTCGATTTTGGTGCCAAGATTTCGCCTTGCGCCGAGACTTCTATGCACGTGACAGTTGGTTTTTCAGCCATCACGTGATAATATTAGTCTTGAGATTATATAATCACGGCATCCTGTCAACTGAAACTCAATCAATCCGCAACCGCATGACAGGCTGCAAAGGATTGATTTAAAGAATTTTTGCTATTCCTATCCAGCAGATCGCTAGTAGATTTATCCTCAATAATTGAATTATTGAAGCCCAATCAATAATCATGAAACAGCCATGCCCTCTCCCAAGCCTTCCTCTTCTCGTCAACATACGTGATCCAGAAGCTACTCTTTCACCATGCCCGACTTCCTTCTCTACATAATGACTAGGCCGTATTTCCAATTCCCGGAGCCATCAGGAGTCTACAGCACATTCACCACTTCCGCTGATCAATCCACTGCTTCAACGTCATCTAGCATCAAGTGTACAAGTCACGAGGACCCAGAACCTAACATTTTCTTGCGCTCGCGAGAAATTTGGCTCTTTAATATTGATCACTTGTGGGATAAGTTGTATTCTTCCGGAGTTTCACCTGCTGTGGCCTTGAAAATAGGCTTATTCTCAACGGCAGCTTATATTTCATGTATTTTGTATAGAAAATTTGTTTTGGGTTTAATATTTCTGCAATATCTTCTTCTGCATATTTTACTGCCTCAGAATTGTCCGGCAATTACGGGATATTGCAGAATAACCCAAAGATGTCTTGAGACCATTGTGCTTAAGAAGTGCTGGCGTCCGGCTTGCCGAAAAGGTGGTATAAGGAGCTGCATTCTAGTCGACATTGGAAGGAGCGTCCGATAAATCGTCAAGACCAACCTGGACATTATGCCAATGAAAATTGCTCTGTCCCCACCGAACCGTTCTCCCTATGAGGGTTCTGAGAATATGCGACCGGATTGAAATATCTAACAGTATCCTCGAAATAAAGAGTCTGTCATAGACCACGAGCCTAACATACGCGGGATCAGCTTACTAAACCCATGGCGACCTGCTCAGTGGCTGTACTATAAAATTACTATCGAAATTTCAGAGTATTAACTATCTGCAATGACCTTTCTCTCTCCTGCATTGTGATGGGAACAGCATCATTGAAATTCTATCTGAGAAGCTCTTTCATAATACCACAGGATATCACATAAAACTTGACTTACTATAGCAATCCGAAGAAGAGCATTCAGATTAAACATGAATACCGATCAGCTAGCTCTAATAAGCCAATGACTACTTACGTAGTTAACAGTAGTAAGGTCCATCATCAAGAGAGAGGCCCGGATATCAAATTACACGAAAATAAACCTCCATTTACTCGACAACGTACGCAATGAAGCAACAAATTCTCTTTTTGGAGCTGAAAACAGGCAGCTCACAGTAAATACAGAGTCGTATATTGCTGGAATTCAAAAATTTGTCTTTGCTGTCGCTCTGGAATTTAGGTAGATCATGGCGCGCGAAGTCAACTTCCTACTTCAGGGGTAGAAAAGGATGTTGCTAGCGCACGGGCCAAATCCAAAAGAAAAACGCTGACTCACAAAAAAAAAATAACGGCGACGGAGCGAGAGCCTGCGGTGAAGGAAAATTTCTAGTTTCTCAAAGTCAATTGCGTTCAGTGCGGGCAACGAGTCTTTGGTCGTTGCTGAGAATTCACCCGCTGGCTCGCATGTTCACAGCAGGCTTGCGGAGCCTGTCGCGGCGAGACGGGACAGTCCCGAGGGTCACACGCATGCTGCCGGGCGCGCTGCTCCAGGCCCGACTAACCACTCAATCCCGGCTCGCGTCGTCCATACCCCGCCATCAGCCCGCGTTCAGGTCCGTGATTGCCCGTCACCCTCCCGCTACAAACACTCCTCTTCTGGCTTCATCTCCAGAATCGGCTGCCAGTCCTTTGTTAACAGTTTCCAGAGCCGCAAGCACGTTTTCAAGGGCCCGGAATTCGCTTTTCAGGCCCCTCCGTCTTGCCCCACCTTGCGCGCAGCGATTTTCCTCGAGCACAGCGAACATGGCCGGCAGTAAGATCGATGGCACGGCGATAGCCAAGGGCATTCGCGAGAGACTTAATGCTGAGATTCGAAAGACACAGGAGTCAAATCCCAGATTCCAACCGAGCCTGGTGATTTTCCAGGGTAACAACTCCATTCGCCTACCGAACCGCCCTTGCACTGAATAGATGCTAATGTGATTTACTATAGTCGGCGACAGATCAGATTCAAGTACGCACTCTATGTTTCAATTCTCCCCAAGTCCGCGCTGAACTTCCATAGGTACCTATGTCCGCATGAAGCTGAAGGCTGCGGAGGAAGTACGTACACTACTACATATGGAAAAGTCAATGACTTACTAACCACCTGTTAATTTAGGCAAATATCCTTTGCAAAATTACCAAGTTTCCTGAGGATATCATCGAATCGGAATTAATTCAAGAAATCGAGAACGCAAACAACGACCCCTCAGTGCACGGCATTCTCGTACAGCTTCCGCTTCCAAACCACCTCTCTGAACATACAGTCACTTCTGCAGTCTCCAATCACAAAGATGTGGACGGTTTTGGTGCCAACAATATTGGAGAATTGGCAAAACGTGGAGGAAAGCCGCTTTTTGTTCCTTGCACTCCTCAGGGTGTTATGGAACTGCTCCGTACGACTGGAGTGGACCTAGCAGGGAAAGAGGCGGTTGTTTTAGGCCGAAGTGACATCGTTGGCAGTCCAGTCAGCTACTTGTTGAAAAATGCAGATGCCACTGTAACTGTTTGTCACTCCAAAACAAAAGACCTTCCTCAAATTATCAAGAAGGCGGATGTATTGATCGCCGCTATCGGCAAGCCTGGCTTTGTGCGGGGCGATTGGCTAAAGCCAGGTGCCATTGTCATTGATGTTGGAACAAATTACATCCCTGATGCATCGAAAAAGTCTGGACAGCGCTTGGTTGGCGATGTTGAATTCGATTCCGCCGTTGAGGTCGCCTCGCATATCACGCCAGTACCTGGTGGCGTTGGCCCAATGACAGTTGCTATGCTCCTCCAGAATGTGGTGAACTCGGCAAACTCATATTTTGAGAAGTTAAAGGATAGACGCATCTCACCGTTGCCCATCAAACTTCAAAACCCCGTTCCATCTGATATCGCAATCTCTCGAGCCCAACGTCCAAAGCCAATCACGCGCGTTGCAGCCGAGATTGGAATTGCGGCACACGAATTAGAGCCCTATGGCCATACAAAAGCAAAAGTTAGCTTGGATGCTTTAACTCGATTGTCCCATCGTCGAGATGGGCGGTATATTCTTGTCTGCGGTATCACTCCAACTCCATTAGGAGAGGGTAAATCCACCACTACAATGGGTCTTACTCAGGCCTTAGGTGCCCATCTCAACAGGATTGTTTTTGCAAACGTCCGACAACCAAGTCAAGGGCCGACATTTGGTATCAAAGGCGGTGCTGCTGGCGGCGGTTACAGTCAGGTCATTCCTATGGACGAGTTCAATCTCCATTTGACTGGTGATATCCATGCCATCACTGCTGCCAATAACCTACTAGCAGCCGCCATCGAGACGAGAATGTTTCACGAATGCACTCAATCAGATGCTGCCCTATACAAGCGTCTGGTCCCAACGAAAAAGGGGAAAAGGGAGTTCCAGCCAATCATGTTCAGGAGATTGAAGAAGTTGGGAATCGAGAAGACCGATCCTAACGAGTTAACTGAAGATGAAATTCACCGCTTCGCCCGTCTGGATATTGATCCTGATACCATTACATGGCGTCGCGTCTTGGACGTCAATGATCGACATCTCAGGTCCATCACGGTTGGCCAGGCTCCAACAGAAAAGGGCCATACGAGGCAGACTGGATTTGACATCTCAGTTGCAAGTGAATGTATGGCTATTCTGGCTTTGAGCAACGACCTTGCTGACATGCGAGAACGCCTTGGTCGCATGGTCATTGCAACTTCGAAGAACGGAGACCCTGTAACTTGTGACGATATCGGGGCTGGAGGTGCGCTCACAGCGCTAATGAAAGATGCCATCAAGCCAAATCTCATGCAAAGTTTGGAAGGCACTCCCGTTTTTGTTCACGCTGGCCCCTTTGCCAATATCAGTATTGGAGCTAACTCGGTTGTTGCTGACAAACTCGCGCTCAAACTGGCGGGTACCGAGCCTGATGAGGATCATGAAGCCAAGACCGGCTTTGTCGTTACTGAGGCTGGGTTCGATTTCACCATGGGCGGTGAACGTTTCTTCAATATCAAGTGCCGTTCATCCGGCCTTGTTCCCGACACAGTAGTCATCGTTGCTACGGTTCGTGCCCTGAAAGTTCATGGCGGTGGGCCTGACATAACCCCTGGAGCTCCCCTTCCCGAAGCCTACAGAAACGAAGATACTGAGCTCCTGCGACGCGGCTGCGTGAATCTCAAGAAGCACATCGAGAACGCGAAGCAATACGGCATTCCCGTCATTGTCGCTATTAACAAATTCGAAAGCGATACCGAGGCTGAAATGGCCGTCATCCGCGAAGAAGCAATTGCCGCGGGAGCAGAAGATGCCATTCCTGCGAACCATTGGGCCGAAGGTGGGGCCGGTGCCGTTGACCTTGCCAAGGGTGTCATCATTGCTAGCTCGAAACCAAAGGATTTTAAACTCCTCTATGACCTCGAAGGCACCATCCAAGAGCGGATTGAGAAGATTGGTCAGCTCATGTATGGCGCTGATAAGGTTGAATTCAGCGAGCTGGCTCAGAAGAAGGTGGACACCTATACGAAACAAGGGTTTAGTAATCTTCCCATCTGCATTGCTAAGACTCAGTACTCTTTGAGCCATGATCCAAGCCTTAAGGGTGCCCCGACAGGTTTCACAGTGCCCATTCGGGACGTGCGGTTGGCTGTCGGTGCGGGATACTTGTGAGTTCTTAGTTCCCCTTTCTCGCCTAATCTACCACATCAAACCTTTGCTTTGGTTTACTGATAGCTTTTACGTTTAGATATGCTCTGGCAGCGGACATTCAGACCATTCCAGGCTTGCCTACTGCGCCAGGCTACCTCAACGTCGACGTTGATGCCGAAACTGGCGAAATCGACGGTCTTTTCTAAAACCCATTTCACCCGGAATCTCTCTAAAAGAAACAGTCTGCATTTACATCTCTCTCTGAAAGATGGTGGAACAGGACCGAATTTGCGAGCGTCTGCGCAATATAGAGTGCAAATGTGCATAACTAATGTAGTTATGTATTCCATAGAAGGTGGCATTCTGCAACTTTCGAGATCTGTGTCATAAATGTCATGGTGCACAACTCTACCTTGCCCTTCGGCTGCCACCCGACTATCTCGCTTCTTGTCCACCCCAGACTTTCCTGCGCTCCGTGTTCCCATTCACACGGACCCCCTTGTTTTCAGCACATTCTATTTACTATATCCTGTTCCTGTAATTGTACTTCCCCTTCTTATTTTGATTTTTTCTTTTTGCAAAACGCCCCTTGCCCCTTCAACAACAAAGCTTATTTTTAGGCGTCTCCTCTCGCGTGGTTCTAAGTATTTGGTAGACCTAGATCAGGAATAGATGGGTGAAAAAGCGATAACAGCGGTCTTTGGCATTATCTTCAACAACACACTTTACTGCATGCCAGTTTACCTATACAAAAGAGGAGCCCATATATATGGCCGTGGAATTGGAAGCGTCGCATGTGGCCCCCTAAGCGAGATTTTAATAAAAGATTCTTGCGGGGTGATCGGTGAAAAACGTTTTATATAATTTTCGCCGCCATTCTAATAAACCAGCAAGGCTTCCTTGCAAGTACTAAAAATCAGCCAACATGACAGAAGAGGCGATCAAGCATCTCAACACCTTCAGACACTCTTTGCTAGAAGCAATACATCAAGCCAAATCGGCTGAACTGGCCAGGGGCCAGTATTATATGTATGTCATGGGTACTCTAATTGAGATGGAGCTTAATTTATAGTCATTTCATTGTTGCAGCGGCATAATGATCATTAGCCAGATTAGTCAGCAGGCCCGGATAGTTATAAGTTTTTGTACTCCGTATGGTTGGCTTTTTAGGGTTTTGCCCTATGTAGTCATGCTTCTCTTCATTGGCTGGATTTCTTGAAGCCACATGCGATATCTTTTATTGGCTAGTTAATAATCAAAATGTATGTACCTTGAAAAACAGGGGTAGATACAGCAACAGATAATATTCAAAAAATATCATAGATTGTTTCGATCATCTGAATCTGAGTTTAAGTGTTCTGTTCTCTTGAAGCATTAGTCCGCACAACTTGGTGGTTAGATTAGAACCCGTTAGTAAAGTTAAGGACTAATAAGAATTATGCTCTGTTGCTTGTTCAGATTGATCTTAAAAGCCGTTCCCAATAAATTCAACCAGTTTCTTAGTTCTTACCGGGCTAGAGGTAAGCAGCGTTAAAGTTAATTATAATGAGAGAAAATATAGGGTGTTTGACAACCATAATTGTGATATGTCCATATATTTTCTCGAAATCTTAATATCACCACCACTCTGATATCCTCTGGTTTATTGGAGCTTGTCCATATATACCAGTAGCACGTCACAGAAGGTACCTCTGGGGTGGATGCTAATGTGGGTGTTTAATGGAGACCTGTATTTGACTCTTTAAGTTTTAGGAGCGTTACTCCTTTCATCCCTTTATTGCAAATAATTATAGTCACCTACCAAGGTCGATGATCCTGGGCTAAGGTTAAGTAAGTTGTGGTGATATGGGCATCAGCACGTATATCTGCAAATTTGATCAGACATAGCCCAGTTTTCGAGGTACTTATTAAAGGCTGCTACCATAGACCACACCTTTGTTTCCATCAGGGTTTAAAGTGATATCAAGGGAGATTTGTAGATTTATTGCCTTTGTGCGCGATTCTTGAAAAATAGATGGGAGTGTGATCAAACTTAGCCAACCATGTCAATAGATAGCCCGATTCGATGCTCATTATATACTCCGTACAGCTGCAAAATCACCATAGATTGTCTTTGTAAAACGCAGTGATTGGCTTTGAACAAGAATTGAAGTTTTGGGAGGCATGTTGTCGAGACAGATAGAGTAGCTTGTTTTTGGCATTTGCATGTGTCTTCTACACGCTCATCGTCATCTTAGAAAAAATTTCCAATTATCGATCTGCGAGACCAATACGAGCCATTGTCATTGGATAATCATTCGTTTAGGTAGAAATGAAGGAAGGAAAGAAGCGTGGGTGCTGAGGGGACATGGTTCATAAGCAGGGGTATATATGGAAAATTTAAGGAGGGCAGCACCCATAATATTAGAAAGAGGCTTTTCGCGGCATGGCAGCCAAGTGCTGCTATAGAGACCTTATGAAACTACTGGAGAGATGGCGCCGGCGTTGTGGGCTAACCTAAAGGCCCCTCAAAAGATACCAGGCATATGGTCTGGAGATGCAAGACGGCAAAGCGAGACAAGCCCAAGTTGCCTTCGGCTCATGGTGGCTTTTGATCAGCCCGCTCGCTGAACACGGCTAAACGAGGCATTGTTCGGCAAGTCAGAGGGATGCTGCTGCAAGCATGGTTTTTGTCACCGAGAGACGGTCTGGGACGATATTTGTGGTATTCAGATGACGAAGACGGATATCCACAACAGCTCCTGAAGCTAAGGGTTTTAGGAAAGTCCATGCTCAATGTAGACGGGAAGGATGGACGTTGAACAGCTCATCATCAATGTGAAGCCGTTCATGCGAAACCCCAAATGCCGGCGCATCCCGCTATCGGAAGTGGATTAATTAGTATCCGACAGTATCTCCGCGGCGCCGAAGGCTTGGCAGGGCTTCGGCTATTTTTCTGCCGAAATGCTGTGATTGGCGGGTTTTAGGCAGCGAAATCTGACTCTCGGCCAATCAGCGTGTTCAGCGCGAAATAACCGCTCTAATCATCTCGCAGAGATTCTTAGAAGGAGATACACTACTGTCTCGATATGTTCCCTGCCGTGCGTTTTCATATTGTTGTTGGCTATACAAAGAAGGCAAGGAGCCGCAATAATGTCGTGAATAATGTCCTTGTAAAAAAGAGCCGGTTGGTCGGCGATTCAATCCCGAGACTCTCCCCGCGCCAGACTAGGATCTCAAGACACTTGAAGCGGCTTGCAGGGGATAACTTCTGGGCGGGGGCTGGGGCTAGGGAAAAGTAGCTTCCCTGCTATGTATATGTACAAAATTATGCCAGCAGGGCTGCATATACAACGGTCATCACTAGCAGCGAGGACCATACGTCGGCGTTAATGTCAAAGGAGCAACGGGCGTACACATGAAAAGGGTCCAGGCAGGATCAAAGAGGATGCTGCGGAGTAGGAAATGGATGGGAGTCTGAGCATATAACAGCTCATTGACCGGTCTTGGAGTCGCTGTGACCTTGGGATGGATGGACACATCATGACGCAGATCAGCGCGGCAAAAGGATTCCGGGCAAGTACGCTGTTTTCCGGGGAGCACGCATCTGTGATGAAACCAAAAATACGCTCGATGCACAGGAGTATGGGAGGAGCCGGGCAGATATGAAGGTGTCTCTTCGAAACGGATTGCGCCGTGAGATGAGACGGGCGCTGGGTAGTTGCTTCGCACAGGCGATGTCAAGTTTGCGGATGGCGCGGCGCGGGAGGCACACGTGACTTTCCCAGCGATAAGCGGCGATGCGACGCTGGCCAGCCGAGGAAAACCCCGCGGCGGCGCGCCAGGGGACGTGCCTGGCGGGGAGCGCGCAGGCATGGCAATGCGCGGGCTGGGCTGGACCGTTTGATTAAAAAGCAATCATCGGCCACCACCGTCGTCATCGCTGCGCTGCTCCCGCCCGCCAGACACCACGTCTCAGCACTGGACCGGCCGCGTGTGTGGTGGTGGTGACCTGCTGTGCGGCACGACCGGCGGCCCTAGCACCGTCTAACTCTACATAACACACCAACCAGCCACCTCACCCGCTGGCTCAGCAGCTCCCAAGGAACCGCTCACGCTGTCAACGGGCCCGCTCCATCTTCACGTCCGCTGGATCTGGTTCTCCGCCTGTTTAAGTTAGAGTTCCCACGCGCCGGAAATCTCTTCGCCGCCCGAGAGAGCACACCCAGTGCGAGCCTGAAGGCCGAAAGGGCGCCAAAACAACAAAGAAAAAGCCAAAAGCGAGCCCGCCCAAGCGAGTCGGAACCCACCAGACGCCAGACACAGGGAGCTTCATCTTGATTTCGTATTGCTCGTCCTCGACTGCGACGCTCCCCCCCTGGCTTCGCGCTCGCTGCCTGTCCCCGGAGTCCTGCCTGTCCCTCCCAATTACCCGGCCCCCAAAGCCATGCCTGCTCTTCGGCCTAGTTCCGCCCCCTCCCGGCTGTCACTGGCCCGCCTTCCGCGCTTTAAGTCCCTGCCCGCCTCCCGCGCGCTGGCTCCGTTTTCTACCCGCACCACCCCTCCTCCTCTGTCTTTCCTCTCGTCGTCGTCCTCCGCCTCCTCGTCTGCGCCGCTCGTCCAGCAGCGCTCCAGCCTCGATCGCAACTCTCTCACACGATCCTTTGCCCTTCTCAGTGCAGATCGCCGCACTGCTGCCCCCTCGTTCTCCTACATCCAAACACGCAACATGGCTTCCGGACGGAAGAAGATCAAGGTCAAGAACCCGTTGGTGGAGTTGGACGGCGATGAGGTGTGTTATATGTCCCTCTTCTCTGCTCTTGGGCGCCTGTGGATCTGCTGTTGGCGCAATTGCCCGAGGTTATTGCCTTTACAGTAGCCGATTGTTGATGGTGTTATACCAAGCACATTGACTTTTGATATTGGGGACGGGGTGGATAGCTAACGTTACCTCAATAACTAGATGACCAGAATTATCTGGCAGGACATCAAAGATAAAGTAAGGGCATTCGATTCCTCCTATCTACACCTTGTGTGCTAACCTTGAGCTAGTTCATCTTCCCGTTAGTCCCCACTCGTGGTCGAAATTGTTTCATTATGGGTGAAGCAATCTACTAACTCGGTGCAGATACCTCGATGTCGATTTGAAGTACTACGACTTGGTGAGTAACAATTCTAGGAGCCTGATGAAGCTTCATTTTGCTGACATCAGCTTCACTACCAGGGCCTGGAGTACCGTGACCAAACCGATGACAAGGTTACCGTCGACGCTGCAGAGGCTATTAAGAAGTATGGCGTTGGTGTCAAGTGCGCCACCATCACCCCTGACGAGCAACGTGTCGAAGAATTCAAGTTGAAGAAGAGTATGTATCTTTGCCCTGAAATCTCAGGCCTAGAAACTGATGAAAATAGTGTGGCTCTCTCCAAATGGAACCATCAGAAACATCTTGTGAGTTTATTTTTGCCGGTTGGAAAGTAACCGACAGGCTGACATTGATTAGAGGTGGAACGGTTTTCCGCGAACCAATTGTCATTCCTCGGATCCCAAGACTTGTACCTGGCTGGAAGAAGCCAATCATTATTGGCAGACATGCCTTTGGTGACCAATACCGTGCTACTGACCGTCTTATTGGTGGCCCTGGCAAGCTTGAGCTTGTATACACACCCACGAACGGCGAGCCGGAGCGAGTGACAGTATATGAATTCCAAGGAGCCGGTATTACCCAAGTTCAATACAACACGGACGAATCTATTCAAGGATTTGCTCATGCCAGTTTCAAAATGGCTCTGCTCAAGAGCCTTCCTATGTACATGAGCACAAAGAATACTATTTTGAAAAAATACGATGGTCGGTTCAAGGATATCTTCCAGGAAATCTACGAAGCCCACTATAGAAAGGACTTTGAAGCTAAGGGTATCTGGTATGAACATCGCTTGATTGATGACATGGTCGCCCAAATGATCAAGGGTGATGGAGGTTGCGTTATTGCCATGAAGAGTGAGTTTGAGTGCTATATTTTTCAGATGAAAATACTGATTGCATATAGACTACGATGGTGATGTCCAGTCCGATATTGTCGCCCAAGGCTTTGGCTCCCTTGGCCTTATGACATCTACCTTGACCACCCCCGATGGCTCTGCTTTCGAGTCTGAAGCCGCCCATGGAACCGTCACCCGCCACTACCGTGAGCACCAGAAGGGTCGTGAGACCTCTACTAATCCTATTGCCTCCATCTTCGCCTGGACCCGTGGCTTGATCCGCCGTGGTCAACTCGACGAGACTCCTGACGTCATCACGTTTGCTGAGCAGCTCGAGCGTGCCTGCATCGAGGTTGTCGACGAGGAGGGTGTTATGACTAAGGATTTGGCCCTGTCCTGCGGCAGAAAGGACAGGGAAGCCTGGGTTACCACCCGCGAGTACTTGGACGCCGTCGAGAGACGACTTCGCAGCAACCTCGCGAACGCCAAGCTCTGAATAGATCGCGAAACATCTTGTGTATTTTGCACCGAAGGAGCGTTTAGAAAGATGCTAGCATGAAAAGCTTTGCTGTTTCAATACACTTCTTGCAAACGTTATTCTAAACGATCATTCTTGCTGAATATATCGTCGTTGGAAAAAAGTCAAAAATCTTCGAGATTGTACAGCGCATATAAACCCGATGTTTTCATAGACCTATGGTTTGAGCCTGATGGGAAAGTTTCTTTTTTTTTCCTTTTTGTCATGATACATGCTTTTTGATGATATGGACCATGTATGTACGCATTATAGCTTAGGGTTCTCCGTTTATTTAACACCTTGATGAATTTGATCCTTTGAGTAATTATTAGATCAATCTATCCATAGACTTGGTCACTGTCATATATGTGGCAATAGCTGGCGTGACAAAGTTGGGTTTGATGCTTTGTGTTGTATTTGTTTTATTCGACTATCTCATTCTTCATCCCTAGCTTCTCATTCAGAGAAGGCGGGAATGCATTTCGAACCTCCCTCCAAAAACACAAATATTCACTTGGTCTAATAGCCATAATAGTTCATTGAGCGGGAACAGTCTCGAAAAATTGTACGACAGAAAGGGGCAAAGCGCTAAAAGAAAAAGGGGCAGAGAAATGATGGCAAATGCGTCGTGACATAAACAAAAAAGCACAAGAGGTTACCGGCGAAGAAGCAAGTCCAATCGAAGCCGTCTTTGTGAAAAAACCCCACCACCACCTGCATTCTGGCAATGGAGAGAGGGGAATATCATCAAATCGCTTCTAAATTCACTTCTTCTTCGCCGGAAACTTCTCATCCCCGATATTCGCACCACGCAACTTGACATTCAGGACTCTCTCCATGGACGAAAGCACCTTCTGATCGGGGGCAGCGGTACCACGTTCAAAGTCCTGGACAATGCTGACGGTGGTGTTGCATTTGGTGGCCAGTTCCTTTTGGGACATCTTGTATTTCTCGTCGTTGCGACGACGCTTGATGGCTTCACCGACTTCTAGACCCACAGTCTTGGGCTTGACAATGTCGTCGGAACGGTCGACTTTGGTGAGATGTTGGCCTTCAACGGCGGGGCGAGAGGCCTGCATGCGGGGTTGAATATTAGTTGGACGGTCTTGCTGCTTTGAGGGGGAAAGATGGGGATGAATTTATTGCAGAGAAGGCTTACAGTGTTGCCAGTAGCGAATTTCTTTTCTGTGCCGATGATGGCGCCAGATCGAGCAGCGGCGTTAAGAGCGGAGCGGCCCTTGACAACAGTCTCACGGGGCGCGGCTCCACCACGGTGCTTGCTACCGATGACAGTGACGGAGTCCCAGTCAGCCATTTTGTTTAGCGGAGTAGTGGGGTAAGGACTCGTAAAACGAAGCGAGAGGCAGAACGAGAGATGGCTGCTTGATGTGACTTCGTAGAGATAGTCAAGATCTGCCCCAGATGAGAAATCAGGTGAAAACGCTTTATGGTATGTGAGGTAAACGAGCAAGATACCAAGAGAGAGCGAAAAGGTAGTGGCGGCGGGTTGTTCGGGCGATGGTGAATAGATAGCAACCCCGTTTTATATCGGAGCGGCAAACAGAAGTTTCGAGACCGCTTCGCCGCTAGCCGAATACGGAATGGTTTCTGATAAAAGTCTAAACTTACCCGTCCAAATCGGGCTCGCCGCCATGTTATATAAGCAGAAAGATGGCCGAGAACGTCAAGAATATCAAGACGGCCCGTTGTGACGTTGAAGTTGACAATAATATAGTCGCGAATAACTCACAACTTAATTTCTCCCAGCAGTCCGGAGTATGCCTGTCAATACCTCAAGGAGTACTCCGTACCAACCTCATATTAATGGTAAAATATGCTTAAGAGGCTTAAAATCAGCCTGCCAGTCTAGTCCATGTTCAACTCAAACTTTAGCTCTCCATAAAATGTAGAATGTGATTGATGAACCTCTGGCAAATAGACATGTATCACATGTGATCCATTATACGGTCAACCATTCTCTATATCCACTTGCACCGAAGGCCTCAAACATTGAAGGTAAGTTTAACTTTACAGGCTTTACCCAGCAACTGGAGAAAACAACACATAGGCATATTCTTACTTGCCTAAAGACCATCCCACCCCCATTGACCTTGCAAGTCTGCAGTGCCAATTGCAGCTTTCATCTGCTATTCTTTTCAATCCAGTGGATATACTTACTGACCCGCGTAAATATTGTTGGATACCCATCTGTACCACAGAGATAACCAGCTGATACAACCCCAAGCAGTACCTGGCCAGTCTCATCAAGGAGAGGCCCTCCGCTATCTCCATAGCATGAGGACTTTAAATCTGCACCGGCACAAATTGTATAGTCTGTGACAATTTCCGAAAGAGGAAAGGGCTTGCTGGCATGCATCTTTCTGCAGGCATTGCGTTCAATAACAGGGAGCTCCACCTGGAGTAAAGAATCGGGGGTTGTGACATTAACAGATGTAGCACCCCTACCTCAGTTAGCACTGGGTGTTCTTATTTTGCGGTACGAGCATACGGAGTTACATATACGCACCAGCCAGCTGTCAATACTTTGGTTTTGGGGGCAGGATCGAAATATTTTTTGGGAAGCTTGGCATACTTAATATTTGGGCCCTCCGAAATAGGGGCAGCGAGAAGAAGTATGGCAATGTCATGATGAAGAGCTCTGCTAATGTATTGAGGATGCACAACGATGTCTGAAATACCAACTTCAACCTCACCAGAGGTAGCTATCTAAAAACAGATCAGCTTCAAGGAGCCTTGTGCAGATTGAATTAACAACTTACAAGAGATCCTGCACGAACGATTGTCGAATTGATAACATCAGGGAGATTCTAAAGAATCAGAATTCAGAAGGTGATTTAGCATGTCAAGTAGCATCCACTCACAGGAGGCGTTGGTGTGCCATTCTGGAATGTAACACAATGAGCAGCAGTGATAGCCACTCTGTCATCAATCAATGTAGCACCACATGCATGTCTTGTTGCTGTTGAATTTTCTAGGAAAAATTCCATGGACAATATGGAGGGATATTGCCCCAGTACTGCTGGGGATCCATTCACCACTCGGGAGATGCTAGAGGAGTGTCTTGGAGGAACCGCAGCCGCTATTGAGATAGCTGGCAGTGCCAGAAGTGCCACAAGGTAAGAAAGTTGCGCCATTGTGCCAGTGAAAGGTTGAGAAGCGTGTGGGTAATAGAATACCCCAACATTTTCAGGGTGGCAGCGGAATGGATTTATATAGACAAGGCTCCCCGCAAGTGGTCATACTCCTTACGGCATGGAAGGCTTTCTCAAGCCAAGAAGCAGCAATGGTTTTAATGTATGTATGTAAGAGATAAGAGAAACTAGAATTGTGAACCAGAGAGGTGATTGTAACATACTACGTCAGCTGCGGCAACTACGCAGGCATCTTGGCCAAGATGTAGTAGTAGAAAACAGGTGGGCTCAGTTTGTTGATCGAAGCAATAGAATGCTTGATACTGGAGGCTAGAACAAACAACCAGGAACATGTTTCTGGTATTTGTGCCCATTCAGCATGTGGTGCCGTACGGAGGTGTTCTATCTTGTATCTTGCCCCTATGCTGTAGGCTTAGGGAAACAGGCGAATCGGGACAAGCTCCATACGTATATTAAGAATGCCGAGTTGGAGGTTGTCAGGGTAGGGCTCAAGAATTCTTCCGGAAACATAAAGAGCCGCCGCCGTTGATATTTGACAGCTTCCCTGCCCCCCCAAAGTCAAATAACCATGCCGTCTTGGGGCTTATATTCATCTAGTCCTTTATCTCCGTACGGCGATCAATGCTTGCCATCGAGCGTCGGGGATAAAGAACGTAGTGCGTAGTATCGTTGCCTCATAACCTCAGACCTTCACCGTATGTTGAAGAGCCGTCTCCTACTAACTAGGGTGGGGCTATGCCAAGATACACTAGGCTGAATTGAGACTTCTCTTCAACATCCGTTGAAGGTCTGAGCC